>NC_052316.1:24747091-25060216 GCF_016432855.1 Salvelinus namaycush | reverse complement strand
ATGTCGACTGAATGGAACCAGGCCCACCCAAACCTGGTCCTGCCCCAGGTAGGAGCAGTGATCTGAGGAAGTCCTTGACACGCTCAAGCTCCTGAGAGCTGATGCTCTGGGATCTGTCATCCAGAACAATCATGATATTGATGGCAGCTCCCTGGGAACAGACTAACAGAACAAACATGAATTGCAAGTCTACCTAATTGTTTAAAATATAATTTATAGGTTTTTCAGGATTTAACAAGTGACATCAATAAGGGACCATAGCTTTCACCTGGATTCACCTGTTCAGTCTATGTCATGGAAAGAGCAGGTGTCCTTAATGTTTTGTACACTCAGTGTATATGTTTAGAATACGGTATGAATGGAAATTCAAATTGTCATCAACATTAATTTTAGGGGAAGGAACCTGGGTAAAAATCCTACTCATTCACAATCCAGGCTGGTGTACAGTACCAAGTGAAAGTCAACACACTCCTTGCACAGTCTTCACATTTTGTTGCCATATAAATAAAACAAAACTTTGAGTAAATTATATTTTTTTCCTACCAATGTACACAACCTACTCCGCTCTTTAAAAGTATATATTTTTATTTTTATTATTAATATATATATTTTACATTTAACGAAGATGTCTTGATTCCGCATGTCTTCACACCATCCCCAAGTCAAGAACAGACTCTGGGAAACGCACAGTACTACAAAGAGCCATGACTACATGTAACTTAAGAAGGCAGTAAAATCTGATTTAAAAAAAACAGATAAAACTACACTACTACACTACTTATGGAACAACGCGGACTGTGAAGAGACACACCAGGCACACACAGATATGCATATGCACACAGGCGTGTGTTAACAAATCATCCATTCTGTTTGCAACAAGGCCGTAAGTAATACTGCAAGACAACATGGTAAAGAAATGTCCTTTTACTACAGGCTTGGGTCAAATTCAATACTACACAACACGGAGTGAAACCCTATGTATTTTAAAGTATTTTGGTGGCAGCATCATGTTATGGGTATGCTTGTCAGTAGCAGGGACTGGGGAGTTTGTCAGGATCAAAATAAATATGGAAGGAGCAAAGCCCAGGTAAAGAAGTTATAGGAAATCCCACCTCAGTCTTTTGTAAACCCTGAGATAGTAGACAAATGTAAATGTCAAAGACACACCATCATGGCTTTCTAAGAGCTGTTTCGTATTCATGAGTAATTCAGAGACAAGGTTTGAATATTGCTGTCTGTCAATAATTCCCAACCAAACGCACTGAGCTTGAGTAAGTTTGATAAAAACAATGGATAAATGTTGCCATAGTTAGTAGAATCTCATTCAAAATGATTCACAGCTGTAATGGCTGTCAAGTGCTTCCACCAAGTATTAACCCTGGGGTGTGAAGACATGCGCAAGCAATCAAGACATCATTGTTGCTTTACTTTGTATTAATTTAGTTTTAGTTACATTTTTTACTTTGAAAATTGAGTAGGTTGTGTAGATCGGTAGGAAAAACATCTAATTTATTCCCTTTTTGGATATAATTTTAAGGCAGCAAAATGTGAAGGCTGTGCAAGGCGTCTGTAGACTTTCACTGGTGACTGTAAGTACCTGTTGGGGTGTTGGACACCTTCTCTGCCAGGTCACAGAGCCTCTGGGCGACACTGCTCTCCTTGTCTTCAAATGCATCAAAAAAGAACACATTCTCTGGATTGCCAGTGATCTTGAACAGATCTTGCTTCGAAGTGCTTTCAATACCAATGGCCATGAGAGAAACATGGCCTTTCCATGTCAAAGGGATCCGTGGCTTGTCCATCTGTGATGACCATCCCAATCTGGGGAACACCCTCACTTGCCCTGCTGCCTTTACCCTTCTGAAACAGAGCCATCATAGACCGCAAGGCCTTTCCAGTATATGTGTTACCTCCCAGTTGTAGAACGGTGTATACTGTATACCCTTCAGGATTTCCCTTCTGGTCATATGGTCATTGAGCCTGAACACAATGTGTGGTGAGTTACTACACTTTATCAGGCCAATTCTGATATGGTCGGTGCCCGAAAAAAAAGCATGAACCACGGTATCCAGAAACTTCTTCATAATCATAAAGCCTTTTGGTGGTATGCTAAAAGAGTCCTCCATAAGTATAGCAACATCAGCCTTCACTCCCTGTGGGCAGACTGAAAAAAGGGTAGACTTGATGATAGTGTAACATTAGAAATTAACTAAATATAGTAAAACTATTGAAAATGATTATATATTGTACTACCTTCTCCCTGAGATTCTAACACTTTGATGTGGTAGACAATCAGCAGGAAGACAAATGTCCATTTGGCCCCCATTTTCACACTTTTGTTGAAAGACAATTTCAGACATTACAATAACTCCTATTTTATTACTTTATATAACATGATATCATTACTATGACTAAGTGTTGTTATATTACTTACCTGAGTCATCAAGAAGCACAAAATATAAAGATCTCCACTTTTTACCAGCAATTGTCACTCACTCAGAATTGAATGTTCACTCCTTTTTCGTGGGAGACACAAACCTTCTCTGCCAGCAAAGTACTAATGTCCGTCCTCAGATCACAGCTCTTATTGTGATATGGAAGTATAATTGCCATGGTAACACAACACGCATGCACACACACAAAGAAGGATTCACAAATTATGTGTGAGTGTGATTACACAGCATTATCATTATCATCACTTAACTACACTACATGACCAAAAGTATGATTCATTCATCGGACTGCCAGATGGTGAAACATGATTCATCACTCCAAAGAACGAGTTTCCACTGCTCCAGAGTCCAATGGCAGCGAGCTTTACACCACTCCAGCTGACGCTTGGCATTTTGCATGGTGAACGTAGGCTTGTGTGTGCGGCTGCTCGGCCATTGAAACCCATTTCATAAAGCTCCCGACGAACATTTATTGTGCTGACGTTACTTCCAGAGGCAGTTTGGAACTCGGTAGTGAGTGTAGCTACGCGCTTCAGCACTCGACGGTCCCGTTATGTGAGTTTGTGTGGCCTACCACTTCGCGGCTGAGCTGTTGTTGCTCCTAGACGTTCCACTTCACAATAACAGCACTTAGAGTTGACCGGGGCAGCTCAAGCAGGTTAGAAATTTGACAAACTGACTTGTTGGAAAGGTGGCATCCTATAACGGCGCCACGTTGAAAGTCACTGAGCTCTTCAGTAAGGCAATTCTACTGTCAATGTTTGTCTATGGAGATTGCATGGCTGTGTGCTCGATTTTATACACTGTCAGTGGCTGAAATAGCCAAATTCACTAATTTGAAGGGGTGTCCACATACTTTTGTATATATAGTGTATTTCCTGTGAAATTATCATAAATGAACAAAAAACCTGCTATGGTCCAACACTTGTGGTAAAAAGGACCCACTAGTTCAGTTGGTTACAATAGTAAGTTGGATGTAGAATATGCACGGGTGTAGCTAGACCATGCACTCTCAATTCACACTATTTTGAGAGCCTGACAGTATTGGATTTCCAGGTCTCCTGCTGTGAACAGAAACAAATGTCAATGGTGCTACTGCTCAATTTGTTTTCCATTTGCAAGTCCACTGCTGTCTCTGTCCAGGTCACTAAAACCTCCGTCGATTTCCCCCCAACATCTGCTCACCTTTTAAAAGTGCCCCAAAATCTTCTTGACTTTCTCATCCCTTCAAAAAGCCATTCACACTGGCAGACTCCAATTATTATTTCCAAATGAACAGAACATGTTTTGATGGGTATATGTGAAAAGCCCTGCTGTTTCTGGTTGTTTATGTTTTGGAAAATGCTGCTAATTCTGTTTATGACAATATTGTTGCAGAAAATAGCCATCTATACAGATTCCACGCTCTCTATCTAGCCTTGTGTATCTACACCTAGCACCTGGCTACCACTGGACCTCATGAGTAGGGCCCTGTGTTTAGGACACAAGGCTTTCAATCATTTTATTTGACGTTTTCCATACAGACAAAACCAAGAAGGTATTGGAGAGGCTGTAAACCAACTGGAAAGCCCAAAGTATTTGAAATTGCCCTTTTCACCTCTTTCCAGAAATCTTTAACAATAGGACAGTACCAGATGAGATGTCCATAAATACCTTTCTGCTGCTTACATTTGGGACATACCCCAAAACATGCAGGGTCATATTTACATCTGACAACAGGTGTAGTTTGTAACTTATGTATAATCTTAAACTGTAGCTGATGAGTTGTATAGGAACAACATATTTTCTTTGTATTGGCAAGAATAGCTTCCTATTCACAATTAGCGATGGTCACCCCAAAGTCTTGCTGCCATACATGTTTGCTGCTATCAGTGTTGATCTTGCCTATAGTAAAACGACTGTTGTATACATTGCATTCGGAAAGTATTCAGACCACTTGACTTTTTCCACATTTTGTTACATTACGGCCTTATTCTAAAATGGATTAAATATTTTTTTCACCTCATCAATCTACACACACTATCCCGCAATGACAAAGCAAAAACAGGTTTTTAGAAATGATTTAAAATGTATTAAAAATAAAAAACTGATATCAAATTTACATAAGTATTCAGACCCTTTACTCAGTACTTTGTTGAAGCACCTTTGGCAGCGATTACAGCCTCGAGTCTTCCTGAGTAGGACACTACAAGCTTGGCACAACTGTATTTGGGAAGTTTCTCCCATTCTTCTCTGCAGATCCTCTCAAGCTCCACTCAGGTTGGATGGGGAGTGTTGCTGCACAGCTATTTTCAGGTCACTCCAGAGATGTTCGATCGGGTTCAAGTCCGGGCTCTGGCTGTGCCACTCAAGGATTTTCAGAGACTTGTTCTGAAGCCACTCCTGCGTTCTCTTGGCTGTGTGCTTGGGGTTGTTGTCCTGTGGAAGGTGAACCTTCGCCCCAGTCTGAGGTCCTGAGCGCTCTGGAGCAGGTTTTCATCAAGGATCTCTCTCTGTACTTTGCTCTGTTCATCTTTGCCTCAATCCTGGCTAGTCTCCCAGTCCCTGCCGCAGAAAAACATCCCCACAGCATGATGCTGCCACCACCATGCAAGGTTTCCTCCAGACGTGACGATTGGCATTCAGGCCAAAGAGTTTAATCTTGATTTCATCAGATCAGAGAATCTTTTTTCTCATTGCCTTTTGGCACACTCCAAGCGGGCTGTCATGTGCCTTTTACTGAGGGGTGGCTTCCGTCTGGTCACTATACCATAAATGCCTGCTTGGTGGAGTGCTGCAGAGATGGTTGTCCTGGAAGGTTCTCCCATCTCCACAGAGGAACTCTGGAGCTCTGTCAGAGTGACCACGGCCCTTCTCCTCTGATTTCCCAGTTTGGCCGGGCGGCCAGCTCTAGGAAGAGTCTTGGTGGTTCCAAGCTTCTTCCATTTAAGAATGATGGAGGCCCCTGAGTTCTTGGGGACCTTCAGTGCGGCAGAAATGTTTTTGTACCCTTCCCCAGATCTGTGCCTCGACACGGAGCTCTATGGACAATTCCTTTGGCCTCATGGCTTGGTTTTTGCGCTGACATGCACTGTTAACTGTGGGACCTTACATAGACAGGTGTGTGCCTTTGAAAGTCATGTCCAATCATTTGAATTTACCACAGGTGGACTCCAAGTTGTATAAATATCTCAAGGATGATCAATGGAAACAGGATGCACCTGAGCTCATTTTCGAGTCTCATAGAAAAGGGTCTGAATACTTATGTAAATAAGGTATTTCTGTTTTGGAGTTGTAATACATTTGCAACAATTTCTAAAAACCTGTTTTCACTTTGTCATTATGGGGTATTGTGTGTAGATTTTCTAACCCTTATTTTTTTTTTTTTACCTTTATTGTTATTAGATTCTAACCTTTATTTAAAGATTTTGCATCAAACTGTCCCCTTTTATTTTTATGCCAGATGGTGTAACACTATCCTTAGACAATTGCTTTCATTTTTGGTGTAATTATAATTTCAGGAAAAGGCTTAAAATAAAGGCTAAAATCTAGGTCATGTGACATCATTGTCCAAAACACAGGGCCCTACTCATGAGACCAATAGCTCAGGACGCACAGCTCACTTCTAGGTGCAATGAGAATGGGGTAAATGCATTGCATATACACCACAGATCCTTTCCTTGAAGACAAGTGATCAGAGGGAAAAACAAAAAATATATTATGTAATGTAAGCAATGAGGTAAGAATTAGTTGCTCTGGCCACATTACAGGAATGTGTACTAGTACTGCACAGGTTCAACAGCACTGCATTCAGTGTCTTACCCATAGTGGGTTCTGTACTAATGTTAAAGAAAGGCTGAGGCAGTGATACTTTATGAATAAATATATTAACTAAATAATATAAAATCATCTCATAAAAGTTTTCCCATTTTTTTCATGACAAGTTAAATCATAACAAAACAACCACAGTTCAATGTTTTAATACTGTTTTAAATATTTGTTCCTTATTTTACAAAATCTGTTTTCTCCAAATCTCTCCAAGATGCTTATTTGAATAGAAGGAAATACATGGGTATCAATCTTACATACATTTCAATTCATTTCATTGTGACTGAGGGATTCAAAAAACTAGATCATGTTAAAATAATTGTTCAATCTTTCTTGGATAGCTTATGACTGTACATATTTGTATTCACAACTTAATAGGTTCCTCCAAGGGAGGAAATATGCCATTGTGACTCTTGTGAATGTCACAACGGCTTGGGTTTAAGTGGCAGATTTTTTTGTAATCAAGGTCAAAGAAAAATGTAATCAAGCTCAAACAATTTGAGAACTGACATGCTCTCTCTCTCCAACAACAATGTCTCTGAGATATCTCTGTAGTGCATGAAGAAAAACATCCAGGCCTTACATAAATGTTTTATTCACTTTTACGATATTTCACACTCGTGTTGTGTTGACTGCACTGTTACTTCCTGGAAATACCCAATTTCAGCTCTCTTTCCATTTTGGCGGGACAGGCTTTTTTTATAGTCATTCTGTCAGTAATGATTCTTAAATAAAGCAGCAGAATGTAAACATTATACTTGTGGCTGTGGTCACAGTTTGTTGGATGATTAAATGCTCACAACAACATATTTTGTTGTGCCAGGTTACGGATCTTCTGGAACCCACATTTTTTTTGCTATTGATAAGGAGATTTATGCACATGTGCAAGATTCGCTTCCCTCCGAGTCCTTTCAGCTGCTGCTCAGTGCTCACACCCTCCGTGACTATGCTGCCTCTTGTACATGAAAGACAGTTCGAACAAATGTAGTTATTTGTCTTCTGTAACAGTACTCTATTGCAATCATAAGCACGACACAACAGGCAGTCTAGCCTGTTGCAACCATAAGCACGACACAACAGGCAGTCTAGTCTGTTGCAACCATAAGCACGACACAACAGGCAGTCTAGCCTGTTGCAACCATAAGCACGACACAACAGGCAGTCTAGCCTGTTGCAACCATAAGCACGACACAACAGGCAGTCTAGCCTGTTGCAACCATAAGCACGACACAACAGGCAGTCTAGCCTGTTGCAACCATAAGCACGACACAACAGGCAGTCTAGCCTGTTGCAACCATAAGCACAACACAACAGGCAGTCTAGCAGTCTTGCGACAGACAGAAGGTTGTAGCCTTCATATTTTTGGAATGTTAGTTCAAATCTCCACTGAGTTTTTATTTCAGCTATTCATTAATATTAGGCAAATTGGTTGAGGGTTCAGAAAAGGGTGAGTGAGGAAAGAGAGAAACGTGTATGTGTGTGTAAAATAACACATGCACGGTATGTGATTTGAATCCTTCGTTTGAGAAATATGTTTCCAGAGGAGCAGGAAGAGGGCGGGGGCGAAAACTCTGCATTCGTAGCCTCGGCCAAATATTTTAATAGATGCTAAGACAGTACATTGACCTATCATAAACAATCTGCTACAGTGATCTGTTATGACTATTAGCGATGCACAGTGCCAAAGCATTGTACCATAAACTGACACAGGCAATATATCGCAGATGATCCATCATTTCAATGAAGTACATCTGAAACTTAAAGTTACAATCCTCTAACACAAACCAAACCTCTCCATAGCAACCTTTAAATATGTCCCACAACGTGAAACCTTTGGCCACACAAACATTGTATTACTCTCTCCACTCCCTGCTGTGTAGTTGATAACCTACATCCAGTATATTGTATGGTTAATGGCTGATAGTCACTCATCACCTTTCATTTTATCGATGGACCCCTCTTACATAAAGATGTAGGATCTTAATTTGATCACCCTGTTGCAGGAGGTTTAAAAAGGCTTCTGAAGTTTGTCATTTCCACTTTGAAATTTAAGACTTGATTTACCCTTATGAAAAATGTATGAACCCCTACCAAAATGTCCAGTAATTATAATTTACATCATCATTCACATTTCCTGTTGCTGCATTATTATTTTCCTGCTGTAGCAAACTGGCTCAAATTAAGATCCTACATCTGTATATTACCTCTGTGTCATCACCAAGTTCGCAACAAAGTGTTGTAGAAGTAGGGGTAAGCACATGGAAATCACACACACCAAGGAACACTTGATTTGGTATTACACTGAACTATTCTTTCACATTTCACTGAAAATAACAGTGAAAATATTTTTCTACATAGCACATTTACAAGTATACCAGTACCATTCAGATCTATAACTGGCAGAGACACGAAGCACTGATAAGATTTGAGATTTCCTCCCAGTCCTAGGAGCATCTGCACCTACGCTATTCACACCAGAATGTATTAGCAACAACACAACAAATATATCTACAACAAGTAGTATTTCAATATTACAGTATATGTAGATTCACTTCTGAAATGTAAATACAAACACTTGGTTTTACCCTCTAAGTGCAAGTTTCAAACTTGGCACAGAAGGATTTGATTTGTCTGAAACAAAAAACATAGGGATATCAGTAATAACATTTTTTCTATCATATTTGAATAACAAAGACCAAAGTGAGTATCTAAAAAAGGGTTTCACACTCCTATTCATGGCTGAGCTATGTACACAACATTCCACAATGTCTGAGAAAAAAATCCATATCCATTTGCAGTAGTCTTCTTACTCCAGTGACTTCCAGCCAGCCATACGTTGCATCACTAGCAAGACTGGGTCTCAATGTGAGGTTGGACAGACTGACGCTTGGGGCACAGTATCTTAGCAAAAGCCCTTCGGAAGCTGCTGTGGCAGAGAGGGTAAAGGAAAGGGTTAATACCAGAGTTCAGCCACAAGAGCCAAAAAGTCACCTCGTACCAGTAGTGCTCCACACATCGCCCGCTACAGGCCGCTCTTATTATCATCAGTAGGGTGTAAGGTGCCCAGCAGATCCCGAAAATGCACACTATAATGGCCAGCGACTTGGCAATCTTCTTGTCACGGGAGAGGCGGGAGCCCTCTGAGCTCCTGCTGGAGGGCCCGGTGGGGGCCTGGAATTGGAGGAGCCTGGAAGTTTTCCGGCAGGAAGGGCCCTTCTTTCTCTGAATGAAGGTGTGTCCGCTGCTGGGCTCCCCACAGGAGGATGGCGACAGCTCCTCGTCCTCCTCTATCACCTCTGAAACAGCAGTTGGCTCGCTCGATGATACCTTGCGAGTCTTGACAAAAAACACAGACAAGGTAGCACCCCCGTCCCTGACACTGCCCCTGTCCCTGTGTGCCTTGGTGTCCTCCTTACGGATAGCCCTGCTCTTGTTCCTCCTCTGGATGTTCAGGTAGATGCACAGGTTGAAGAAGGTCACAGAGATAAACGGGGTGAAGAACTCAAACGTAGACGCACTGAGTAGGAAGTACCAGGTGCAGTAGAACTCAGCGAAACACTCGTCGGGAGGGACAATGCTTTTACCCACAACCAGCTCCCAGAAGATAATGGCAGGGCCATAGAGAAGGAAGGCCAACACCCACACAGCCACCATCTTCACCACAGCATGGTGGGTCATGCTCCGCTGAGCTCTATATTTCACCTGGAAGTAGAGAAGTGAAGTGAGAAAAATAGCATACAATACCTCACAGTAATGTTTAATAATAATATCACCATATTTTTTTTTAATACAGATGTAATAAACTGCATAATCAATTCCATATCTCTCAATGCAGGTAGCCTAGTGGTTAGAGTGTTGGACTTGTAACAGAAAGGTTGCAAGATTGAATCCCCGAGCTGACAAGGTAAAAATCTGTTGTTCTGTCCCTGAACAAGGCAGTTAACCCACTGTTTCTAGGCCGTCATTTCAAATAAGAATGTGTTCAAGAGCCCCTCCTCCATGGTGTGTCAGTGAAGCCAGAGAAGCAGGAGAGCTTTAGGCTGAGTGTGATACTGAATAATAATACAGGAGAGTGTGAAGGCACATCTGTCTGTCTGCTCTCTCCCGCTCATCATCACCATTCTCTTCACCCAGGAATGAGCATTTCGCCTTCCAATTCCATTTCACCTTATCTCTCTGTTTGCTTTGTTTATCTTCACCTCCCTTTCTCTGTCCCCGATTCCCCACCTACCTCTGTCTCTCGCAGTCTTTTTCCTGGCTATCAAATAAACAACAATTGCTGAGATGTCATCAAAATCAATGTTATCAAACTGAACAATTTGACTTTGTTGTTTGTCATGGCTGCGTCTAGGTATACTGACTTTGCTGTCAATCATGGAGACTGGGAGCACTGGGAGCAATAACAACATCAAACATACACTCTACAGACAGGGGTCATTTTCCATCATTGTAACTCATTATCAAACACTACTTGCAGCACTGTACTGTACTTGTTTTATTATGTATTAATATATATTCATTGTTAAACGGTCTATTCCTTCCTTTTCCATTGTCTATTAAGTGGTTTGTAAGGATGGTAAATTAATACTGCACAAATACTGGTATTTGATGAAGAAAAATATTTAATTTGATGCGGATGTTTTGTGTCTTTGCCCATAGCTTTGATGTGAATGTTTGAGGACAGGGTTTGTTCTTTCTGGATTCCATTAGAATGGCAATCACAGAGAAATGGACAGGGCAACAACTCTTACAATTCCAACTATTGAATCCTGCAAGATAATGTTCTTAATTATAAACTGGGTGGTTCGAGCCCTGAATGCTGATTGGCTGATTTGTCATACCGTATACCACAGGTATGGCAAAACATTTATTTTTACCTGTCTAATTACATTGGTAACCAGTTCATAATAGCAATAAGGCACCTCGGGGTTTTGTAGCATATGGCCAATTTACCACATTGCGTCCTGCCTAAGAACAGCCCTTAGCTGTGGTTATATTGGCCATTTTCCACAACACCTCGGACCTTATTGCTTAATTATGCAACTAACTACCTTTTGTGGCAAAGTGAAGATGCTGGAAAAATATATATTTGCGCCCACGCTACAGACGTCTATATCGGTACACTAATACTAGTAAAGGCCCAGTTAGGGTTGCACATTTTGGAGAATATTCAGCGGTGGAAACTTTCCATGGGAATATATGGGAATTAACGGAAATATATGCGAATTAATATTAATACCATTTAAATGTAGATGTTTTTTGCATTTGATATATTTACCATATAATATGGAGACAGAAACAAAAACATTTTACCTTATCATAAGTAGACAATTGCAAATGATGAAATCCTTCCAATAGAAATTTAAAAAACAATTTAGTTACAAATTGAACTTTAATTAAATGTTGACTCTCCACATGGGATGATTTCACTGAACAACAAAAGAAAGGGAATATTGAATGATCCCCAATGATCCATTGCATCTCCCAAAAACGTTTTCAACATACATCTGTAAAATTATAGTCTAGAAACTAAAGCTTTGGTTGTCTTCCTCTCAGGCTTCCATGTCTTCTCCCTGGACCTCCTCAATGTCCACATCTTGAACATCAGACTCTGAGGCCTCATCTTCAATGTCACTTTCCAACCTTGTTGAGGATGGCTCATTGACAGTTTCAAAAAGCCTCAAATTTGCCCAGATGGCCACCAATATTTTAACCCTTGTATTGGTCAGCCTGTTGCGCGCTTTGGTGTGTGTGTTCCCAAACAAGGACCGGTTGCGCTCTGAGGTGGCTGATGTTGGTGGGATTTAGAGGATGATGGAGGCAACAGGGGAAAGAGCCTCAGATCCACAAAGTCCCTTCCACCAGGTGGCTGATGAGATATATTGGCACGACTGCCGTATTGCATCTCCCTCCCAAAGCCCTTGCTTGGAAGTGTACTTCGCCAGACTGCCAAGAACCTTTCCCTCATCCAGGCTGAGGTGGCGAGACACGGTAGTGATGACACCATAGGCCTTGTTGATCTCTGCACCAGACAGGATGCTCTTGCCAGCGTACTTGGGGTCCAACATGTACGCTGCGGCGTTTATGGGCTTCAGGCAGAAGTCTTCACGCTTTTTGATGTATTTCCGAACTGTAGTTTCCTCTGCTTGGAGCAACAGTGAAGTGGGCAGGGCCGTATGGATTTCTTCTCTTACATCTGCAAGCAGAGTCTAAACATCAGACGGGATGGCATTATTTCCCTCAATCCGTGCAATGGCTACTGCTATAGATTTCAGGAGTTTAAGGTTGCTTACCACTCTGTGTGATAACGTGCGTCTCGGTGAGAGGTGTAGGAGTCAGGCGCAGGAGAGCAGGGATGTCTGAGAAGCGTGTTTAATCATATAGTCCACCAATACAAAAACGAAAATCCCAAAACTACGCTCACGATACTCAGCAACTCGTGTAAACGCACGAAGGAACAAACACAGTTCAGACACTTTACATACACGTGCGTAAATCGTGAACACAACAAACATCAAATACAATCGAGCGCAATAGACACAAGTCTAATCCCGCACGAACTAAGCCAGGCAACAGGTACCCTATATACACACAGAAATAAATGCAATTGAAACCAGGTGTGAAAAGAATCACAGACAAAACAAACAGAAAAGGAAAAAGGGATCGGTGGCGGCTAGTAAACCGGCGACGCCGATCGCCGAGCGCCGCCCGAACAGGGAGAGGAGTTACCTTCGTTAGAAGTCGTGACACTACCCCCCCCCCCCCCCCCGACGCGCGGCCTCGAGGACGACCCGGAGGACGAGGCGCAGGGCGATCCGGATGGAGGCGGTGAAACTCCCTTAGCATAGGTGGATCCAGTACGTCCTCCACTGGCACCCAGCATCTCTCCTCCGGACCGTACCCCTCCCAATCCACGAGGTACTGAAGGCCCCCCACCCGACGCCTCGAGTCCAGTATGGACCTATAACACACCTCGTTTATTCTCCTCAGGACTTTAAATGGCCCCACAAACCGCGGACCCAGCTTCCGGCAGGGCAGGCGGAGGGGCAGGTTTCGGGTCGAGAGCCAGACCCGGTCCCCCGGTGCGAACACCGGGGCCTCGCTGCGGTGGCGGTCAGCACTGGCCTTCTGCCGCCCTTCGGCCCGTTTAAGGTACCCGTGGGCAGCCTCCCAGGTCTCCCTTGAGCGTCTCACCCAATCGTCCACCACAGGAGCCTCGGTCTGGCTCTGATGCCATGGTATCAGGACCGGCTGATAGCCCAACACACATTGGAAGGGTGACAGGTTCGTAGAGGAGTGGCGGAGTGAGTTCTGGGCCAGGGGATGTACTTCACCCACTCCCCTGGCCGGTCCTGGCAATACGACCGCAGAAACCTACCCACATCCTGGTTCACTCTCTCCACCTGCCCATTACTCTCGGGGTGAAACCCCAAACGTTCCATGAACGCCTTCCACACCCTGGACGTGAACTGGGGACCCCGATCAGAAACAATGTCCTCAGGCACCCCGTAGTGCCGGAAGACGTGAGTAAACAGGGCCTCCGCAGTCTGTAGGGCCGTAGGGAGACCGGGCAAAGGGAGGAGACGACAGGACTTAGAAAACCGATCCACAACGACCAGGATCGTGGTGTTGCCCTGTGACGGTGGCAGATCGGTCAAGAAGTCAACCGACAGGTGTGACCAAGGCCGCTGTGGAACGGGAAGGGGTTGTAACTTCCCTCTGGGCAGGTGCCTAGGAGCCTTGCACTGAGCGCACACCGAGCAGGAGGCCACATAAATCCTCACGTCCTTGGCTAAAGTGGACCACCAGTACTTCCCACTAAGACATCGCACCGTCCTACCGATCCCCAGGTGACCAGAGGAGGGGGACGTGTGAGCCCACCAAATTAGCCTGTCTCTAACCTCCAGCGGAACGTACACCCGTCCAGCTGGACACTGTGGTGGAGTAGGCTCAACACGCGATGCTCGCTCGATGTCTGTGTCCACCTCCCACCTCACAGGTGCCACTAGACAAGAAGCCGGGAGGATGGGCGCAGGATCGATGGCCCGCTCCTCCGTATCATATAGTCGGGACAGTGCGTCTGTCTTAGTGTTCTGGGAGCCTGGTCTATAGGAGATGGTAAACCTAAATCGGGTGAAAAACATGGCCCACCTTGCCTGACGAGGGTTCAGTCTCCTCGCTGCCCGAATGTACTCTAGATTACGGTGGTCAGTCCAGATGAGAAAAGGGTGTTGAGCCCCCTCAAGCCAATGTCTCCACACCTTCAGGGCCCTGACAACAGTCAGCAGCTCCCGATCCCCCACGTCATAGTTTCGCTCCGCCGGGCTGAGCTTCTGAGAAAAGAAAGCACAGGGGCGGAGCTTCGGTGGCGTACCCGAACGCTGGGAGAGCACAGCTCCAACCCCAGCCTCGGACGCATCCACCTCCACTATG
Source organism: Salvelinus namaycush (assembly GCF_016432855.1). Classification (NCBI taxonomy): domain Eukaryota; kingdom Metazoa; phylum Chordata; class Actinopteri; order Salmoniformes; family Salmonidae; genus Salvelinus; species Salvelinus namaycush. The sequence goes on along the minus strand of NC_052316.1, from coordinate 25,045,523 downwards.
AATGCCAAAGAGGGGTTTGAATGCGCCAGCACGGGAGGCGAGGTAAAAAGAGCCTTCAGACGACCAAAAGCCCTGTCCGCCTCAGCCGACCATCCCAGACGCACCGGCCCCCCCTTCAGCAGTGACGTAATGGGAGCAGCCACCTGCCTATAGAGCCGGTCAGGATCGTTCCATAACGCGTTGGCCCACTCCAGAGCTTTACCTGAGAGGCAGGAGAAGAGGGCGTTCACACTCTCACCTCCCGAAGGAGCCGGACGAACAGTCGCCAGGTATAGGTCCATCTGGAGTAAGAACCCCTGGCACCCGGCCGCCGTCCCATCGTACTCCCTCGGGAGTGCGAGTCAAATCCCACTGTGCCCAGGCAATGAAGGAGAGGGTAGTGGTACTGGTTGGGGTGTGGCTGATGGAGGTGTGGGAAGGCCACCTCTCTCACATCTTTCCATCGTCGCCATCACCTGATTCATGGCGGTCCCCAGCCGGTGTAACACTGCCGTGTGGTGTTGAACTCGCTCCTCCACGGACCCTGGGAGTGCGTCCGCTCCTGCTGACTCCATACATTTTTGGTGCGGGATTCTGTGATAACTTGCGTCTCGGTGAGAGATGTAGGAGTCAGGCGCAGGAGAGCAGGGATGTCTGAGAAGCGTGTTTAATCATATAGTCCACCAATACAAAAATGGCACAGACGAAAATTCCAAATCTACGCTCATGATACTCAGCAACTCGTGCAAACGCACGGAGGAACAAACACAGTTCAGACACTTTACATACACGTGCGCAAGTCGTGAACACAACAAACATCAAATACAATCGAGCGCAATACACACAAATCTAATCCCGCACGGGATCGAACACAACAAACATCAAATACAATCGAGCGCAATACACACAAGTCTAATCCCGCAAAGGGATCGGTGGCGGCTAGTAAACCGGCGACGCCGCCCGCCGCCCGAACAGGGAGAGGAGTTACCTTCGGTAGAAGTCGCGACACTCTCTCCCAAAATACATCATCCAGGAGGCTCCTCTTGATGAGGCTGTCCATATCGGCAGACCGTGATATGGCCATTTCCTGGAGAGACTCCCTCCTCTAGGAGACTGTCAAACATGACAACACCACCCCAACGGATGTTGCTGGGCAGCCTCAATGTGGTGATCTTATTCTTCTCACTTCGCTTGGTGAGGTAGATTGCTGCTATAACTTGACCCTTCACATACCTAACCATTTCCTTGGCTCTCTTGTAGAGTGTATCCATTGTTTTCAGTGCCATGATGTCCTTGAGGAACAGATTAAATGCATGAGCAGCACAGCCAATGGGTGTGATGTGAGGGTAGGACTCCTCCACTTTAAACCAAGCAGCCTTCATGTTCACAGCATTGTCTGTCACCAGCGCAAATACCTTCTGTGGTCCAAGGTCATTGATGACTGTCTTCAACTCATCTGCAATGTAGAGACCGGTGTGTCTGTTGTCCCTTGTGTCTGTGCTCTTGTAGAATACTGGTTGAGGAGTGGAGATGGTGTAGTTAATTATTCCTTGCTCACGAACATTTGACCACCCATCAGAGATGATTGCAATATAGGTTGCTTTCTCCGATAAGCTTGACCTTCACTTGACCTCTGTTGAACTCTGCATCCAGCAAATGAGTAGATAAAGCATGTCTGGTTGGAGGGGTGTATGCTGGGTGAAGAATATTCAGAAATCTCTTCCAATACACATTGCCTGTGAGCATCAGAGGTGAACCAGTTGCATACACAGCTTGAGCAAGACATTCATCATTTCTCTGACTACGTTCCTCCATTGAGTCAAAAAACTTCTGATTCCAGGAGGACCATGAGCTGTTGCTATCGATAAGGTGTCTGATTCATAATTTTCACCTCGAATAGAAGAAGAGGGACTTTTGTCAGAGGTTGCTTGTTGTGAGAGCCGAGGGAACTTTATGCACTTGGCCAGATGAGTCTGCATCTATGTTGCATTCTTCACATATGATTTGGCACAGTATTTGCAAATGTACACAGCTTTTCCTTCTACATTAGCTGCAGTGAAATGTCTCCACACATCAGATAGTGCCCGTGGCATTCTCCTGTAAAGATTAGCGAAAAAATATTTTTTAAAACAACCAATACAATTCCATGATCAGATAAAGAGTTAAAATAAAATAAACAACTCCTTTGTAAGATATTTTTTTTTAAATGTAACAGGTGAGTTAACACTCCTCAGTTAGCAGGCTCAAGCAAGCTAAAACCCACATGGTAGCAAAAACTAAGTAACAGAAATTGTTAACAAGTTAGAAATTATTTAAACACACTTTGCTGTAGGCTACTATTTACTAAATAACAAAAAAAATATGTAAGTCATATACAATATATTCACCCCACCCAGTATTGTAATCAAAATTTACCAGAAAGCATGTAGTCCTTGGCTCAGACAGTGTAGTGGTGTGGGCTCAATAGCATCTCATTAGTGTGAAAGATCTTGAGAATCAGCTGTACATGTGATGGAAGAATGCACTGTGCATGCAGAGGGTTGCAATTCCATTGAATTGGGGATAGTTTAACCAAAATATGCCACAAGACCTAGAATTGCCTTTTGTATCCCACAAAAAAAGGTTCACTCCTATAAGCTAACTTTTTGATGAATTTAAGCAAAATTTCCAAAATTCCCGGACATAACTTCCCATGGAAAATTTCCGGAAAATTACTGGAAAGTTTCCGACTCTTTGCAACCCTCGGCCCAAATGCACTCCTGTGATTTTTATTTATTTATTGTTATTATTTGCTTATTCTGATTTTCCAGGCGATGCGGCAGCTCCCCTACTTCCTGCGGCTGCTACCATGATAACAGATCCTGAATAATGATGAGTGAGAAAGTTACAGAGGCATAAATATCATACCCCCACCAACAAATGCTAATTTCCCGTTATTGGTAATGGTGAGAGGTTAGCATGTTTTGGGGGTATGATCTTTGTGCATCCGTAACTTTCTCAATCATCATTATTCACGATTCATTCATGATTATCCGTAATTATAGTAGCATCCACATTCATTTTGGCATGTTCAAAAACATTCTATACAATAAAAGTGACTCCAAAATGACAATACAATATTTACCATTCATTTCTACTGGGCACAACATAATCCGAAACACAACCAAAACAAACTGCAAACACGTCCAACAAATGTGTAGCGTCACAAGCTTGATGTAGTCATCGTGTGCTAGGAATATGGGACCAAATACAAAACTTTTGACTAAATGTATACACTACAAGTGAATTTGTTCAAATACTTGACACCTTCAAACAGGGGGACTAGATACAAGTGTATTGGTTTCGAAACGGTAAAACAGATGTGTTTGAAAATACCTTCAAATAAAATGTGACATTCTGTACTGTCGCATCATATAAAACACAAATCCAAAATGCTGGAGTATATAGACAAATTAAAAGTTTTAGCTTCACTGACCCCCCCAGAAACATAGGGGGTTGAGGTATTTTACAAGGGAGACATCAATACGATTGATAAAGCAATGCCCAGTTTAGTATTCAGACCAGAGTATCCAGGGATAGCATCCCAAAAGCAGATGAAGATCAAAGAGTAGCACGCTGGTCGACAAGGACCGACCCACTTTGTCTGGACTTCCAACAGAGCTCATTCAGAGTCAGTGCCACCGCAACACGGTGCATCCTATCAAGACACTTATTAAAGGTAGACTCAGCGAAATTACGTTGTCACGAGCAGCACCGCAGATATTGAGATGAGACATGCAATACTTCGCTCTCACGCGGTCACACACAGTATCTTTACATGTGCACGGGTTTGATTTAGTGGAGAAGTTGAGCCTCGTGCTTCAACGCTCTTAGTTTTTGCGGAAATTGACCAATGCCGTTTACTTTCTGCATCTACGTCACGTCGCTGAGTCGACCTTTAGTCCTACTGGCAGTGGCTGTCAAACCATTCTGCAGTACCTCTGTATTGGTAATGGGCCTAGTAACGCAGTTGCGTGATGGCAGGATGGCCATATGAACAGTAAAACATGCAGTAGCTGCATTTGAAACAGCATTTCACATTTGCATGTTACCGTGCATGTGTGCACGCATGCCTGTATGTGGCACGGTAGCTCTCTATACTCACTGCTCTGGTGACGGAGAGGAACCGGTCATAGCTGATGAGGACTATGTTGAAGACAGAGGCAGTGCAGAGCAAGTAGTCCATGAGGAGCCACAGCTTACAGAGACCTCTGCCCAGCACCCAGCGGCCTGTCAGGTTGTAGGGGATGTATACAGGGATGCAGAATGCACCTGCAAGGACACACTGTGTATAGACTGAACCCCGAACAATGCTTCCATAGCGCCATAATCAATGCCAGAATTCATTTTCACAGCAAATTCATTTCTAAACAAGCCTGCTGGCAAGTGGTAGCATTATGTGTGAAAAAGTATTGGCAGCATTATGTGTGAAAAATTATTACCAGAGGTGTGTTGGGTTTTAATTTGCATTCATGAACCATCAATTATTCAAGAGCTCTATAAATCTGTTATAAATGTCCTTGTGGAAAACCTTTTGCTAAGATTCTTTCAAAGTTAATACAAAAAAAACATTTCTTTACTTTCCAAAATTATTGTCCATTATGATGGCACTTGCCAGTGTCTTATATAGCTTAATGAACCAAAAAAATGGCATTATCCCACCAGAGCCCTACTAGACAGACAGATAGATTAGATAGCAGACCGACAGACAGGATAGATAAATAAAATAGACTACTCACCAACAAGAAAATCAGAAATGGCAAGGTTGAGGAAGAAGTAGTTGCTTTGATTTCGTAGGCTCTTGTCAACAATGAAAGCCAGGATAACAAGTGCGTTGCCAGCCACAACCACGACTACCAGAATAATCATAAGCACGGCCAGAATCACCATCATATAGCCCGGGTGAGCCGCTCCAGTTTCGTGGACTGTCCCCGTGTCGCCGCCGGGAGTGAAGTTGGTGCTTATATTAGATTCCAGGATATTAGCTCCCATAGTTAATCTTATAACAAAACCATTACACTTGCCTTCGTTATGAAACTATTAATCAATGTGATTTCCATAGATATGCTCCAACCTTTAGGGTATTTGTTAAAAGAGACGCAGAAAAACGAATACGAAAGTCGTCTTGAAAATGAAAGCTGACTTCTGAATGAAAGGAATTTCTTCCGACAGATTTAAAACTATATTTGTCAGTGTCTGCTGTCGTGCAGGATGACGTGATTTATCCTGTCCTCAAAGGTGACCGGGCGGGTAACCGGAGCATAGGTTCGGCTTTATGTGCTACCCTACTTTTTAGTGAGCGTCGCGAGCGCTTTGAATTCAGTGTGCAATGGAGAAGGGTGCGTCTATGGTATTATGGAAAACTAAATTAACCTACAGCGCGCAACGGTATATCTAGTAGGTTTTTTGTAGCGCATTTACTATACGCTGCCCTGCACGGGAGCAAGAATTGTCACTGAAGAGTGTAGACTGGATGTGCATGGAAAACGAAACAGAATATTCTGCTTGAAAAAGTATTCTACTTGGAATAAAACCATTGAATATAATGATGGCTGGATTTTTTTATCGAGGTAGCCTGAGAAAAAAAAATCTTACACGGATTGAGAGTGTAAAATAAAGTGGTTTCGTGTAGCTTTGTTTTTGTGTATATTTTTATCCTAGAATAAAACACACAAAAAACAGGTGCACTTGACACATGGTTCCTGTCTGAGTATAGGCCTATGTCCCCGGACAGCTGGAAGCATCCCACGCTAACTCTGTAAGGGGAGTAAATTCAACTGTGGCCAAAGCCATTCTGCAATTTTGCTTGACCACAGTTATGTTTAAATACTAGTGCATCAATACTGCAATGAAATGCACCTGTTTCCCAGGTGGAGTGGCTTAAATGTACCATTGTTTAATAAAATAAAAAGTGCCGAATTTGGTCCGCAGACTGCCTATTAGGAAACTCTGCTCTATGGTCTCTCTATATACTCAGGGCCAGTTTAATGCAGGGGCTTACCGGGGCTGAAGCCCCTGGCCCCAGGCCCGTGGGGGGCCCAAGAGGCAGCGAAAACCTTTTTTTTTAAGGAAATATATAATATACTGAACAAAAATAAAAATGCAACATGTGTTGGTCCCATGTTTCATGAGCTGAAATAAAAGTATTACAAAAAAAATCCATATGCACAAAAAAACGTATTTCTCTCAGATTTTGTGCACAAATTTCTTTATATCCCTGTTAGTGAGAATTTATCCTTTGCCAAGATAATCGAGCCACCTGACAGGTGTGGCATATCAAGAAGCTGATTAAACAGCATGATCGTTACACAGGTGCAGCTTGTGCTGGGGACAATACAAGGCCATTTTAAAATGAGCAGTTTGAAAGGCTGGTCATGGCTCACAACACCATTATCCCAGAAACCCTAAAAACCCACCCCAATTTGCATACCGTCCCAAGAGATCCACAGATTTTTATTTAAATTTGTAAAATTTTATTTCACCTTTATTTAGCCAGGTTGTCACGAATCCCGCTTCCTGAGTCTGTTTTTGCCTGTGTTCTGTCCTGGAGTGTTTTTTCCGGTGTCCTGGAACGCACCCTGTCTGGTTGCCGGGCGACGTAGCTAGTTGGAGGATCTCTGAGTACCCGCACCTGTATCCCATCAGCTATCTGCACACCTGGTCCTGATCATCACCCCTCCACTTCATAAGCGCTGACCTGACATCCATTCCCTGCCGGATCGTTAGCCATGAACATCATTCACCCGGAACACTCATCCCATCCCTACCTGGTCGTCGGTGACTTCAGTTACTTCTTTGGATCTGCCTATTCGATCCCATCAACTCACCTCCGCTGCCCGCTCCGCCACTTGGATTTTTCTATCACTACATTTAAACTTGTAAATAAATACTCACCTTCGTCTTTCTCTCCTTGTCCTGGTCTGCTTCTGGGTTCTACGTTAGAAAACCGTGACAGAACGATCCGGCCAGGAATGAACCCAGCGGACCTGGACTCCGTTCGCCATGCCATTACCCATCAGGGGAAGATATTGGGACAACACAGCACGGCGCTACAGGAGATAGCGATTTCGGTCCAGAACTTCTCTGCTAGCTTGACGAGTATCCAGGATCAGCTCAGTTTGCCGGCGGATTCTCCACCACCTGTTTCACCCCTCTCACCTGCCGCTTCTGGAGCGGTTTCCTTCCGTGAGCCCAAGGTACCGACGCCTGATAAATACGAAGGGGATTTGGGAAGATGCCGTTCATTTCTTATGCAGTGTGGTTTAGTGTTTGATCTGCAGCCCCACTCTTACGCCACAGACAAGGCTAGGATAGCTTTTGTTATTGAACTGCTGCGTGGTAGAGCTTTGGAATGGGCTTCAGCTGTTTGGGAACAACAGGACACCTGCATGGCGTCATACCAGGAGTTCACGGCAGAGATGAGAAAGCTTTTTGACCATCCAGTCCGAGGTAAGGACGCAGCTAAGCGGTTGCTCTCTCTTCGCCAAGGAGCTCGTTACGTGGCAGACTTTGTGATTGAGTTCCGGACATTGGCGGTGGAGAGTGGGTGGAATGAGGAGGCACTACAAGCGGATTTTTACCAGGGGTTGTCGGAGCAACTCAAGGATGAGCTGATCTCCTATCCGGAGCCTTGTGACCTGGACAGTTTGGTCGCATTATCTATTAGGGTGGATAACAGAGTTCGAGAGAGAAGGAGGGAGAAGCAGTGGGTCCGGTCCAATCAATCAGCTACTCGGTTACCATTCGGGTCAGGAGGTGGACCAGAAGGTGTTAATCATGTTTCCTCACACGGGATTAGTGGAGGAGTCCTGCCGCCAGATCCTGAACCTATGCAAGTGGGGCGGCACGGGTTAACTAAGGACGAGCGCCAACGTAGACGTGAGACCAACAGCTGCCTCTACTGTGGTAGCTCGGGACATTACATCTCCGTTTGTCCTCAGCGCCCGTTAAACTGCTCGGCTCGTTAAGTTTGGGAGGTTTGTTAGCGAGCCAGTTTCAACCTCTCAAGAGCCCTGTCAGACCTCGTTTTCCTGCTACCCTCATAAATAAGAATCAGAGTTTAGCGATTAACGCTTTCATCGATTCAGGTGCCGATGACAGCTTCATTGATGCCGACTTAGTGGAACAGCTGGGGCTTTCCAAGGAGCAATTACCGGAAGCCATTGAAGCAACCACTCTGAACGGCAGTAGTCTGGCACGGATCACTATGAGGACTGAACCGGTTAAGATGTTGTTGTCGGGGAATCATTCAGAGGTTATTTCTTTTTTCATTTTGCCTTCCCCCCATGTTCCTCTGGTTCTTGGATACCCCTGACTAAGAGAACACAATCCCTCGTTCGATTGGGTGACTGGAAAGGTAACTAGTTGGAGCATTGAGTGCCATGCTAACTGCCTCAGGACTGCCTGTTCTCATGCTGTTTCCAGTCGGGTCAGTGAGTCTGCTCCTCCTGATTTGTCCCTGGTTCCTGAAACATATCACGAGTTGGGTGAGGTGTTCAGTAAGCAGAAGGCTCAGTCACTTCCTCCCCACCGACCTTATGATTGTGCGATTAATCTGTTCCCTGGAGCTGCCTTTCCCAAGGGACGGTTATACAGTATCTCTCGACCTGAGCGGGAAGCCCTGGAGACCTACATAAAGGAGTCTCTTGCTGCAGGTCTCATTCGTCCCTCGTCATCACCCCTGGGAGCTGGATTTTTTTTTGTGAGTAAGAAGGATGGCTCTCTTCGACCGTGTATTGATTATCGGGGGTTGAATGATATTACGGTCAAGAACAAGTACCCCCTGCCCTTGATGAGCTCCGCTTTCGACTCTTTACAGGGTGCTACTGTGTTTACGAAGCATGATCTACGCAATGCGTATCATCTGGTTCGGATCAAAGAGGGGGACGAGTGGTTGACTGGGTTCAATACACCTATGGGACATTTCGAGTACCAGGTGATGCCGTTTGGACTTTCCAACGCTCCAGCAGTGTTCCAAAGTTTGGTGAATGACGTGCTGAGGGATATGATCGGTCTGTTTGTGTTCGTTTACCTGGATGACATCCTTATTTTCTCCAAGGAGCTTTCCAGCCACATCCAGCATGTTAAGCAGGTCCTGCAGCGGTTATTGGAGAACCGTCTGTTTGTGAAGGCAGAGAAGTGTGATTTTCACGCCCACACTACATCCTTCCTCGGGTACATCATCTCCAGGGGTGAGATCAAGATGGACCAAGAGAAGGTTCGGGCGGTTCGGGATTGGGCCCGGCCCGGTACGAGATTGCAGCTCCAGAGATTCCTGGGATTTGCGAACTTCTATCGGAGGTTTCTCCGTGATTACAGCCGGGTGGCCGCCCCTTTAACTGTTCTGACGTCTTGCACCAGAACTTTCTGTTGGACTCCTGAGGCAGACCGAGCATTTCTGAACTTGAAGAGCCGATTCACCAACGCCCCGATTCTCTCTCAACCTGACACTTCCCGTCAGTTTGTTGTTGAGGTGGACGCATCTGATGTGGGGGTGGGCGCCATCCTGTCCCAGCGTAGCTCCACTGACGGTAAACTCCATCCCTGCGCCTTCTACTCTTGTCGTCTTTCACCAGCTGAGAGAAACTACGATGTGGGTAACCGGGAGCTTCTCGCTGTGAAGCTTGCCTTGGAGGAGTGGCGTCACTGGTTGGAGGGAGCGGAGCAACCGTTTGTGGTCTGGACTGACCACAAGAATCTGGCTTACGTGCAATCGGCTAAACGTCTCAACTCCCGTCAGGCCAGGTGGGCTTTGTTTTTTGGACGCTTCAATTTTTCCCTGATGTTCCGACCTGGGTCGAAGAACGGCAAGGCGGACGCCTTGTCCCGGATGTTCTCCAAGACGGAGGAGAGTGGGGCCAAGACTGAGACGATTATTCCCCAGAACCTTGTCGTGGGAGCCGTTACATGGAGGATTGAGGAGGATGTGATGGCGGCCCTTCGGACGCAGCCCGGCCCCGGTAACGGTCCACCCGGTCGGTTGTTCGTGCCTGAGTCGGTCCGTTCTGATGTCCTTCAGTGGTCCCACGCCAGCAAGATAGCTTGTCACCCTGGCGTTGCCCGGACTATGGCGCTACTGCGCAGACGATTTTGGTGGCCTGCATGGGAGAAGATACCCGGAGGTTTGTTGCCGCTTGTCCTGTTTGTGCGCAGAATAAGAGTACCAATCGGCCCAGCTCTGGGCTTCTTCACCCCCTTCCTATTCCCCGGCGACCTTGGTCGCATCTGGCCCTGGACTTTGTCACGGGGTTGCCCTCTTCTGTTGGGAACACGGTCATTCTGACCATTGTGGACAGATTCAGCAAGTTTGCTCACTTTGTCCCCATCTCCAAGCTTCCATCTGCCACTGAGACGTCCGAGATCCTTGTTAGGGAGGTTTTCAGGGTCCACGGATTGCCCAGTGACATTGTTTCTGACCGTGGTCCTCAGTTTACCTCTGCTGTCTGGAGATCCTTCTGTTTGGCCATTGGAGCTACAGTCAGTCTCACATCTGGTTTTCACCCCCAATCTAATGGTCAGGCGGAGAGAGCCAACCAGAAGATGGAGTCCACGCTGCGCTGTCTTGTCTCCTCTGATCCCACCTCTTGGTCCTCTCAGTTACCCTGGGTCGAGTATGCCCATAATACTCTCCCTTCATCTGCAACTGGGATGTCTCCCTTCCAGTGCCTGTATGGTTACCAACCTCCCTTGTTTCCTTCTCAGGAGAGGGATCTCTCGGTTCCCTCTGTCCAGGCCCACATTCGTCGTTGCCACCGGACCTGGCATCGGGCCAGGAAGGCCCTCCTTAGAGTTTCGGACCGGTATCAGATCCAGGCGAATCTTCGCCGTATTCCTGCTCCCGCTTATACCGTCGGAGATAAGGTTTGGTTGGCTACACGGGATCTTCCTCTACGGACTGAGTCGAAGAAACTGTCACAGAAGTTCATTGGTCCGTTTGTGGTGGAGAGAATCATTAATCCTGTTGTGGTTCGACTCAAGTTGCCTGCAACGCTTAGAGTACACCCCACCTTTCATGTCTCCTGCCTCAAGCCGGTTCTCCTCAGTCCTCTGTTGCCCCCTCCTCCTCGTCCTCCTCCCCCTCGGATGATCGGAGGTGGTCCTGCCTACACGGTGCGCCGCATCATGGACTCCAGACGGCGGGGTCGAGGGTTCCAGTATCTCGTGGATTGGGAAGGATATGGTCCAGAGGAGAGGAGTTGGATTCCTCGGCGTCAGATCCTTGATGCTGACCTGCTTCGTGACTTCTACCGCCTTCACCCTGACGCTCCGGGTAGTACGCCCGGTGGCGTTCGTCGGAGGGGGGGTACTGTCACGAATCCCGCTTCCTGAGTCTGTTTTTGCCTGTGTTCTGTCCTGGAGTGTTTTTTCCGGTGTCCTGGAACGCACCCTGTCTGGTTGCCGGGCGACGTAGCTAGTTGGAGGATCTCTGAGTACCCGCACCTGTATCCCATCAGCTATCTGCACACCTGGTCCTGATCATCACCCCTCCACTTCATAAGCGCTGACCTGACATCCATTCCCTGCCGGATCGTTAGCCATGAACATCATTCACCCGGAACACTCATCCCATCCCTACCTGGTCGTCGGTGACTTCAGTTACTTCTTTGGATCTGCCTATTCGATCCCATCAACTCACCTCCGCTGCCCGCTCCGCCACTTGGATTTTTCTATCACTACATTTAAACTTGTAAATAAATACTCACCTTCGTCTTACTCTCCTTATCCTGGTCTGCTTCTGGGTTCTACATTAGAAAACCGTGACACAGGTAGGCTAGTTGAGAACAAGTTCTTATTTGCAACTGCGACCTGGCCAAGATAAAGCATAGCAATTCGACACATACAACAACACAGAGTTACACATGGAATAAACAAAACATACAGTTAATAATACAGTAGAAAAAAAGAAAAGAAAAGTCTATATACAGTGAGTGCAAATCAGGTAAGATAAGGGAGTTAAGGCAATAAATAGGCCATGGTGGCGAAGTAATTACAATATAGCAATTAAACACTGCAATGGTAGATGTGCAGAAGATGAATGTGCAAGTAGAGATATTTTGGTGCAAAGGAGCAAGATAAATAAATAAATACAGTATGGGGATGAGGTAGATAGATGGGCTGTTTACAGATGGGCTATGTACAGGTGCAGTGATCTGTAAGCTGCTCTGACAGCTGGTGCTTAAAGCTAGTGAGGGAGATATGAGTCTCCAGCTTCAGTGATTTTTGCAGTTCGTTCCAGTCATTAGCAGCAGAGAACTGGAAGGAAAGGCGACCAAAGGAGGAATTGGCTTTGGGGGTGACCAGTGAGCTATACCTGCTGGAGTGCGTGCTACGAATGGGTGCTGCTATGGTGACCAGTGAGCTGAGATAAGGCGGGGCTTTACCTAGCAGAGACTTGTAGATAACCTGTAGCCAGTCGGTTTGGCGACGAGTATGAAGCGAGAGCCAACCAACGAGAGCGTACAGGTCGCAGTGGTGGGTAGTGTATGGGGCTTTGGTGACAAAACGGATAGCACTGTGATAGACTGCATCCAATTTGTTGAGTAGGGTGTTGGAGGCTATTTTATAGATGACATCGCCGAAGTTGAGGATCGGTAGGATGGTCATTTTTACGAGGGTATGTTTGGCAGCATGAGTGAAGGATGCTTTGTTGCGATATAGGAAGCCGATTCTAGATTTAATTTTGGATTGGAGATGCTTAATGTGAGTCTGGAAGAAGAGTTTACAGTCTAACCAGACACCTAGGTATTTGTAGTTGTCTACGTATTCTAAGTCAGAGCCGTCCCGAGTAGTGATGCTGGACGGGCGGGCAGGTGCAGGCAGTGATAGATTGACTAGCATGCATTTAGTTTTACTTGCATTTAAGAGCAGTTGGAGGCCACGGAAGGAGAGTTGTATGTCATTGAAGCTCGTCTGGTGGTTAGTTAACACAGTGTCCAAAGAAGGGCCAGAAGTATACAAAGTGGTGTCTTCTGCGTCGAGGTGGATCAGAGAATCACCAGCAGCAAGAGCGACATCATTGATCTATACATAGAAGAGTCGGCCCGAGAATTGAACCCTGTGGCACCCCCATAGAGACTGCCAGAGGTACGGACAACAGGCCCTCCGATTTGACACACTGAACTCTATCAGAGAAGTAGTTGGTAAACCAGGCAGTGCAATCATTTGAGAAACCAAGACTGTCGAGTTTGCCAATAAGAATGTGGTGATTGACAGAGTCGAAAGCCTTGGCCAGGTCGATGAATACGGCTGCACAGTAATGTCTCTAATCAATGGCGGTTATGATGTCGTTTAGGACCTTGAGCGTGGCTGAGGTGCATCCATGACCAGCTCTGAATCCAGATTGCATAGCGGAGAAGGTACGGTGGGATTCGAAATGGTCGGTAATCTGTTTGTTAACTTGGCTTTCAAAGACCTTAGAAAGACAGGGTAGGATAGATATAGGTCTGTAGCAGTTTGGGTCTAGAGTGTCACCCCCTTTGAAGAGGGGGATGACCGCAGCAGCTTTCCAATCTTTGGGAATGTCAGACGATACGAAAGAGAGGTTGAACAGGCTAGTAATAGGGGTTGCAATTTCAGCAGATCATTTTAGAAAGAGAGGGTCCAGATTGTCTAGCCCGGCTGATTTGTAGGGGTCCAAATTTTGCAGCTCTTTCAGAACATCAGCTATCTGGATTTGGGTGAAGGAGAAATGGTGGGGGGCTTTGGCGGGTTGCTGTGGAGGGTGCCGGGCAGTTGACCGGGGTAGGGTGGAAAGCATGGCCAGCCGTAGAGAAATGCTTATTGAAATTCTCAATTATAGTGGGTTTATCAGTGGTAACAGTGTTTCCTAGCCTCAAAGCAGTGGGCAGCTGGGAGGAGGTGCTCTTATTCTCCATGGACTTTACAGTGTCCCAGAACTTTTTTGAGTTAGAGCTACAGGATGCAAATTTCTGTTTGAAAAAGCTGGCCTTAGCTTTCCTAACTGCCTGTGTATATTTGTTCCTAACTTCCCTGAAAAGCTGCATATCACGGGGGCTGTTCGATGCTAGTGCAGAACGCCACAGGATGTTTTTGTGCTGGTCAAGGGCAGACAGGTCTGGAGTGACCAAGGACTATATCTGTTCCTAGTTCTAAATTTTTTGAACGGGGCATGCTTATTTAAGATGGTGAAGGAGGAACATTTAAAGAATAACCAGGCATCCTCTACTGATGGGATGAGGTCAATGTCATTCCAGGATACCCCGGCCAGGTCGATTAGAAAGGCCTGCTCGCAGAAGTGTTTTAGGGAGCGTTTGACAGTGATGAGGGGTGGTCGTTTGGTCGCAGACCCATTACGGATGCAGGCAATGAGGCAGTGATCGCTGAGATCTTGATTGAAAACAGCAGAGGTGTATTTGGAGGGGGAATTAGTTAGGATGATATCTATGAGGGTGCCCGTGTTTACGGATTTGGGGTTGTACCTGGTTGGTTCATTGATCATTTTTTTTGAGATTGAGGGCATCAAGTTTAGATTGTAGGATGGCCGGGGTGTTAAGCATGTCCCAGTTTAGGTGATGATGCAATCTCTATTGCACCACACACTGCCCTTTCCCACCTGGACAAAAGGAACACCTACGTTAGAATGCTATTCATTGACTACAGCTCAGCGTTCAATACCATAGAGCCCTCAAAGCTCATAACTATGCTAAGGACCATGGGACTAAACACCTCCCTTTGCAACTGGATCAATGGACTTCCTATCGGGCCGCCCCCAGGTGGTAAGGGTAGGTAATAACACATATGCCACACTGTTCCTCATCACGGGATTCCCTCAGGGGTGCGTGCTCGTTCCCCTCCTGTACTCCCTGTTCACCCATGGCCAAGCACGGCTCAAACACCATCATTACGTTTCCCAATGACACAACAGTGGTAGGCCTGATCACCGACAAATATGAGACAGCCTATAGGGAGGAGGTCAGAGACCTGGCAGTGTGTGCCAGGATAACAACCTCTCCCTCAACGTGATCAAGACAAAGGAGATGATTGCGAACTACAGGAAAAGGAGCGGCGAGCACACCCCCATTCTCATGGACGGGGCTGTAGTGGAGTAGATTGAGAGATTCAAGTTCCTTGGTGTCCACATCACTAACGAATTGTCATGGTCCAAACACATCAAGACAGTCGTGAAAAGTGCACGACAACACCTATTCACCCTCAGGAGACTGAAAAGATTTGGCATGGGTCCTCAGATCCTCAAAAGGTTTTACCGCTGCACCATCAAGAGCATCCTGACTGGTTGCATCACTGCCTGGTATGGAATTTTGACTTGGATTAAATGTCAGGAATTGTGAAAAACTGATCTTAAATGTATTTGGCTAAGGTGTATGTAAACTGCCGACTTCAACTGTATAGTCGGCAGTTCACATACACCTTAGCCAAGTACATTATTTAAGCTCAGTTTTTCACAATTCCTGACATTTAATCCAAGTCAAAATTCCCTGTCTTAGGTCAGTTAGGATCACCACTTTATTTTAAGAATGTGAAATGTCAGAATAATAGTAGAGAGAATGATTTATTTCAGCTTTGTTTCTTTCATCACATTCCCAGTGGGTCAGAAGTTTACATACACTATATTAGTATTTGGTAGCATTGCCTTTAAATTGTTTAACTTGGGTCATACGTTTCGGGTAGCCTTCCACAATTTTGGCCCTTTCCTCCTGACAGAGCTGGTGTAACTGAGTCAGGTTTGTAGGCCTCCTTGCTCGCACACGCTTTTTCAGTTCTGCCCACAAATTTTCTATGGGATTGAGGTCAGGGCTTTGTGATGGCCACTCAAATACCTTGACTTTGTTGTCCTTAAGCCATTTTGCCACAACTTTGGAAGTATGCTTGGGGTCATTGTCCATTTAGAAGACCCATTTACGACCAAGCTTTAACTTCCTGACTGATGACTTGAGATGTAGCTTCAATATATCCACATAATTTTCCTCCCTCATGATGCCATCTATTTTGTGAAGTGCACCAGTCCCTCCTGCAGCAAAGCACTCCCACAACATGATGCTGCCACCCCCGTGGTTCACGGCTGGGATGGTGTTTCTTCGGCTTGCAAGCTTCCCCTTTTTCCTCCAAACATAACAATGGTCATTATGGCCAAATATAAAAATATACTATTTTTGTTTCATCAGACCAGAGGACATTTGTCTAAAAAGTACGATCTTTGTCCACATGTGCAGTTGCAAACCGAAGTCTGGCTTTTTTATGGCGGTTTCAGGTTTCAGGTTATGTCAATATAGGACTCATTTTACTGTGGATATATATACTTTTGTACCCGTTTCCTCCAGCATCTTCACAAGGTCTTTTGCTGTTGTTCTGGGATTGATTTACGCACCAAAGTATGTTAATCTCTAGGAGAGAGAACGCATCTCCTTCCTGAGCGATGTAACGGCTGCGTGGTCCCATGGTGTTTATACTTGCGTACTATTGTTTGTACAGATGAACGTGGTACCTTCAGGCGCTTGAAAATTGCTCCCAAGGATGAACCAGACTTGTGGAGAACCACCATTTTTTTTCTGAGGTCTTGGCTGATTTTTTTTAATTTTCCCACGATGCCAAGCAAAGAGGCACTGAGTTTGAAGGTAGGCCTTGAAATACATCCACAGGTGCACCTCCAATTGACTCAAATGATGTCAATTAGCCTAACAGAAGCTTCTAAAGCCATGACATAATTTTCTGGAATTTTCCAAGCTGTTTAAAGGCACAGTCAACTTAGTGTATGTAAACCTCTGACCCACTGGAATTGTGATACAGTGAATTATAAGTGAAATAATCTGTCTGTAAACAATTGTTGGAAAAATTACTTGTGTCATGCACAAATTAGATGTCCTAACCGACTTGCCAAAACTATAGTTTGTTAACAAGAAATTTGTGGAGTCATTGAAAAACGAGTTTTAATGACTTCAATCTAAGTGTATGTAAACTTCTGACTTCAACTGTATATACACACACACACACACACACACACACACACACACACACACACACACACACACACACACACACACACACACACACACACACACACACACACACACACACACACATACATACAGTATATACGAGCTGACAAGGTACAAATCTGTCGTCCTGCCCCTGAGCAAGGCAGTTAACCCACTGTTCCCTGTGCTCCGAAGACGTGGATGTCGATTAAGGCAGCCCCCCACACCTCGCTGATTCAGTGGGGTTGGGTTAAATGTGGAAGACACATTTCAGTTGAAGGCATTCAGTTGTACAACTGACTAGGTATCCCCCTTTCCCTTATATACAACCACAGGAAGACTCAGGAGCCCACTTTCAGTGAGTGTAGACAGCCTGCTGCTGCCACTCTGCTAATCAGATGGGAGGAGGAGAGTAAGTAGGGGGTCCATGTGGGTAACCGGGGGGCCCTGCGTTGATTGGGTGACTGATTAATACAATTAAAATAAAGAAACTGCATAATAAATAAATCTGACTTGTCAGTTGTGTTAGTCAGGGGCTGGGCCCAAGCCCATAGTTACGTGTTTCTATTTAAATTTTAAATCCAACCACAGGAGCCCGCTCTCAATGTTCAAAATTCAGCAGAGAGCATAATTTAGCCACAGGGGATCAATAGTTTATAAAACAAAATGTGGTTACGACAAGCACATAGTGGTATCTGCACAAAGGGTCTTAAAAGGGTGTTGCAGAACAGCTTCAATGCGCCTTAGCATAAAATCTACAAGTGGACTTAAACCATGCCAGGAAAATGCACCTCATACCATAAAATGTTGTATCATTTGTTTACTCAAGTGTTTCCTTTATTTTGCCAGTTATCGGTATGCCTACAGTCAGGAAGGCTGCCGTTTGGACAGCATGTGTGCCATAGATATATAATCCATAGAAGAGTTTTGTAACCTCTTAAACCGGGTGTACACTACACGACTTTCAAAATCCTAACGTTGCTAAACTATTTCCTGTTATGTTTTTGTCTTGCTAACGTAGTGGTGCGCACACTAAACGATGTGGTACAGACAAGGGTCACACACTACAAGATTCTTCACTTGGTCTTGAGGATTCTCGATACCATGCTGTCTCAAGAAAACAATGATCTGATTAAATTTAACGTAGCTACAACGAGCTGTGGCTGAAGGCAGCCTCAGATGTTTTCAGTCATATATTCACGTTTGCCATATAGAGTTGAAACATCTAGCCAAAATGTTGAATTGAATAACATTGTGAACTACAGAGCTGTAACGATTTGACACTTTGGCTTTGATTAAAGGCATGTACAAACGCATACTAGTAGTAGTCATCGCTCCATCTCGAGTCCACACATTATGGGTGATGTGAAACAACTAATCATCTCACTGGCTTCTTCTCAGGTGAGCTCTCATTGGCTATTGCTCATCACTGTTCTCAAAACATGTTGTTGCACATCTCACACTACAAGAGCATTGTAGATTTTGTGCGGATAAAATCAAACATATAATATTAGGACCTCTCGGACTGCTCAAATATGAGCTCGGTAGCACTCAGATTGCGTCTCTGAACCGCTTACATTAAACGAGCGTTGGTGACGGCCGCGCGCCCCGAGTAGGCAAAGACATGTGGATTTTGTCTCTGATCTCAAAAACTTGTCTGGGAAAGCTCAACGTCGGGGCCAAAATCGTGTAGTGTACGCACGGCTTTACCCTGGTAATTTGACTGTTCAACTCATGGTTACGCTATCAAAGGATGCCAGTCCTGACTTGAATGGGAACCACCATTTATGGATTTTATTTCTATGGTTGGTTTCGGCTGTCGGTTTGCCTTTGCAGATTTCAAAATACAATCGAGGGAAAAATGTACAGAAAGAAAATGCCTACTGCTGAAAAGAGAACACTAATCTGTCTGTAGAACCAATAGGAAAAAATACCTCAACTCCCAATTTGTAGCGAACAGCAGCACCGTTTTTCAAAGTAGATCTATTGCCACGAGTGCATCAGCCATCACCATGAGTAGCGTATGGTTTCATCTTCATCATTAGTTGAGTCAGTGTGCCACTGGAAATGTTATTTAGTATCCTACTGTAGCCTATGACATAAGGTGCATTCGGAAAGTATTCAGACCCCTTTACTTTTCCCACATTTTGTAAATGTCAATTCTAAAATTGATTAAGTTGTTTTTTCTCCCTCATCAATCTACACACAATACCTCATAATAACAAAGCAAAAACAGGTTAAGATATTTTTGCAAATCTATTAAAAATAAAAACTTAAATAGAACATTTACATAAGTATTCAGACCCTTTACTCAGGACTTTGTTGAAGCACCTTTAGCAGCGATTACAGCCTCGAGTCTTCTTGGGTATGACGCTACAAGCTTGGCATACCTGTATTTGGGGATAGCCCTATTTGGTAAAAAACTAAGTCCATATTATGGCAAGAACAGTTTAAATAAGCAAAGATAAATGACAGTCCATCATTAATTTAAGACATGAAGGTCAGTCAATCCGGAACATTTCAATAACTGTGAATGTTTTTTCAAGTGCAGTCGCAAAAACCATCAAGCGCTATGATAAAACTGGCTCTCATGAGGACCGCCACAGGAAAGGAAGACCCAGAGTTACCTCTGCTGCAGAGGAAAAGTTCATTAGAGTTAACTGCACCTCAGTTTGCAGGCCAAATAAATGCTTCCCGGAGTTCAAGTAACAGACACATCTCAGCATCAACTGTTCAGAGGAGACTGCATGAATCAGGCCTTCATGGTTGAATTGCTGCCATGAAACCACTACTAAAGGACACCAATAATAAGAAGAGACTTGCTTGGGCCAAGAAACACAAGCAATGGACATTAGACCGGTGGAAATATGTCCTTTGGTCTGATGAGTCTAAATTTGCGATTTGTGGTTTAAAAGGCAGATTTCTTTCCCCGGCCCTGTATGTACTTCTATGGTCTCTCTGTGTACTACTATAGACTCTCTCTATGCGCTCTCCTAACACTTCCTTCCTAAAGACCTTTATGTTTGAGCCTCATCGGTCCACTTCAAAGAGATGAAAAATAACTGATGCATTACCATCCCTTTATTCTTTTACTCCAGGTTTCTTCATGCAAAAGTAAAATACTGATTTGATTTCCTGCCTCAATTATGGAGATTGTTTTTACATCATTGTGAATTACCATATGAAAGGCATGTTGGATATGAAATTCAAATCAAGCATTTTCATGCAAAGTGCCTCCCATCCTATTGACACTTCCCAATTGAATATATCTAATGTGTTACTACTATTGGTTTATTGGTTTACTCAGATCCCTATTAGCTTTTGCCAAAGTAGCAGCTATTCTTCCTGGTGTCCATAAAAAACACAAAACAGGACAAGGAACAAAACACTGATTCACTGATAGACAAGGACAGTCACACCAACTTAAAATACAACAATATACCAACAATACAAAAAAATATATATATAATAAAAGTACAAACAATACAACAACGACAAAAAAATGTTTGTTAGTGTGTCTGTGTATGCGTGTGTTTAACCCCTCACAGTCCCCGTCAATCCATGAAATATTGTTTAATATTTGTTTTTAAAAGGTAATTTTGCTATTTGCCTGAGTAATTGGAGATGGAAGGGAGTTCCATGGCATCATGGCGCTGTAAAATACTGTGCTTTGCAGTGAATTTGTTTTGGACTTGGGGATTGTGAAGAAACCCCTGGTGGCATATGTATGGGTGTCTGAGCTGAATGTTATTTGATTATGCAGACAATCTGGATTTTTCCTTACAGTAATACTTCTCATAAAAACTAGAAGAGAAGCAGTTCCTCTCTTGTCAACCCTCAACCTATCACTCCCTGACCGTAGAGAGCTTGTTATGTCTCTATTTTGGTTTGGTCAGGGTGTGATTTGGGTGGGCATTCTATGTTCATTTTCTATGTTTTGTATTTCTTTGTGTTTGGCCGGGTGTGGTTCTCAATCAGAGGCAGCTGTCTATCGTTGTCTCTGATTGAGAACCATACTTAGGTAGCCTTTTTCCCACCTGTATTTGTGGGTAGTTGTCCATTTATAGTTGCCTGTGAGCACTTCGTTGGCGTCACGGTTTCGTTTTGATGTTTATTGTTTTGTTGGCGACATCTTAAAATAAAGAAGTATGTACGCTGACCACGCTGCACTTTGGTCCACTGTTTCCACCAAAGAATGGCATGCTTGTTGTTGTTAGTTCTGTATGTGCAGTTAAGGCCAAGGTGTGCTTCTCTGTTTTGAGCCAGCTGCAGCTTTGCTAGGTCTTTTTTTGCTGCACTTGACCATATTACCAGACAGTAATCAAAATTGGGACAAGAACAGAGCCTTAACAACTAGTACAGTTGATTTGTGTAAAATACGCAGACCTTTTTATAACAGACATGCCCCTCCGCATCTTCACAACAACTTTGTCAATATGACTTGACTATTACAATTGACCATCCATGTTATATGATTCAGCAGTCCATCAACCAGGTGGTGTGTTTAAGTGTGTGTGTGCTATGGGAGACATACACTCAAACATCATATTAGTGAGAAATACACTCAAACACATGTATGTATCGTGAAACTGACAGTAATGTGTACTGTCAGTTAATTTAAAGGTCTACTCTTATAATAAGTGACTTTTGAGTTAGGAAATGAAAACCATCTATACCCTGAGAATAATAATGTTCTTGCTACTGAAGGCCTTGGAAGTAGGCTTCACTCAGGCAAACACCATCACCCACAAGAAGAATCTCTGTTCTCCTAGAAGGCACTTAGTCAAACAGGACACACATTAGCATGTACACAGTACACACCACAGTTGTGTGTGTGGATGGAACACTGTATTTGAACCTCATTTTCGGATCACTGAGTTTTTGCAAAAAGCCATTATGCTCTCTAGTGTGCATTTCGCTGTCAGTGATTCAGCAAAAAGAGATGATCAGGTTAAGTATCATAGTAATATAATGTAATGACAGTTATTAAGTGATAACCCTGATGGAGAAATGAAAGAAACTATTATTATGTACAAAAATGAGCCTCTGAGATAATTACATGTTTCTTAGTGTTTGAAAATGTTTTGATATTAATATTGTTCTTTGATCAGGAACTTTTATGCACCTATGAAAATCTACACCTATGAAATCTGTTAGATGTACATACTACCTTCAACACTTCTCCTATGGTGGCCTACATGTAATGTGTAATGTATGGAGGCCACCCAATGTCTTTTAGCCCGAGGGTTGATTGACACACCAAAAGTCAGAGAAGAGCAACAATATTGACAGGAGAGATGAGAAAAAATCTTAAAGAATAGAAGCAGCAGTGAAAAGTTGAATTGATATTCAACAGGTGTGATGGTGGATGACAAAAGCAGGGAGAAAGGTGTGTGTGTGTGTGTGTGTGTGCGTACGTGTGAGAAAGAGATGGCTTAAAACCAATCTATATCCAAAACCTTTTTGGCAGCAAGAATGGGTCACAGTCACAAGTAGGGCTGTGGTGGTCATGAAATTTTGTCAGCCGGTTATTGTCATGCAAAAGACTGCCGGTCTCACGGTATTTTACCGTTAATTAACATAAACACGTTTAGCATCGCCAGGCCTCCACACATACAAGTCGCTGATGCACCTCTTTTCAACATCTACAGACCCCTTGACTTTTTCCACATTTTGTTAGGTTACAGCCTTATTTTAAAATGGATTAAATCATTTTTTCCCCCACACAATACCCCATAATGACAAAGCTAAAACACTTTTTTTTTTAGAAATGTTTGCTAATTTATAATCACATTTACATAAGTCTTCAGACCCTTTACTAAGTACTTTGTTGAAGCACCTTTGGCAGCAATTACAGCCTCGAGTGTTCTTGGGTATGACGCTACAAGCTTGGCACACCTGTATTTGTGGAATTTCTCCCGTTCTTCTCTGCAGATTCTCTCAAGCTCTGTGAGGTTGGATGGGGAGCGTTACTGCAAATCTATTTTCAGGTCTCTCCAGAGATGTTCGATCGGGTTCAAGTCAAAGCTCTGGCTGGGCCACTCAAGGACATTCAGAGACCTGTACCGAAGCCACTCCTGCGTTGTCTTGGCTGTGTGCTTAGAGTTGTTGTCCTGTTGGAAGGTGAACCTTTGCCCAAGTCTGAGGTACTGAGCATGTTTTCATCAAGGATCTCTCTGTACTTAGCTCCGTTCATCTTTGCCTCGATCCTGACTAGTCTCCCAGTCCCTGCCACTGAAAAACACCCCCACACTATGATGCTGCCACCATCATCCTTCACCGTAGGGATGGTGCCAGGTTTCCTCCAGACGTGATGCTTGGCATTCAGACCAAAGAGTTTAATCTTGGTTTCATCAGCCCAGAGAATCTTGTTTCTGAGAGTCTTTAGGTGCCTTTTGGCAAACTCCAAGCGGGCTGTCATGTGCCTTTTACTGAGGAGTGGCTTCCGTCTGGCCAGTCTACCATAAACACCTGATTGGTGGAGTCTTGCAGAGATGGTTGTCCTTCTGGAAGGTTCTCCCATCTCCAGAGGAACTCTAGAGCTCTGTCAGAGTGACCATAGGGTTCTTGGTCACCTCCCTGATCAAGGCCCTTCTCCTCCGATTGCTCAGTTTGGCTGGGCGGCCAATTCCTTCGACTTCACGGCTTGGTTTTTATTCTGACATGAACTATCAACTGTGGGACCTTATATAGACAGCTGTGTGTCTCATAGAAAAGGGTCTGAATACCTATGTAAATAAGGTATTTCTGTTTTTAATAGATTTGCAAACATTTCTACAAACCTGTTTTTGCTTTGTTTTTTTATGGGGTATTGTGTGATTATAATTTTTTTAATCCATTTTAGAATAAGGCTGTATGTAACGTAACAATGTGGAAAAAGTCAACGGGTCTGAAAACTTTCCGAAGGCACTGTAGTTGGCATGGTAATAATGACATCAAGGCTATGAAAGCAAAACTGTCTCCGTTTCAGCATGATGTACAGGGAATTTGGAAATTAGATTTTATTGTCTGTGAAACCCAGATGAAGTGTCCATTGAACTCTCAGACTGATTCAACAGTACTTTGGATGACAGAAGTTGTGGGGATTCAATCACAGCGGAACTGTCGTGGCTGAATCAGAATTAGTTAGGTAACATAGATAGATAAGATGTTATTTTCATCATATGCTTGTGAGATACTTGTCATTAGAATGGTTCCCTTTGGACTATAGGGTTGGCAGTTGCATTTTCCCTTCTCAGCTAGGGCTTAGTCACTTGGGGCCCAGAGAGGGGAGAGGTCAGGCTTGTCTTCATATGTCAATGTATCTGTTAAACCATGTGATGCTATGAAGGTTGCCCTTATCTTGACCTAGTATATGACCTAAGAGGCTCACTGTCTTTTCTGAGCTTGTCCAGGAGGGGGTGTATTTGAGATGGGGGTATCTAGAATTGACAATTGATATATGCCATTGGATGAGGTAATGTTTTGGTACCAAGCACGAGTTTGAAATCTCGTTTTAGGAGACCAAACTGAACGATAATTTATAGCTAATGCTATCTAGCTATGGGATACTCCTCTTTCAAGTAAAAGGTTCTTTGTAAGTTGAGAGGGGTGTATCTTGGCTATAAATTATACAAAGATTTTTTTGTAGAGACTCTCAGAGAATTCATTTATAGACACTGAATTGATCTGAGAGTCAAAAAGGGCTATGGTGAAGTTCATATATAATTAAAGATGGACTTTTAAATATAACTCTGACTTGTGTGTGGTTTGCTCTCATCATTGAGTAATACAGGAAATTACCACGACAGAACTCAAATATCAAAGCATCTAAATACAGGCGTGACAGAAGGGAGAGAGAGAAAGAGACTTTTTGGAAATTAAGACATTTTGGTTATAATTTCAGACATTCCTGAAAATTACAGCTATGCTCTGAGAAGGAAAATCAGGTTTACAACAAATGAATGCATTTTCCTAGTCATGTATGCAGCCCTTTTTTTATTAATAGAAATGACTCACATAATCAGTTTTCATTATGGTTATGAGGAGATGGGCTTACTTTCCTTTAATCCTGAATGTTCGACACTAACATTACATAGTTGCCATGAAATTCCCATTTTCAGTTTAAGGCACAACAAAACTTTTTGGAGATTGAACTCCTCATAGAGGTCAGAAATGTCTGTTCCTTTCTGTAAACCGTTCAACAATATTACAGAGTGCATTGCCAATGACTAGCATTCAGAGTACATCACTTTACTTTGTCTTCTTGCTTTTTGACTTTTTGTTCTTCCCTCCAGCTTTGGATGCCTCATCCTGCAAAACAATAAAAGAACATTGAATAAAAGAGGGAAAATAGAAAAGACGAAGAGCACCACTTCATTACAAAGCTGGAAAACATACAGTAATTATCCTCAACCAGTGAGTTGTTTACCTTATAATCAGTGTATTAGATGTATACGCCTTCAGTGTAGTTGGATAGCAAATGGCTACCAATGTTTCACCTTAATACGCATATTCCCCTGATCTGAATCAGCAAATGAGATGTGACCACCATGTTGCATTTATTATTCCACAAGACCACATTGGCCAGACAACTCGCTGAACGAGGGAGAGCTCAGTTTGTTGTTTTGGAAAGTTTTGAAAGTCTGAAGAAGTGTTCTATTGAAAAAGTGTCACAGCCGGCCGTAACCGTGAGACCCATGAGGCGGCGTACAATTAGACCAGCGTCGTCCGGGTTAGGGGAGGGTTTGGCTGGAAGGCATTTCCTTATCTCATCGTGCTCTAGCGACTCCTTGTGGCGAGCCGGGCGCCTGCTAACTGAACTTGGTCGTTAGTTGGACGGTGTTTCCTCTGACACATTGGTTCGGCTGGCTTCCGGGTTAAGCGAGTAGCGCGGCAAGAAGCAGTGCGGCTTGGCAGGGTTGTGTTTCGGGGGACGCATGGCTTTTGACCGTCGCCTCTCCCGAGTCCATAGGGGAGTTGCAGCGATGGGACAAGACTAACTACCAATTGGATACCACGAAATCGGGGAGCAAAAGGGGTAAAAAAAAAAATTAAAATATAGGAAAGTATTTAGACCCCTTGACTTTTTCCAAATTTTGTTACAATACAGCCTTATTCTAAAATGGATTAAAGAAATAAAAATCATGAGCAATTTACAACACAAATTTATAAAAAAGTTAAACAGAAATACCTTATTTACATAACTATTCAGACCCTTTGCTATGAGACTCGAAATTGAGCTCAGGTTCATCCTGTTTCCATTGATTATTCTTGACATGTTTCAACAACTTGATTGGAGTCCACCTGTGGTAAATTCTATTGATTGGACATGATTTGGAAAGGCACATACCTGTCTATATACGTTCCCACAGTTGACAGTGCATGTCAAAGCAAAAACTAAGCAACGAGGTCGAAGGAATTGTCCGTAGAGCACTTTGACAGAATTGTTGTCGAGGTACATATCTGGGGAAGGGTACCAAACAATTTTTTGCAGAATTTAAGATCCCCAAGAACACAGTGGCCTCCATCATTCTGAAATATAATACGTTTGGAACCACCAACACTCTTCCTAGAACTGACCTCCCAGCCAAACTAAGAAATCAGGGGAGAAGGGCCTTTGTCAGGGAGGTGACCAAGAACCCGATGGTCACTCTGACAGAGCTCTAGAGTTCCTCTGTGGAGATGGGAGAACCTTCCAGAAGGACAACCATCTCTGAAGCACTCCGCCAATCAGGCCTTTATGGTAGACTGGCCAGATGGAAGCCACTCCTCAGTAAAAGGCACATGACAGCCCGCTTGGAGTTTGCCAAAAGGCACCTCAAGGACTCTCAGACCATGAGAAACAAGATTCTCTGGTCTGATGAAACCAAGATTAAACTGGCCTGAATGCCAAGTGTCACGCCTGGAGGAAACCTGGCACCATCCTTACGGTGAAGCATGGTGGTAGCAGCATCATGCTGTGGGGATGTTTTTCAGAGGCAGGGGCTGGGAGACTAGTCAGGATCGAGACAAATCGACACAAATCAGGTGTGCCAAGCTTGTAGTGTCATACTCAGGAAGACTCGATGCTGTAATCACTGCCAAGGGTGCTTCAACAAAGTACTGAGTAAAGGGTCTGAATACTTATGTAAATGTGATATTTCAGTTTAAAAATATATATATAAATTATCAAACATTTCTAAAAACCTGTTTTTGCTTTGTTATTATGGGGTATTGTGTGTAGATTACTGAGGGGAAAAAACAATTGAATCAATATTAGGAACATATCAAAATGTGGAAAAAGTCAACGGGTCTGAATACTTCCCGAAGTTGTGTACACACACACACACACACACACACACACACACACACACACACACACACACACACACACACACACACACACACACACACACAAACACACGTTCAAAAGTTTGGGGTCACTTGGACATTTCCTTGTTTTTGAAAGAAAAGCAAATTTTTCCTCCATTAAAATAACATCAAATTGATCAGAAATACAGTGTAGACATTGTTAATGTTGTAAATGACTATTGTAGCTGGAAGTGGCAGATTTTTTATGGAATATCTACATAGGCGTACAGATGCCCATTATCAGCAACCATCACTCCTGTGTTCCAATGGTACGTTGTGTTAGCTAATCCAAGTTGATCATTTTAAAAGGCTCATTAAAAGGATCATTAGAAAACCCTTTTGTAATTTTGTTAGCACCGCTAAAAACTGTTGTTCTGATTAAAGAAGCAATAAAACTGGCCATTTTTTAGACTAGTCGAGTATCTGGAGCATCAGCATTTGTGGGTTTGATTACAGTCTCAAAATGTCCAGAAACAAAGTACTTTTTTCTGAAACTCATCAGTCTATTCTTGTTCTGAGAAATGAAGGCTATTTCATGTGAGAAATTGCCAAGAAACTGAAGATCTCGTACAACGCTGTGTACTACTCCCTTCACAGAACAGCGCAAACTGGCTCTAACTAGAATAAAAAGAGGAGTGGGAGGCCCCGGTGCACTACTGAGCAAGAGGACAAGTACATTAGAGTGTCTAGTTTGAGAAACAGACGCCTCACAAGTCCTCAACTGGCAGCTTCATTAAATAGTACCCGCAAACACCAGTCTCAACATCAACAGTGAAGCGGCAACTCTGGGATGCTGGCCTTTAGGCAGAGTTACAAAGAAAAAGCCAATAAAAAGAAAAGATTAAGATGGGCAAAAGAACAGACACTGGACAGAGGAACTGCATCCCGGAGTCGGCTCTTCACTGTTGACGTTGAAACTGGTGTTTTGCAGTTAAACATCATTCAGTTTAACTGAATCCGCTCTGATCTTGACCCACTTTCCATAAATAAATAACATTTGTTTCAGATAAGTAGAGGGGAAAGTTTCCATTAGACTTTCAGATTAGATTCTATGTACAGTATATGCACTGTATATGCCTGCTTATGTCAAAAGCTTCCAACAATGAGGAACGCAAAAACAATTCCCCATCAAGCTTGATATTACAAACAAACATTTAAACTTAAATATAGATGTAAGATACATTTTGCACACATTTTGAATTACATCCAAGGTCTTGTTCAACATTCAGACTAAAGTTACTAAATTTCTATACTTTAGTGTGGACTTATGTCAAACTTGGACACATTGCTAATAAGGAGAGAGGGTCTCACCGCAGAGGATGTGTATCCCTCCTGGACCAGGATGTTTCTGGCAGAGTTGTTGATATGTTTGAAACGGTCTGGACCCAGTAGAATCCCTCCATACCAGCGAGACACAACCACCAGCACATTCCGCACATCCAGGATCTGAGGTAGAACAACAGAGTGGTGTTGGCACAGAGGGAATGACAGTGGCACATGATAGATGTGGTAGCTACTGTATGTGTGGATGTTGATGATCGGTTTGGCATAGACTCAAAGAGGACTGCAAAAAATCTCATCATCACATGACAGATATGAATCACAAATAATGGCTGTTTGGGGAATGATTATAAAACCAATGTTTAGCAATAGAGAGGCATACAGACATGTTTTCCTCTCCCAAGATAAAGACATCAGCATACAGAGAAAATCTTTGTGCAAGGATTGCTCCCACGGCAAAATATAGATAACAGACTTAATAGCTGGCATCTTCCCTTAACAGATGATTTGTCAACAAGTGTGCTTGGAGATTTGGATGAGCAACATTCTGGTCACTGGTCCATGTACCCAAGCACTTCCTCATGTGTCATATCAAAGAGGATGTGACGATTAGCAAGACGATTGAAAGACCACATGTGACAGGGGATGACTAGTGAACACCCCCTGGAAGCCTTGTTTCAGCTTTGCAGCTGACACAGGATGCATCGTAAAGAATAAGCCTTTATCCAGGAGAATATCTGCCTCAGTCCCTCCGCTGTCAATCAACAGCCCTCTACGCAGCAGGGGAGAATTTGGCTATGGGAGACCATGCCAATGCCATCTGTCTATTTACTGTAATAATAAACGTCTCCCTTATTCTCTGCTCCGCACTTCACATTCGTACTGCCAAAATGAGTAAATGCTAAATTCAAAACCAGAAAACGAAGAAGGGGTCTGAGAGGAAAATATATGAGAGAAAAACAGATTAAGAATCAGCCCTCAAAGTAAATTGCCTGTCAGTGTTGAGAGGTTCAAGTAGAACATTAATCAGAATCTTACCCAAAGCACCTGGGTGGTAGTGGTGGGGGTGAGCATTAGACTGAAGGCTCTTCTTTTCACTTGTTAGGTCAGATTCAGTGACAATGGAAGAATGATGACATACAGTCAGGTCCAAAATTATTGGCACCCTTGAGAAAGATGAGCGAAAAAGACTATAAAATAAATCAAATACTGAGCTACATTGTATGCTCAATAATTGTTTATTTTTTATACTAATAAAATTGCTCAAAGAAAGAGATTTTGTAACAAGTAATATTTTTTTACTCAAAAAGGTAGGGGCCAAAATTATTGACACCCGTTTTTCAATACCTTTTAATACCTTTCTAAAATGTTTTATGAGTTGGAGAACATATTGGGAAGGATCTTAGACCATTCCTCCATACAGAATCTTTCCAGATCCTTGATATCCTTTGTCTGCGGTTATGGACTGTCCTCTTCAATTCAAACCACAGGTTTTCAATGGGGTTCAAGTCCGAAGACTGAGATGGCCATTGCAAAATGTAAATTATAAATTGGGTGGTTCAAGCCCTGAATGCTATTTAAGCAATAAGGCACAAGGAGGTGTGGTATATGGCCAATATACCACGGCTAAGGGCTGTTCTTACGCACAACGTAACACAGAGTGCCTGGATACAGCCCTTAGCCGTGGTATATTGGCCATATACCTCAAGCCCTCAAGGTGTCTTATTGCTATTATAAACTGATTACCAATGTAATTAGAGCAATACAAATATTTTGTCATACCTGTGATATATACAGTCTGATATACCACGGCTGTCAGCCAATCAGCATTCAGGGATCGAACCACCCAGTTTATAATGCTTAATTAACCATTTCTTTGTGGATTTTGATTTGTGCTTGGGGTTATTGTCTTGCTGGAAGATCCACTTGCAGCCAAGTGTCAGCCTCTTGGCTAAAATGTCCTGGTACTTGGTAAAGTTCATGATGCCATTGTCCTTAACAAGGGCCAAAGGACCAGGGTATGAAAAATAGCCCTAGAGCATCAAAGATCCGCCACCATATTTTACAGTAGGTATGAGGTACTTTCTGTATACTTCCGTTTTTCGACACCACTGGTGTTTGTGGCCAAAGAGCTCATGTCATCTGAACCTAGCACCGTCTGGAGTTTGATAAACGGCATTGGCACTTGGATTGGAACATGTGCTATGGTCATAAATCGGTCTCCATTGAACAGACTCAGTGCAACCTATAATCCAAAATCAGATTGTCCAGAGCATAGATAGAGCAACATCCTGTGGGGTTCAGGATGAACCGTTCAGCTCAGTACAAATTCCTCGCAAGATGTCTTATCCCACTCAGACATTGCTATTGTTTTTGAAAAGGGGCTACCATCAAAGGCAGATTCATCTGAGAAACGTGTAAACAAGACTCTGGACTCCAGCAGAGAAATCCAATGAGACATTTCACTGCGGTGCACTCATAGTCTGACATTTGGCATTCTTGCAAGCTGGTGTTGTGGATGCTGTGGGTGAATACGAATGCATGAAAACGATTTGATTGCTAGAGCCTCAGTCTGTACCCACTAATATTGACTGAGACAGGAATGAATGCTTGCTTGAATTATGGATAGGCAGGAGTACTCGAATGGATGTCAAAGATAAATCTTTAACAAGATATTAAAAAAATATATAAATAAATACAATAAAACGATTTGGTGGAATGTGCTTTGTGGCTGCCCGAACGGGCAAGTATTTTTTTTTCTTGAAGTCAATGTTAATTTGCTTTGACTCTAGTGTTCTATTTGTACATGTGCATTTGCGGGTCACAACAAAAACAAAAACAACTTCAAGCCAAGCAACACAGCGTTCTTCTCCCTAAATTCCCTTTCCCCTCCATGTCTCATTCACTCAATTGCATTCCGGCCACTCCCTGCGCACACAAGCTCCCGGTAGGCCTATACAAATAAATGTCTATAAAAAAGTATGTAACTGATGAGTCCTAGGGTTGCCAACTGTCCCGTATTAGCCGGGATGTCCCTTATATTGCGTTAAATTGGTTTGTCCCATACCGGACCCCTCTTGTCCTGTATATTCATCCAATCACAGTATAGCGTAAACGCGCCAATTCCTGCAAAGTAATTTCTGTTGTTGTTCGGTCGGTTTGGCATATCAAGGAAATATGGACAAACCTGCAAAAAAGAAAAGACTGTGCAGCTACAACAAACAATGTGACGCAAAACAGACGTGGGTTAAGCCCGTCAGTGGTGACTCAACGAAAGCTTTCTGTACTGTATGTCGTCGGGAATTCTCAATTGGCCATGGAGGGGAGAATGACCTAACTCAGCATGCGTCCACAGAAATGCACAAGAAGGCCCCCTAGCTAAAGGTGCTAGTGTAACAGGGTTGGTTATGTTTCCACTTGCCTCTAAAGAAATGTGTATTTAATGTTCAAGCATTCTTATTGGTTAGTTCAACTCTGATGACAATAAGGTGTGTTGTGATTGGCCCCACTTGCAGATAGGGGGAGATCGCGAACGTCAGGTCTTCCCAGTAGGAAAATGTGATGCAAGGGGAAGGTCACGTTCTGAATACTGTTTTCTATTTTACAATGTGTACATGTTACACACCTGAACAAGGGGGGAAAGAATCACGAGAGTGATAGGTTAATGTTTACTCATTGAGAACTTTTAGTGCAATCATTTTACAAAAGTAACACATTTTACAGAATAACAGATCTACAGGAAATAGAGTCTTGTAGGGTACAAGGCTTATTCAAGTCACAACAGTATACACTGTACATCACTGAAACAAATACTATTTTCAATATAACTGTCAAGCACAAAGCTTTAACTCAGTAAACCATAACTCAATTTATCAACAGGCAATAAAGTGTTTGAATCATCAATAACGTACCTGAACAAGGGGGGAAAGAATCACGAGAGTGATAGGTTAATGTTTACTCATTGAGAACTTTTAGTGCAATGAGAAAAAGACCGCGAATTCTCCGTGAACTTGAGTGGAGACCAGAGCAATCGATCTCAGGCTCATAGATTAAGAGCATTTAGTAGATCACAGATTAACACTTTTACCCACGACAACATAAAGTAATCAACATAACGTTTACACATTCCTCTCACAATTCGTACCCTTTGTATGCTTGACGGATTTTAACACAATTATAAATGTTATCAATCTATCAACTAATACTGAATGCATGATCTTCTTAACCTTAGATGTTTTAAGATCCTCACATACTATGAATTTACTAATACTTTTTAATGTATAACAGGCTATTAGTATTTCCTTTAACCTGTCACACTCTCCCCGACAAAATAAATGTTGTCCCAACATTACCAACATTGTCTTCTTCAACAGTCTGTATGCACTGGACCTCGAAAATCCTCTTCTGTAAGGTAGTACTTGAGCAGAGGTCAAGGGTCACAGTTCAAATATAACTAACAAGTTATTCACAGTCCATATCTGTTGACCAGTCCTTTCTCATACTATTGATCAACAGTCCATCAATTTTAATGATCTAAATGCATAGTCTGCAAATTGTCTCTTGTGACAGTCTGTGAAATCAGTCAGTAGTCCATGGTCAAACATGTCAACTCTGTTGCTGAAGCCCATACATGTAAGGTGGCTGAAAGTAACATTGCTGTAGTGGTGGCAGCCATGGAACCAGTCCTGGTGCAGAGTAGACAGGAAACAACTGTGGCTGTATACTGTAGCAGGAAGGGATACCAAGCTGATCATAGGTGATACGTCTTGGAGGGTGTCTCTCTCTTTGTGGCAGCTGGTAGGCTGATTCCTCAGGTTCAGCAGCATCAGTTAATGAAGGAAAGGCACTTGGTGGACGATCATCAGGCAAATTTTCAGCAGGCAAGTTCATCTCCTCAGCAGGCAGGTCTTGAACTGTTGTTGTCTCCTCCAGTCGCTTTTCAACAAGAGGCTGTGCTGGTAGCGTATCAGGGACTGGCACCGCAACTGTCTGTTTCACTGGTGGGGGCCTGTGTTCCCACTCTCTCGCTGGTTCAGCATTCCTCTCCTCAGGTACTGTAGGAGATGTGGGAACCTGTAGCGGCTCATGATGAAGGTCATATTCATCCCCGCTGTCTTCATCAGAATCTAGAGGATGTGATGCAGGCTGATGTCTCCTTTCTTTCTGACTTTTGTCATCTTTGGTCATTTCTGGTTGTCTCTCAAAAGGTAAGTGGTCACAGGACATGAGCAGGTTTCTGTGCAGGACCCTGGAGCGTCCCCTACCCTTTTCTGGTCTCAATTCATAAATCGGCAGGTCTGAACCCATTTGTCTCACTACTGTGGGAATTGTATCTTCCCAATAGTTACGGAGTTTGCCTGGTCCTCCTCTTGGTGTCAGGTTTTTAATCAGAACTCGCTCGCCAGGCTGTAGCACTGAACTCCTAACTTTAGTGTCATAGTACTTCTTACTTCTTTCAGCAGCTTTCTGAGCATTTTCATTTGCAATGGCGTATGCTTCTTCCATCCCTTGTTTCCAGTTCTCCACGTAGTCTCGATGGTTACTGGAACCTGCCTCTGTGCACAATCCAAAGAGCATATCAACTGGAAGCCTGGGTGATCTCCCAAACAGAAGATAAAATGGTGAATAGCCAGTCACTTCGCAACGGGTGCAGTTATAGGCATAAACCAGTTTGTTCAGAGACTCCTTCCAATTTGACTTTTGTGTCTCAGTTAGTGTCTTTAACATTTGCAACAATGTTCTGTTCATGCGTTCCACTTGACCGTTCCCCATCGGGTGGTAGGGTGTTGTTCTGGACCCCGCCATGCCACTGAGTTTCTTTAACTGATGGAACAACTGATTTTCAAATTCTCCCCCTTGGTCATGGATGCGGGACGGGAACCCAAACTTCAGGGCAAAGTCATTGAAGATGAGATTTGCAGCAGTTTTACCTGACTTTGATGTGGTGGCGTAGGCTTGAGTGAAACGTGTAAAATGATCAACAATCACGAGGATGTACTCATATCCCCCTTTGCATCTGTCGAGATGAAGGAAGTCTATACATACCAGTTCAAATGGCTGTGTTGTCACAATGTTTGTCAGAGGAGCTCTTGCTTCATGGGCTGGCTTTTTCTGCTTGACACAGCTACAAGTTTTAGTCACATAGTGCTCGATGTCAGATTGCATATATGGCCAGAAGAAGCGGTCACGTACTAGTGATACAGTGCGGTCAGTACCTTGGTGTCCCATGTTATTGTGCAACTCTTCCATCACTTTACTTTTGTACTGCTCTGGTAGAACTAACTGCTTGCGGGCTGTAGTGATTCT
This sequence comes from Salvelinus namaycush, assembly GCF_016432855.1. Lineage (NCBI taxonomy): Eukaryota > Metazoa > Chordata > Actinopteri > Salmoniformes > Salmonidae > Salvelinus > Salvelinus namaycush. Next base: position 25,010,634 of record NC_052316.1, on the reverse strand, counting down.
GTACAGAATGCCATCACTGTCTATTGTCAATTTGTCCCATTCTCTGAATAGGCATTTTGTCTTTGGACTGAATTCCTTTTGCTCTTTAACTGGCGGTTTGAAACCCGACAGTTTGAAATTGAGCACAGGACGGATGACCGGATCAGATTCTTGTGCTTCTCTTATCCCATCTTTTGGGATCGAGCTGGTTGTTGCAGTGGTTGTCTCACCTTCAGCTGACACTGACATAGCTGCAGCTGAAAGTGACCAAGGTACAACAGCCTCTTTCTGTACCTCAACTGCTTGTATTGTGGCGGCAATGGTGTCTGGTGGAAGCTCCTCAGAACATTCTCTCATCAGTGACTCTACATCCAGTGGCATCCTTGACAAAGCATCTGCATCACCGTTCTCTCTGCCTGGCCTGTACTTTATGGTAAAGTGGAAATCAGCCAATTCTGAAACCCACCTGGAAGTGGTTGCGTTCGGTTTTCAGTAGACAGAATGTAGCTGAGCGGGTTGTTATCGCTGTATACAGTGAAGGACGGAGCATAGTACAAATAATCATGGAACTTATCAGTGATTGCCCATTTTAGAGCTAGAAATTCTAGCTTGCCCGAGTGGTAGTGATAGTTCTTCTCAGCTGCTGTTAAGGTTCGAGAGCCATAAGCAATGACCCTAAGCTTCCCATCTTGCTTTTGATAGAGAACTGCTCCCAAGCCTTGGTGTGACGCATCAGTGTGTACAACAAATGGCTGAGTGAAATCAGGGAAACCTAAGACTGGTGGGTGAAGCAAACACTCAATCAGCTGTTCAAGTGCCTGTTGATGCTGGTCAGTCCACAGGATTGGCTTGTTTGAGGGCACCACATGACTTAGTTTCTTTGTTTTTGTTTTCCGTGGGTGGTCAGGTAATTTCTCTGAATCTGCTTTCAGGAGGTCATACAGGCAGCTGGCCCTCCTAGAAAAGTCTTTGATGTACTGTCTGTAGTAAGTGAGTAAACCAAGCATTTGTCTGAGCTGGCCCACAGTCCCTGGTCTGATTTCTTTCAATGCTCTTACTGCTTCAAAATCGGCTGGGTCAACTCGGCTGCCCTCTGCATACACTACTCTGCCCAAATAACGGACCTGGGGTTTAAAGAGATCACACTTACTTGGTTTGAGTTTAATGCCATACTCTCTGAGACGCCTCAAAACTTTTCGCACATCATTCACATGGCTGTCGAAAGTTTTACTGAAAACAAGCGTGTCGTCCAGATAAGGAATGCAGATGTCATCCCGGAGCCCTTCCAAACACTCCTCCATACACCGCTGAAAAGCTGCAGGAGCGTTCATGAGGCCGAATGGCATCCGCATCCACTCATAGAGTCCCCACGGGGTCACAAATGCTGTCAGTGGTCTGCTTTCTTCAGAGATGAACCCCTGGTGATAAGCTTTTCCCTGATCTAAGAGGGAGAACCAGGAATTACCACCTAAACTGTCCATGATGTCTTGGACCCGAGGGATGGGCTGGCGGTCGGGATGTGTCTTTCTGTTCAGGTCTCTGTAATCTATACACAACCGGAGGGTCCCATCCTTCTTACGAACGCACACGACAGGTGAAGAATATGAAGAGTTTGACTTCCTAACCCAGCCCTGGGCTATGAGGTCATAAAGGTAACCCTTCATCTCCTGATACAGTGGCCTGGGCACTGACATGTATGTGCGCTTGACTGGTTCAGAGTCCTTTAGAGAAATAGTCATTTTCAATCGTTCAATGCAGCCAATGTCATTGTCTGATCTGGAGAAGGAGTGACACTCTTCTCTAAGCATTTGCCTAACAACCTCTCTCTGCTCTTCGGTTAGGTGAGTTAAACCTACTGGTGGATCCCACTGTTCAGTAGCAGTACATGGGGTTCGAACGCTGGTGTGATTCACTGTGGCTGGGGTGACAGTTTTTTCAAAGACTTGGGCAGGTAACACAGTCATAATGGTTTGTACTGTACCGATTATTGTGCGTCCTAGCAGGGCAATGTCGTGGTCAGTGGGGTTAGAGACATCAAGCCTGATAACTGGAAAAACACCTTTCCTGACTCTGACTAGTGTGTCAAAGAACTCAAGGTCGTCTGGCCACTGCGGGTTCAGGTCTGGCTGGAAAAGCATTGTCATGTCCTCTTTGAAAGGCTGGGAAGCTACGCGGCACTCAATCTGAATGCTACTGTGTTTTGGGATAGCAACCTTCTCTTTCTTGGTTTTCACTGCGTATTCATCTGTCTGTTCTGCGCTAACAGCCTGTATAAAAGCACTCACCTTGTTTCTTTTGAGGCTTGGGAAAGCTGTTTTTATTGTACTGTATCGTTTAGTCTTTTCAGTCATTGTCAGGATGTGCTCGATAACATTGAAACCTATGATGGGATGAGATAGGTGACAGCCTTTCATTACCAGCACTGGGATGATCAGTTCCTTTGTTTCGTCAGTTTCAGAGGCTAGCCGAAAAGTTGTTTCAATCCATCCCAGGTACGGCATTTCAGTCCCATTTGCTGCAGTCAACCGTAGATCAGCAGGTGAGTCCAGGATTTCTGAAACATCTCTCAGCCTTGCGTTTGGGAGAGATTCCTCTTTCCATCGTTCATCAATGACCGATACCTGAGAGCCTGTGTCCCATAGAGCTTGGAGGTGGTGGCGATTCAGGTGACACTCAATAAGGCACTGTCTGCCGACTAGCGAGGTGACCTTACGGGGGTGGCAACCTTGAGCTAGGGATGGTAAGGAGTGGGCATTTTCCTCTGTGCAGGAAAACCTTTCACTGGTAGAGTTAATTTTCAGGTGAGTGCATTTTTCCTTATGTTTAATCCAATGTTGATTTTGACATACTTTGGAACAGTACAGTGTCTCTTTACATGATGAACATTGTTTCAGGTTCTCAAATGAATCTTCTCTGGCACAATTTGCACATTTCTGGGACTTTTTGGTAGCTACGGTTAACACTCGTCCCTCAGCGGTAACCTTTGCCCGTTTAAAGGGGCCTCCCTTGAAGGTCTGACTCCCCGGATTTTACATCCAGCTTGAAAATGTTCTCCACTCCCACATCGGAAGCAGTGTGTGCAGCGTGCATCTGTTCTGGCCTGCTGGCAGACAAAACACCTCCTTGGAGCTTGAGCAGAGCGGTTGGCATACCGGTTAGGTGCATATTGATGCTGCACAGGGTCAGGTGCTTGGGACTGACTGTAGTTGCTGTAATACTGCTGCTGGGACACAGGTGGCTGGGGGTCCCTATCTGGCCTCCTAACTGGAGGTGGGGCATAGGCACAAGGCGGTGACCGAAACATAGGCTGCTGTAATGTCTCCTTAATCTGAGCAATCTCTGCACTGAGACCTTTTAGAGAAGCTACACCTGTCTTAAGTTCAGCTAACTCTGTTAACAGTTCTGCGGGTATCTTAACTTCGGCTTCCTTCACAGGACACTTTGTGGATGGCGTATCTTCTAACTGGACTACACTTACAGTTGTAGCAGGCTGTGGGGCATGAAACCGCTTTTTGTTTCGTCTTTCTATCTCATTAGCACAAGCAATGTTAAGCTTCTCTAGCAAAACCTCATCTGATGTTTCGCTATCTAGCAGGAGAGGCTGCATGTCTATCCTGATACTGTCACTCTGGAGACCTGTAAGGACTGTGTGTAAACACATGCGCTGGACTAGAGCAGGGTCATACTTAAGCCCTGATTCTGACTCCTGGGATGCAAACAGTACTTTTTGCCTCAAATCTAAGACGCGCATCAGGAAGCTTTGAGGGGTCTCCTTGCTATGCTGTGCTTCTGAAGCTAGCTGTTTGTAAAGCTCTGTGGCACTCTTCTCTTGGAAGTGGGAACGCAGGATACATCTAAGTGTGGGAAGAGTTAGCTGGGGTTTACCTTCCAAGTAACTGCGTAGCTGTGAGCCTGGAGAAATAGCCCTGACTACTGCGTCTACTATTTCTACCTCAGGATAGCCTCTGTTAAGTCCATTCTCGATCTGATGGGCAAGGCTGGAAAAAATCAGTTTATCTTTCTGGCCCGGTTCACCTATCTGACCAGAAATTTTAAACTCTTTGCGCCAGTATGAGCTGGGCTGTGCATTGGGTGAGAGTGGCACGCTCCCCTGAAGATTGGCATGGGGTTGGGGCTGACGCAGAGAATCACTGGCTTTGGCTGCAGTAATCTGCTCAGTTCCCACCCTTTGTTGTGGGGTTACAGTTCTCAGTTCCTCTATTCTGTGATGTGTTCCGGCTGTTTCAATATCATGGTCAGTTTGCCCTGTTTTGTTATCTATGCCACTTATCATCTCTGTCATTGTCTCTTTAAGTAGCAACAATTCCGACATGCCGCCATCTTCTAACTCCGCAACTTCCTCTCTTTCAAGGAACCTCATAATGTGAGTCATCAATGATATGCGGGATTTGTCTTGAACATCTCTTCTCTGTTCGCCTGATATGTCAAGGAAACCACATATCTCTAGTAACTTGTCTTTAGTCAGGGTGTGCAATTCTCCTACTACCTCTTCCTGTAGTTCTTCCAAGGCGGTTATCATGTTGACAGAACAGGAGGAACTTTTACTGTGCAGGAGTTGACTCTGAATTAGATGGTCCTTACTGTCTCTGATGGTCGATCAATGGCCTCAGTTGACACGTACTTAACCACCAACTTCCAGCTCTCCTCGAACAGCAACACTTTCCTCACTGCAGCCTGCCTGAGTTGTTATGTGGGGATTTAGCTGGCTCGGAATTCAGCAACCAGGATGTGGAAACTGGACATCTGAGCAGCTATCTCAGCGGAGCCTCCAAAAATGTTACACCCCTGAACAAGGGGGGAAAGAATCACGAGAGTGATAGGTTAATGTTTACTCATTGAGAACTTTTAGTGCAATGAGAAAAAGACCGCGAATTCTCCGTGAACTTGAGTGGAGACCAGAGCAATCGATCTCAGGCTCATAGATTAAGAGCATTTAGTAGATCACAGATTAACACTTTTACCCACGACAACATAAAGTAATCAACATAACGTTTACACATTCCTCTCACAATTCGTACCCTTTGTATGCTTGATGGATTTTAACACAATTATATAAATGTTATCAATCTATCAACTAATACTGAATGCATGACCTTCTTAACCTTAGATGTTTTAAGATCCTCACATACTATGAATTTACTAATACTTTTTAATGTATAACAGGCTATTAGTATTTCCTTTAACCTGTCACATACAAGTTTGCTAGACGTTACTGATTTATACATCTGTGGGTATATGGTACCTGTTAGGGATTGAGGGGCTTTCTGGGATGTGCTTTGGCATATGATTGCTGTAAATAAGTGTGTTAGCTAGCATACACCGATGTCATGGTCACATAAGCCATTGCTAACACGGTTGTCTTCATGCTACAGATTTTGCCATCGACAGCCATCAATACTGTTAAGCCCTGCACAACTAACGTGCTGTTTCCCATTTAACAACAGGTATTTACACATGTTATATTTTGTATTGAATTTTGTTCGCCCAGTAGGAAAATGTGATGCAAGGGATTTTGCCATCGACAGCCATCAATACTGTTAAGCCCTGCACAACTAACGTTCTGTTTCCCATTTAACAACAGAAATAAATGATGCTCAACTGGGACCACTGGCCGAAGTGATTTATTTTGAGAAAACAACGCATGGAGAGTACATTATACATCTGTTACACTAGCAATATCGGTGCATTCTTCTTGACATCGACTGCGGAAACTGACAAAATTGGAAAGCACCACTCCGTTTACCAGTTATTGAGCAGTGCCAACAATTGCATTCTGAAAGCTAATTACATAGCTCATAATGCCTGCAAGCACGCTTGCGATCAGCTATCAGTGGATATTGAGACACTTGTTTTAAAGAGCTACAGCCACGTATCAGTATCTGCTTCCCGAAGAGAGGAACTGCGTGCATTTTCCGCCTTTGTTAACATAGAGTGCCGTGAAATTCTGCGACATGTTTGCACACGATGGCTCGCTCTTCATCCAGCTGTCGATCGTCTCCTGCAAAGCTGTCCAGGTCTTACTTCATACTTCAGGTCCCTTGGGGAGACCTGTCCTGTGGCACTGAAGAGTATTTTTGAGTATGAAGAAAAAACGGAAGTAGCTGAGATGTATCTGTGCTTTTTCCACAACGTGGGTGTGTTTATGACCAACTCGTAAAAAAGCTGGAGGAAACAACGCTCTGCATCACAGATGTTTACGAGGAAGTCCAAAGGTTCAAAATGAAGATGCTTCAGCAGAAACAGGACAGCTTTTTTGGATACCAGACCAAGCAGCTGATGGACAAACAATTGTCATCAAAGGTCCAAGCAACAACAGGACTTTGTGAAGTTCTATGACACTGTCATTACATACATTGACAAGTGGTTTGATTTCTCACCGGAAAATGTAATGGTGAAACTGAAACCGATCGGCCTCTATGAGGAGCTCTCCTTCACTGACCTGGAGCAGGTGGTGGTTGCCCTCAAAATGACAGAGACAGTCATTGAAGAGATTTGTGCTAGATGGGAGGAAATACAGAAAGCCAGACAGGATACCACAAAATCCACCAGTGAGAAGTGGATGGCAGTTTTCCAAAACCTAGGGAAAGCCAACTTGATCAACATGTTCAGGATTGTCTCATTTGTCCTCAGTGTGCCAGTGTGCCAGGCTGTAGAGAGGATTTTCTCTGATGACCATTAAATGGTCAGACTCAAGAAACAGATGCAGCACAGAGCAGATCAAAAATGAACTTCAAATATCTGATTTGTCATATAATGACTTCTCTCTGGCTATGCAAAAGGACAAAGGACTGCTTGAATCAGTCAAGAGCAGCAAAAAAAATAAGTAGACTTGGTGAGTGACTCATGCCCCTCTTTTCCTCTTTTGCATTTTTAAAAGTTTTTTTGTTGTTGCTGTAAAGGCCCAAATTGTGATTTCTTTAATCATTCATTTTGAGGTTTACTCACATAAGTTTACATAATGATACCGTTTTAGTAAAGCTATAGACTAAATGGAATATACAAATGTTTTGCCTTTCCAATTGAATAAGAATATACACTGTATATTCATATATTCACACAACACCATACCCACACCACCGTGGCACCGTGCACTGGCACGCCACCTTTTGCCCCTTATTTGGTAATGAGAAAGTTGGCAACTCTACCGATGACATACACAAGCTACATTCCTTACCAAATGACTAAAGTTTTATCACCAATTCAAAATGGACTGGTTGACTGAAGTAGGAAAATGTGTTCCACAACAAGCTGCAGTTTTGGAATAATTGCTTCCCGTCTATCTTCCGCTTAAGCTACTTTGAAAACTGCTAGTGCCATTTAGAACTGGTTAACCTGTTTGGCGTGCAAGCCCGACGTCGGTACACTTATGACAACAGCCAGCTCAAAGTGCAGGGCGCGAAATTCAAAATATATATTTTTTAAATATTTAACTTTCACACATTAACAAGTCCAATACAGCATATGAAAGGTACACATCTTGTGAATCAAGCCAACATGTCCGATTTTTAAAATGTTTTACAGGGAAGACACAATATGTAAATCTATTAGCTAACCACGTTAGCAAAAGACACCACTTTTCTTACTCCACCAGTTTTTTACTCCATCAGTAGCTATCACAAATTTGACCAAATAAAGATATAAATAGCCACTAACCAAGAAACAACTTCATCAGATGACAGTCTGATAACATATTTATTGTATAGCATATGTTTTGTTCGAAAAATTTGCATATTTCAGGTATAAATCATAGTTTACATTTCAGCTACAATCAGAAATTGCACCGAAAGCAGCCATAATATTTACAGACACCAACGTCAAATACCTAATTACTCATCATAAAACATTTCTGAAAAATACATAGTGTACAGCAATTGAAAGACAGGCATCTTGTGATTCCAGACAATATTTCCGATTTATTAAATGTTTTACAGCGAAAACAAAATGTAGCGTTATATTAGCGTAGCCACAATAGCCAGAAACACTTGGGCGCCGACGACCAGTTCACATGCACGACAGATATTAGAAATAGCATCATAAAATGTTTCTTACTTTTGGTGATCTTCCGTCAGAATGTTGGACAAGGTGTCCTTTGTCCAGAACAGTCGTTGTTTGGATCTGGAACGGCAAATTTCCCTCATCATTTAGCATGGGCACTTGCCAAGTGGCACGGATCTCTCCAACGTCAACAAAGTCAGAGAACGGAACACGGCAAAACTCCCGAAAAAAATTCAATAATCTGATTAAACTATATTGAAAAAACATACTTTACGATGATATGGTCACATGTATCAAATAAAATCTAAACCGGAGATGTTAGTCGTCCATAACGACAGCTAAACAGAAGGCAAATCCATGTCCCCTTTCGCGCGCTCCAGAAACAGGAAATGGACGGTCACGTCATACAAAGAGCTTTAATTCCACCTCAGACCAAGATAAACACGAAATTTCTTCTCTCACCGCCTCTTGACAACCAGGGGAAGGTGTATGAAGTGTACGTAGACTCTTACGTATCATGCCCATGTATAGGCAGGAAGTTGAACAGAGCATCGATTTCTGACATTCCACTTCCTGGTCAGGAAATGTGCTGAAGAATGAGTTCTGTTTCACTCAGAGAAATAATTCAAACGGTTTTAGAAACTAGAGAGTGTTTTCTATCCAATAGTAATAATAATATGCATATTGTACGAGCAAGAATTGAGTACGAGGCCGTTTGAAATGGGCACCATTTAACTGGCTACTCAATACTGCCCCTTGCAGCCATAAGAAGCCTAGGCTTTAACCCCCCTAAACAGACACGTTCCATCAGAATCATTAAGCATAGGTCTACTCAGCAAACAGATGTCGTGGTTGTAATTCATCACCATGCAGTGTTCAATGTGGAATTGTTAATCCATTTGGAAAATTCCAAGGGACAGGCAGAATTTAAAAAAAATCGAACGTCTGTATATTAAAAATAAAACATTTATTTTAAAGACTGTAAAAATTTGTCTCTGCTTGCCACTCAGCATTAAATAACCCCCTAGAGTCGATTGATTCACCGGCAGAGCTAGAGTGGTGTTTGTCAGACCATGACACATCCTGAAAATCGGTCTTCTCACGAAAACACCTGTAGCATCTGTACGGTTTGACATACAAACTATTATGGAAAGAAGAGACTCACGATGGCATCTGTACGGTTTGACATACAAACTATTATGGAAAGAAGAGACTCACGATGGTGTTCTCTGTTTTACTCTATGACCCCCACAAGTGTCACGGAACTTGTCTGAAGGTAACCCATACGTAAAAAAAAAGATATTGTGTGTGTATATATATATATATATATATATATGTACACACACACACACACACACACACACACACACACACACACACACACACACACACACACACACACACACACACACACACACACACACACACACACACACACACACACACACACACACACATAGTGCATTCGGAAAGACCCCTTAACTTTTTACACATTTTATTACGTTACAGCCTTATTCTAAAATTAATTAAATAATGTTTCTCCCCTCATCAATCTACACACAAAACCCCTTAATAACAAAGGAAAAACAGTAAATATTTTTGCAAATTTATAAAAAATAAAACAGAAATACCTTATTTACATAATTATTCAGACCCTTTGCTATGAGACTCGAAATTAAGCTCAGGTGCATCCTGTTTCCATTGATCATCCTTGAGATGCTTCTACAACTTGATTGGAGCACCTGTGGTAAATTCAATTGATTGGACATGATTTAGAAAAGGCACACACCTCTCTATATAAAGGTCCCACAGTTGACTGCATGTCAGAGCAAAAACCAAGCCATGAGGTCGAAGGAATTGTCAGTAGAGCTCCGAGACAGGATTGTGTAGAGGCAGAGATCTGGGGAAAGGTACCAAAATAATTCTGCAGCATTGAAGGTCCCCAAGAACACAGTGGCCTCCATCATTCTTAAATGTAAGAAGTTTGGAACCACCAAGACTCTTCTTAGAGCTGGCTGCCCGGCCAAACTGAGCAATTGCGGGAGAAGGGCCTTGGTCAGGGAGGTGACCAAGAATCCGATGTTCACTCTGACAGAGCTCCAGAATTTCTCTGTGGAGATGGGAGAACCTTCCAGAAGTACAACCATCTCTGCAGCACTCCACCAAGCAGGCCTTTATGGTAGACTGGCCAGACGGAAGCCACTCCTAAGGGATATTTTTCAGAGGCAGAGACTGGGAAACTAGTCAGGAACAAGGGAAAGATGAACGGAGTAAAGTACAGAGTGATCCTTGATGAAAACCTGCTCCAGAGCGCTCAGGACCTCAGACTGGGGAGAAGGTTCACCTTCCAACAGGACAACGACCCTAAGCACACAGCCAAGACAATGCAGGAGTGGCTTTGTATTTTTATAAATTTGCCTAAACTTCTAAAAACCTGTTTTTGCCTTGTCATTATGGGGTATTGTGTGTAGATTGATTTGGGGAAAAAACAATAATCCATTTTAGAATAAGGCTGTAATGCAACAAAATGTGGAAAAAGTCAAGGTCTGAATACTTTCCGAATGCACTTTATTTCCTGAGCTTTCTTATCTCCTAGATTTAGGACAAACACTTCAAAACCTTGATTCTTATGATTTATTTTTTGACTGTCTTTTTTGCCAATTATTAATGTTATTCAATGCGTTTCTCTGGGCTTTAGTAGTAAAGGCCAAATTCTATATTTTATCAAATCATTTTTTTCATTAAAAAAAAATCATACCTAAATGGGTCCTACATTTCAAAATCAAATAGCTAAATGATCCATAGTATGACAAAAAATTCACCTTTATTTAACCATAGTATGACCATCTTAAAACAATTCCATATGACTAGCGTACAGGGGGTGTACTCACGCTACAGAAACAGGACAAAGGCTCCTGCCAAGGCTTGTGCATGGCTACTTATCAAAGTGAATCTGAAATAGGATATATTGTACATTACCTTGGACTTAACATGATATTCAAGTTATAAACAGTAGAGGGTCAGTGAACCTCAAGACCACAGAGGGTTGGTTTGAAAATGTAAAATAGGTCCTTGAGGCATAAGGCAACCGTGTGAATACTGAATGAAGCACTAGAGGGAACGGAGCAAAGTGGACATAGAGCAAAGCACCTGTAGTAAGTGAAGCAATCGTCCTCCCGCTGCGGTCTCTCCATCATCCTCACAGTCCTGCAGGAAACTCTGCTTTTCTTCACAGTATATCCTACAATACAGAGAATAAAGGTTGGAGTTGGTTGAGACTTTTAGTATGAGAATGTACTTAAACTGCATGTCTCCTTGAAGGAAACTTTTCAATTCTCTAAATGTCAGCATCTCCTGTTGGGTTAATGACCACCCAGAAAGCATCAAGCATCTTATAAAGGCTCAATGTAACTCATTAAACCTAGCAGAGCTCCGTTCTGCCTACTTACAGCACACACATCGTCAAATAACAATTGATCAACTGTGTGATTAGAGAGATATAAACCCACTGTGAATATTACAACCTGTTATGTATATTCAAAACTGGATGCTCTACCTGTATGCATAAATATTGTGAGTGGCACTTGCAATCTTCTTGTTTTCAAACAGCTTGTCAAGAACCATTCTAACCTGAAATACAAAAACAAATCTGTTTGAATTGCCTCCTTTCCTCTAATCATACTCTTAACATTAGAAGTATGATGGGTACGTCTATCCCTAAAGTACAACTTCTGCAGTAAAGACAGAAAGGTAGCCCACTCATCTGAGAACTCCTGTGTGGTGCATAAAGATGAGGGTAATCATTGATTCCTCTTCAAACAGATGGCATATCCAAAAGAAAGACTAAGATAATACCCCAAACAGGTTCGGTTAACTCCTACTCTTGACAATATATTAGGTAACTTTATTTCAAAAGTTTGTATAAACAGTTTTCTTATAAAACATTGCCTACTTGTATATTGGGTGGGTAATCGTAATACTGAAAATGTACAGCATGTAAAAAGAGAACCATACAGTTGTGTAATAGTTAACTATTAATGCTTATGGTACAATGTGCACTGTAATTATATCTACACAGTTCATGTACTCTCCAGGAAATTACATAATTATCACTGTCTAAATTGCAATTGATGGCAGGTGAGATATGTTTAAAGCAGCTCTTTCCGTTTTCATCCTGAGAACATTTAGCAGCAGGAGCACAGCCTGAGGATGTTTAGTTTTCCATATTGGAAGCACATTAGCATTGAAACTACATCCTCTCCACATGAGCTTTAACTCACAGCTTCTTCTCTCTCCCAACAGGGTAGCATTGTCTAGCATGATTTTGAAGATTTTAAGGCTTGTGATTTACTTCCATAACTTGTTCTGTGATGGATGTGAGAATATGAATGTTTTATAGTCAGAGAGAGGAGGGAGACAGGAGAGGGCCTACACATTACCTGTCTAGGTGTTACCACAGGGGCTAAGTGTGGTTGGAAGGTGCTGCGTCTTTCTGTTATCGTCTCCCCCAGTTTTATAGGAGGTAGTTCCTCATCTACAAAGATTTATAAACACAAAAATAAAAGGCACAAGTAAGAACCAATTAACACTGGATTAACACGTGGGCAGCAAGCACAATTCAGTTTATATACAAAATGTAAACTGTTCCTTCCTTTCAGATACGATTATAATTAAGGCTTAGAAATTACACTTGTTTTTTTTATTCTTTCTCTATTCAAGAATCTGCAGTCAGTGCCATACCACTTGAGTGATTTTCAAAGAGGTGTACATTCTCTTTGTTCAGCTTCAGAGTGCGGTAATCAGGGATTTCTACATCATCCGCCACTTCCTCCTCCTCTGTTGCCATATTTCTCACCTCTGGTTGCTCCACTGTGAGAGAAGTAGAAAGATGGACAGGCTGTGAAATGAATTCAATGTGTATTTGTGATTGTGTATCTTTGTGTCCCATGATGCGTTTGAGTGACTTTGAAGGTCCTTTCTGCCTTGACCATATGCCTAATTTACATGGACACCTACCACGCAGGTCCCATCTTCAGATAATTACCATTGCATGACCGTAAAATTAACAAAATGTTCTAACAAGACAGATAAAGCCAATTAAGAGGGATAAGTAGAACAAGGGTTACTTTGAATGTTAATATACTGATATTTCTGGGGAAAATTATACTAAAAAGTACATACAGTGCCTTCAGAAAGAAACTCCCGAGCCCATAAAGATGACAAGCATACCCATAACATGATGCAGCCACCACCATGCTTGAAAATATGAAAAGTGGTCCTCAGTGATGTATTGTATTTGCCCCAAACATAACACTTAGTATTCAGTACAATTATTTTGCAATATTATTTTAGTGCCTTACTGCAAACAGGATGCATGTTTTGAAAGCTTCCTTCTTTTCACGTTGTCATTTATGTTAGTATTGTGGAGTAACTACAATGTTGTTGATCCATCCTCAGATTTATCCTATCACAGCCATTAAACTCTGTAACAGTTTTAAAAATCACCATTGGCCTCATGGTGAAATCCCTGAATGGTTTCCTTCCTCTCCGGCAACTGAGTTAGGAAGAGCGCCTGTATATTTGTAGTGACCGGGTGTATTAATACACCATCTAAGGTGTAATTAATAACTGCACCATGCTCAAATGGATATTCAACATTATTATATATATTTTTATCTATCTATCTATCTATCTATCAATACGTGACCTTCTTCGCGAACCAGTGGAAAACCTCCCTGGTCTTTGTTGTTGAATCTGTGTTTGAAATTCACTGCTCGACTGAGGGACCTTACAGATAATTGTATGTGTGGAGTACAGAGATTGGGTAGTCATTTAAAAATCATGTTAAACACTATTTTTGCACAAAGAGTGAGTTCAGGCAACTTATGTGCCTTGTTAAGCAAATATTTATTCCTGAACTTATTTAGTCAAGATATTTCAGCTTTTCATTTTTTAATAATTTGTAAACATTTCTAAATACATAATTTGACTTTGACATTATGGGGTATTGTGTGTAGATCAGTGACAGAAAATTTGAATTTAATCCATTTTAAATTCAGTTTGTAACAACAACAATGTGGAAAAAGTCCAGTGGTGTTAATACTTTCTTGAAGGCACTGTACAACTACTATATTAAATATACAATGCATAACCAAATTATGCCGTTGAACTTTATGGTGCTATAATGATTATGGAGTCCATGTACATCTACAGTGGGGTCTGAAATTAATGAAAAGTGACTAGATAGGATAGATAATAGACAGTAGCAGCAGCGTATGTGGTGAGTGTGAAAGTGTGTGTGTGTGTGTGTGTGTGTGTGTTGGGGTGTCAGTATGTGTGAGCGTGCGGTCGGATCCCAAGCAGTTGCCATACCAAACAGTGATGCAGACAGTCAAGATGCTCTCGATGGTGCAGCTGTATAACTTTTTGAGGATCATTCATGTAGAAAATATGAAATATTAAGAAAGTCCCTGGAATGAGTAGGTGTGTCCAAACCTTTGACTAGTACTGTATATATTATTTTACACATATTTAACCCCTTTTTTTTGGTTAGGCACATTCATGTTTTAAAACGGTACCGGTAAACCTTAAGATGAGTTCCTATTTCTTTGTGGATTAGTATGCGTTTGTGGTTATTGTCTTACTGGAAGATCCACTTGCGGCCAAGTTTCAGCCCCTGGCAGAGGCAACCAGGTTTTTTGCTAAAATGTCCTGGTACTAGGTAAAGTTCATGATGCCATTGACCTTAACAAGGGCCTCAGGACCAGTGGAAGCAAAATAATGCCATAACATCAAAGATCCTCCGTCATATTTTACAGTAGGGGGTTCTTTTCTGCTTATGCATTCTCATTTCAACACCAAACCCACCACTGGTGTGTGTGGCCAAAGAGCTCTATTTTCATGTCATCTGACCAAAGCACCAGTTCCAATTCGAGTGCCAATGCCGTTTAGCAAACTCCAGACATTTACATATGTTGGATGAAATTAAAATGTAAGTTTTTGGCCACGCACACCAGTGGTGGGATTGGCATTGAAATGAGAATGCATGAACAGAAATGAACCCCATACCTACTGTAAAATATGGTGGTGGACACAATGTAGCTCAGTATTTGAATGATTTATTCTAAGCAGTCATTTTTGCTCATCTTTATCAAGGGTGTCAATAATTTCAGACCCTACTGTATAGGCCTTTTCATCAAATAATCCCAAATCACTTCTCTGACAGTTTTTAATCTAGATAACGATGCTTCCACAAGTAAAATTATTGCATTTAGAATAGTAGGAGTTCATTAAAAAGGGGAAAACATTGAGAATACATTTAAATGAAGGTTCAGAGGGCATTAACACCAACCATTTCCCAAATCAGTTGCTCGTTATGGAAGAGGACACAAGCTTCAATTTGAACACAAAATACAATTTTCAACTTGCCTTTTATACTTTTATGAATGTGCTCCAAACTGAATGATTTCCTCTAAAGCAAGGATGCTCTGTGACCTATACCCAGCATCTCATTTTCACAGCATACACATTCTCTGCTTTCCCCCATTTCAGTTGATCATAACAACTGTACAGAGAGAAATAACATAATTACAATGATAGGACTGCATCCATATTGATGGATTCCATAGTCATTAATAGAAATAGTACTAAATTAAAGCACTGTGCTTAATTAGCTAACAAGTTTAACGGCTTTAAAAAACAGTGAAGAGTTAGAATGTTATGGTATCCTGTTTTTCGTGGTGTTCAAAAAGGGGAATAAAAGGCATTAAAACTCATTCATTCATAGAAAACCATTTTCAAAGCCACTACAACAAACAACCAAATGTACTTCTCTTTCCTCAGTCTCTTGAAAAAAATATTTGACAAAGGCTTCGTCACAGGCTCACAGCACTGAAAGCCATTACTCAGATACTGATCTTCATTCAGTTAAATTACAGAAACAGGAAAGAGGGCTTTTCATATACCACCCACCAAGTCTTGTGTTCATCTTATCACAATGATGCATGGGAGCACATCAAAGACCTGAATGAAAGACCCCAAGAATTCTGACTGTCATCTCCAAGAAAGGAAAGAGATCGAAATCAAGCTTTCTCAATAGTTTTTCTGTCTGAGCTCATGGGCATGGATATCTACCTTTATGAGGAAGGCAATGGGTGCACACTTTTATAATTGGATTTCTGGAGTTGGATAAAAATATTTATTTACTGCCCTCTAGTGAAAAAATATAGCATACTATCAATCAGACGTGACATGCGATTCTCACCTGTGTCTGTGCTTTGGGATTTCTCCAGGAGGAACTCCCGGATCTTCTCCACCCAGAGGTAGAGGATGCTTTCCCCAGTGTTCTCCCTGTTAGGAAAGACACAACTGGTTAGTTTTATGTCAGTGGAGGCATATCTACTCAGAGACATGGGTGAGACAGTGTAATGGACTGTAATAAGCAATATCGCAAGCTAACATGGCTTCACCATCAGGCAATCCATCTTTAGGTTAACCTTATGATGGAATCCCCTCCATCTTCAGGGATAACTATTCTGTGCTTCATGTACAGTAGTCAGTGATTATGAAATCTACTTACACATAGAGCTCCTCAAGGCTGTTGGACAGGGTCTTTCTATCAGGGCCTCGCAACCATGCTGCACTGCAGGAGGAGAGAAGGCAGAATATGTCTCAAATGTTAGTCTTAATAATGAGCTTTTTTTATGCCTGATACATGTTTATCAGAGGTAGTGTAAGTGTACTGTACTGTAAAACCCAACATGTAGACTTACTTTATTTGGTAGACAGGTGGCGCTGCACTCGGGTAATCATGTGGGAGAATGATCTAATTATGGAAATTAAACTCTTGAGTTATTGTTATCATACACTGCTCTGAAACTTTTTAAACACACACAAATGTAATGAAACAATTACCTGTAAACATGCTTTCAGTTTTGGATAGTCTATATCATCAGTTATTTTGATACAAAATATTCTTGCTGCTTCATCAATAACACACCATTCGTCACCGTATATGGAGGAAAGTGCCTCGACCTCTTCGATCTGATGAAGAAAATAGTGTAATATTGTGTTATAATAATAATAAATGTTTTAATCTAAAAGCAAATTATCTGTAAGCTTTCTCTCATGTCTGTTTTTATAGTTGAGTCAAATATATAAAAGTATGAGTCAAAGTACAAAATTGGTCATACTCTCCACTAATGTGAACTTCAGTCATGCCCAGCCCTGAGTTCTGTTCAACAGTAGGGTACTTACTTGAGATTGAAGATCCCCGGCATTCCCAACATCTATGTTTGCCATTAATTTATCCAAAGCAAGTAAGCAGACAAACACTTCAGTTCATACTTAGAAGTAGTAGTGTTACAGCAGTCTATTCGTACAGTATCAACACAAAATTAGCTCGATAAGAGGCTTGCTTGACATTCTGTATCACCAACTCAGCTGTTGCTCTGACAGGACGGAACCACCTCCGGGTCAAGGTTTTCACGTACTACCAAAATAAGAGTCCTTATTTGAAACCAGTGATATATAAATCATTGTTTGAAACACATGGTGCAATAAGTGGATTAATTAGCTAAACAAATATTATAGCAATCATCACTCATTTTAATTTCAAGGAAATGTAAATCAATGTAAAATTCCATATCAATCACTTTCCCCCCACCATTTCATCTTTTGAACTAGGACTTTTACAATGAAATGTATTCACCTTTTGACCCGGAAATGGTAGTTTAAATCATAAACGCTTGGTATGAATTACGAAAGGTCCTCTAGCTAGACGTTTTAAAACTTTGTGTTATTATCGCCACGTCAGCAACCCGTGGTCACAGCATATAGATCCTATTAAATTATTAATATAGGTTGTTCTAATTCCTAATTATATGGGCCACACACAATGATTTATATATACACACCTCACCCAATTGTGTATATATAGGCCTCACCACAGTTGGCAATATTAGGACTTTCGTTTTGTGCTTTCAAAATAAAAGCCCGCAGTAAAACGCTATGCGTATGATACGAATCAATATTTGTTTGCAATTTTGCATCGTGCATAGTTTTATGTTTTTATTGTCACATACACCGGATAGGTGCAGTGAAATGTGTTATTTTACAGGGTCAGCCATAATGTGTGCATTATAGTCATAGTGCTTTGTGATACAAAAATATAACTACATCTGGGGAAAATAAAAACTCAAGAGTGTTCTTACTTTTATAAGATAAAGAATATTATTATTTGGAGCACATTGAGAAATGGTTGGAGTCTAAGTATATGAATGTAATGAACATTAAAATATTTAAAATAGAAATCACTATTTGGAAGGATGCAGTTTGGAAATGTATTGACTTATGTTGTATTGCGCAAATTTGGACTGTAGAAATAATATAGATTGTGTGTTTGTCCCTTTACAACTGGGACGATGTGGTGCGAATCGGTGCTGCTACGTCGACAGGAGAGCCACAGAGCTGGAAACCGATTGCTCGAGCTTCGCAAAGAGGGATGTAGCTGGGCAGGAAGCGGACAGTACAGGAAGCGGACAGTACAGGACACTCACTAGGCATACTTCGTAGCTGTCAGAATATAGCTCAGTGTGTCAGTCACATCAGAAATATTACTTCACGTCATGGGAGAGATCATATTTGATCATATAATCACACAGCCTGGATGTTTTGTGTAACGGATACAAGAAGACGTGCCTGTAAAAGGAATTATTTATGGTTTGGGAAGGTTTTATGGGAGTAGCTAGCTAGCAACTTTGCTGGCTCGTCGGAGGACATTTTGCAAGGATGCTACGGTGGATAAGGCAACAGCTGGTAAGTGAGCCTCTTTTCTAACTAGCTATATTTGCTAGCAAGTGTTACTTTGCTATTGAGAAAGACGTTGATGCACATTAAACAATATGATGTGGTTGTTTTTTGAAGAGTTAAACATCCAACCAGAACTGGGTGCTAGTAGCTAAGTTCGCTTAGTAGATAACGTTAGTTAGCAAGCTAGCTAGCTTGTTTGTTTACCAAACATTGGCGTGGCTAGCAGCGAACTGGTTTTAGGTACATGACGCCAGTCAGGCCCACTTATACATTCTACTCAAACTTATTTTGTCTGGCAAGTTTGTTAGCTGGTGTGCCTGATGATCTAGCTAGTAGTAGCTAAGCTGTTTTGACAGTAATAGTTATGCTAACCAGCCAGCTACTGTAGCTAACTATATATTTGGCATTGGACAGTTTAGCCACAGATATGTAACGAGTCGTTATCAATGGTTAACTTGCTACCAACTAACTAACTAGGAAGCCATTCATTTTAGCCGCTGCATTGAAAAGCCAGACACGCAGGTATATGTTTAGAACTAGCCCAGCATTGCCGTTGTATCATGTAGTTTGCCTAAATCTTAGCCTCAACGCCTAGCTACTTAATTGTCTACAGCAGCATTAGCTAACTAAATCAGATTCTAGAAGGCTACGGCTAGCTAGAACATCTACTATTTTCTCTCAATGAATCAGGGTGAAGATCCAATTCAAGATTAATTTAAATCAGTTCTGGAGATTGATTGAAAGTTGTATTAATGTGGCACTAACCGAGTCTTCATTTAGCATTTTTCAGTTAATTAATTGAATTTCAATTAAACTTCCTGAATTGACCCTAAACTCAATTGTTAAATACTTAACTAGTGTACAGAAACAATCAAAACCAACTCCCCTTTTTGTCATGAATAATGAATGCTTTTTTTAGTTCTGGTGCAGAACTAAAAAAACAGCCCGCTTGATGACCT
This sequence comes from Salvelinus namaycush, assembly GCF_016432855.1. Classification (NCBI taxonomy): domain Eukaryota; kingdom Metazoa; phylum Chordata; class Actinopteri; order Salmoniformes; family Salmonidae; genus Salvelinus; species Salvelinus namaycush. The sequence goes on along the minus strand of NC_052316.1, from coordinate 24,990,871 downwards.
AGCCCTATTAGTTACTTATGGACTAACATATACTAACATACTGTCTGCCACCTGCAGTAAGTGGAATTCAGCCAACTGCTTCGCTTACAGTTCTTAAGGAATACAGAATTTGAGAAGATTATAATGCAAGTGACTGCGCAGTGACCTTGATCTCATGTGAAAGTTTGCTTTCAGGAAAAACAAGCAGCTGAGGGGAGTAGATATCTGAGTGATTTCATTGATATAATAGTGTTTCCCAACTCCAGTCCTTTAGAACTTCCAACAGTACACCTTTTTTTGTAGCCCTGGACCAACATTCCTCATTCAACTCATCAAGGGCTTGATGACTAGTTGAACCAAATGTTCTTGTCCAAGGTTACAGTAAAAATGTATACTATTGGGTTTACTCGAGGACCAGGGTTTGGAAACGCTGATTTAATACACCACAGAACATTGTTTTTCATAGAATGGGCTGAATGTTATCATAGAATGCTCAGGCTACACACAGTAACTGTCACTATTACCAACCAGCCTAATTCACTGTAAATCGGAATAATATGACATGAGGTCATTTTCTTGTTAAATGGGATCATGGCAGGGAATGCCCAGCCTGAGCTGACCTTTTGGAGCTATAGATTTGGATAGTACGGCCAGGGAGGGAGAGGGATGGCCAATCCTATCCCAGCTGCTGTTACCTGCACCACACTCAATCCCAGTCCTCACTTCATTAGTTTCACACTGATGGGGTGCCACTCACAGCTGTGCTGTCAGACTGAGCCCCAGGATGTGAAATACATTTTTTTTTAATCAGAAGGCTGTTTTTATCATGAGAGCCATCTACAAGTTAGGGTATATTGATGATTAATGGTAGTGTAGAGAGCAAAAGTAGCCATTTCAAGTTTTATATTTTCCAGGACCTAGAAACCTACATTATATAATGACTACCTGGGGGTACTACTGTGTGAGGGATTTGTTTTTACTTGAGAAAATATTTATATAATTGAGATTGTAACCTATGTCGGATTTGAAAGATGTTCAAATTTCAAATGCAGGAACCAATTATCCGCTTTGTTTTGGTGTCAACAGAAGTAAAACAGTCAGTAATGATGATAATGCTACCATAGGAGTGTCGGTTTACTGACTGCTCACTCAGAGCATACTGAAATGGGCAAAGGAAACAGTATCTTACAACACTGTGTGAAACAACCTGTGGTTTACATACGTCTCAAGGCAGCCTTGAGCATTGCAGAGGGAGAGAAAGTGTGCAATCTGGCATCCTATTAAGTTGCCATTAGTTTTTAATGAGCTTCTTCATGTTGTGGTTTGTTATTTTGAATTATTACAGCTCCTCATTTATTATCCCCTCCATGTAGCTGGGCTCTGGGTTTCCTTAATGCTGGTAGTTGCAGGCTTTGTTAGAGCATGAATTAACTTGATATTTCTAGGCATAGGAGGGGCATGTCAGACCAGGTGACAAAATACATTTCATCGAAGTTGTAGCTTGTCACAGGTAGTAGGCAAACCTAACTATACTAAATATATTTTGTTTACCACTGTTTTGGTTGCTACATGATTCCAAATGTGTTATTTCATAGTTTTGATGTCTTCACTGTTATTCAACGATGTAGAAAATAGTAAAAATATAGAAAAACCCTTGAATGAGTAGGTGTGCCCCAACTTTAATTTTTTCTCAGAACAAGGAGTTACCGTATGCAATGAATTAGTAATTCCCTGGCCCAGACAGCCATATTGACACTTGTCTCTCAGAATACTGCTTAGTGGTCAAACAATAATTTCCAGAAACTCTCAACATGCCTGCCTGGTGAAAATATAACTCTCTGTGACATCGTCAGCTCACTCCCTCTAAAATTCCAGACAGCAGCACATACTTTATACATCACCTATGATAACAGATGTTTGCTCACCAAGGAGGACAGACTGTACTTTTGAATGTGCTTGGGGGTTAACAGCACAGGCAGATCATGAGATGAGAACTTTTGCCTGGGTGCAGTGAACATGGCCAAGATGGTGTGTGTGTAAGAGTGTTGTGCAAACACAAAAGCCCATTGAGGAGGGCAGGCTGTGACAGTAATTGAATACATGTGTTGCTGTCTGGCCTCAGTGACGTGGCCAACTCATTCTCACTACATTGCAGGCAAGGAGTCAGTCAGCACCAGCCTATAGGCCCACTACTTATGAATATGATGCAATGGACAGACAAATGGTCTTTATTGTTATTACCCATCATATGCCCCAGATTAATTTACTCTCTTTTTTTGTAACCTTTATTTTGCTAGGCAAGTCAGTTAAGAACAAATTCTTATTTACAATGACGGCCTAGGAAGAGTGGGTTAACTGCCTTGTTCAGGGGCAGAACGACAGATTTTTACCTTGTTAGCTCGGTGATTCGATCTAGCAACCTTTCAGTTACTGGCCCAATGCTCTAACCACTAGGCTACCTGCCGCCCCTTTTGAACATTGTGTACAGAAATGTAATTTTAAGATGGGGCCAGCCTATAGCATTCTAGGATTAGAATTCTAGAGTTTTTGTTCTTTAGTTCCCTGCAATAAGGAAGTTATTGACCAGCCCACTAGAGAAGTGTCATTGACTTAAATAGGCTAATTTGGTTTAACATATTTTGTTCAGTACAGTGCTTGGTCTCTGGCTGCAGGCTATATTCAGGCTATAATAATCTAGCCTAAGTGTTTTTCTGACAGATAATCAGGGTGCAAAATAGTGTTTGCAATCAATGTGTAAGGCTATTTAAATATAGAGTAGGGTGTTTTCACATATCGTCCTCTTAAAATAACTGATCTCAGTCCTCTTTAAAGTGAACTATGGGGTAAAAAAAAAGCAGAAGAACTATGTATGCACACTGCCTTTGCCTTTGAATGAGGACTCAACTCTTTTGCCAGTTCACTTCACCTATTTTGTGGTCCGAGTCCTCTTTACATTCACATTGCTATATTTAGAAAGGAACCAAGATCTTTTTCCAACATTCACTCCATGCACTCTGGGTTTTTCCATCAGAATGTGTTATTGGAGAGCTAGATGTACCTACTTACATTTAGGAAGATAATAGATTGCATTTAGTTAGATGAACTATCGCACCGCCATTTCCTGGTTGCTAAAATTCTAATAGTTTGCCTAATTTCAGTTTGTGACCAAGCAAGTATAGTGTAGATAATCATTGTACCATCTAAACCCCTGTGAAATATCTTTCCCATAACCAAAAATATAGTATTTTCAGCCTGGGAGGCATAGAAATATCACGTAGAACAGATCTACCGCTTAGACTTGTTTTCAATGAGAATGACAGATCTTTAACTTTCATTTATGTGAATTTGGTCAGGTCACCAAAAAAGTTATATATTGCAGCTTTAAAAGATGATCCATAATAATTGTAATCAGAAGATACTATTAACATGTAAATATTGTTAACATAATAAATAGCAGACGAAAACTGCAGATTAAATAATACTGTAATTGAAAATTGTACACTCAATGTTGGCTACTACCCCTTTAAGAGCTAGAATATATTTTGTACCCTATGTTGTGATTCTCACCAAGTATGTTGGCGTCTTCTCACACTAGTCAAACCCCACAATTGAATAAACGGCTTATGAAGCGCTCTTAGCTTATAGATCACATATTGCAAACAAATATTCTGAATTTAAAAACATATTTTGGAATTTCTGTGCATCCTTGACAATCGCTAATCAATAGGCCTACCCAAAAACAGCACACCCTTTTTTTCCCAGGAAACTGCACATCTTCTCTCTCTTGTGGCACCAATGTGAGAGAGTTTTAAGCAGGGGAACAGTGTTGCAGTAGTCTAGTGTGTGGTATGGAAAGAATGACAATGGAACCTGGGGAGCTTTGTGTTCACATTGCTCTAAAAAAGGGAAACGGACCACGGAATTCAAGGAAACCAAACTCAGACTACCACTTGATGGTCTCAGTTTGGTTAGCTTCGGAGGCTCTTTTTTGACTGGTCTGAGTTCCTTTAGTGTTCACACTGCACAAAAAATAAAGCGAACCGCACTAAGTTCACAAAGATTGTCTGAAAGGGACAAAGTGTGAACACCCTAACTATGGAAAAACATTGTATAATTTTTCTGACCAGTCTCTAGATAAAAGTTGCCCATATTGGTTCTGAGTGAGTGGTAGAAGTTTGACCTGTTCCTTACACCCTCCTCTCTCTCTCCTCCAGGGCTTTGACCCTCCCCATCAAAGTGACACCAGAACGGTTTACATCGCAAACCGCTTTCCTCAACATGGCCATTATGTCCCTCAGCGGTTTGCAGACAACAGAATCATATCATCCAAGGTAAGGCAGTGGTGTTGAACACCTAGGTTTTGTGTCAAGAGCAACAACAAATGTTCAAGTTACGCAACCATTTTATTTCAGTGCCAAACAGCTCACACTTTGATGTTTCTGTTCTCTCCTCCCCTTCCGGCCCCCGCTCCCCTCTTTAGTACACCATTTGGAATTTTGTTCCCAAAAACCTGTTTGAACAGTTCAGAAGAATAGCCAATTTTTATTTTCTCATCATATTCCTGGTTCAGGTAAGGCCTTGCCTCAGCACCCAGTCTACCATATTTATAACTGTTGCTGGCCTAAATACTATACTATTACTAAATATTGTGCTAAAAATAATTGCTGTGTGCTCTTGAGCATACTGTGCCCGGAGGTCCCTAACAGCTAACCTTCGGTATTCATCAGGCTACTCTTAGAAGCCACACTTTGGTTTCTGCTTTCTGTGGCCGCCACTGTGTCCAAATCTACATTTGTTGTTTCGTTATACTTAGTACAATATTCATGAAGCATTTTCTGCAATAAGAATGGCTTCAGCTTACGAATGGCCAGTGTGCTTTTAGGTTAAATTAGGAAATTACACTATTGCCAACTGTTGTCTCCTTTGACATAATCTCTTTATTTTGCAGCTAATGATAGACACCCCCACTTCCCCTGTCACCAGCGGACTTCCTCTGTTCTTTGTCATCACAGTAACTGCCATCAAACAGGTGAGAGCAGCAACAGGTTTAATTCCTCTTTTCTTATCAACAGTAGATCCAAGAAATTGAATGTGGTTACTTATCAAACATACTGTACTTTGTCTGGATGTCAGAATGTCTAGATGGTTAAATCTCATCCCTTCCTCCATCACTCAGGGCTATGAGGACTGGCTGAGGCACAAGGCGGACAACGAGGTGAACGGGGCGCCTGTGTTTGTGGTGCGCAGTGGCAGCCTTGTGCAGACCCGCTCAAAGAACATCCGAGTGAGTCACCGGGGTGTCATAATGAGTCCTACCTTGAACAGCACACCATCCTAACACTTAGCATACCCTAAACACACATTTCAGACAAACGGCTACATTTCATGTAACTCCCACTTTTGGCTGGTGCTTTGTACCACTGTGTTAAAGATTTGTCAGAAAGCCAGGAATGTAAAACCAATGTACCACTCACAGTCTCAGGCGTTACATTCTTTGTTTAAATGTTGGTACACACTATTCCGTGTGAAATGTTTTCACCGGGTAGTTATTGAATAAGAAGATTTGTTCCCAATTAACAAATGTTAGAGTTAGCTAGCCAATGTTTAATATCAGCACTCTTCATTCATGTACTCTAATAATTCACCCAACACCACCGTTTTTGTTGCTGAGCTGAGGAGCGTGGTAAAAATAATTACAGTACATATTGTGCTCTTGTATCGCACGGGCAATGATGTCCGAGTGGAAAAAAACTGTTTGTTTGCAGTAACTTCTTTATTGTAATATCGTAAACGGACGTGGCAGTTTCACCATGAAGGATTCTAGCTTTAAACTGCCAGAAGAATACGTGTATTCAAGTGCTCTTTTAGTTTGTTTTTCTTTCACAGTTCTGCAGATGCAATGTAGCAGTTTTCACATGGGAAAATGTTTTCTCTTTTTAAAACAGTGCATGGTGGCATTCACTATTGAACTAGACTGTCCAGTATTCAGAAAATATTGGATTCTGAGGTCGTGGATATCATGGGAGAGTTTTGCTCCTCATTCATGTTGTGACATGTCTGTCTGCTCAGGTGGGGGACATAGTCCGGGTGGCCAAAGATGAGACGTTCCCAGTGGACCTGGTCCTCTTATCATCAGACCGAGCTGAGGGGACATGTCACATCACCACCACCAGCCTGGACGGAGAGACTAATCTAAAGGTTGGGCTTTTAATCTTCCGTCCCCACTCTCGCTTTCTTTTTCTCTCTGAGCCCTAAATTAATTAGCTTTCCCCCTTTCACAAGGGGAGGGAAAACTTGTATTTAATTTCTGTGATAGTACTTGTGCAGTCTGAGACATCTCATGTTTTTGCCAGAGGCAATATATCTAATTATCTGCTTCTAATCAAAATGCTTGTGTCATATATCAGTTTATTTATTTATCAATTTTTATTTAATTTGTGAAATGTATTTTGTCCGTTTTTTTTCTTGTGCAATCTTAGTGGTGCAGCCTCTCTGTCATCAGCCGTCAGTTCCAGCTACTTGTATTTTATGGCTGTTTGCAGTAATGACATTAGAATGCAATGGAATCGCTTTCTCACTGAGGGGGTTTTAGCACCAGATTGGATTTTGCCTCAAGCAGTCAGAGTGATTCAGTTAAATTATAAATGTAAACCTAACAAGCCTCGTGGCCTCTTTAACCTGTTCACCAGTAGACAAAGGCTGGCGCTGTGAAACTGTTGACATTTTTATGGCACTGTAAGGCTGTATTCCTTTCTAAATCATTATAATGTACACTGCTATTTCTTTGCTTTTAAGGCTTACTGTCTCACTGTAAAAAGTCTACTTATATTCTATAAAAGTGATATATTTGTCCCTCTCCTTGATTGTATCCCTACGCTCTCTGTGGTCCTGTAGACTCACTACTCTGTGCCGGAGACGTTGGTGTCTCAGTCGGTGTCCAGGCTGGAGGCCCTACATGCTGTGCTGGAGTGTCAGCAGCCAGATGCAGATCTGTATAGGTAAGGTACAGTCACCCTGCGCTCACTCGACAGTCAGAACGCTGAGCTCTTCTTTCACTGGCCCCAGAACTGAACAGGACTATTTATTATTTCTCACATTCACATTTCTACTGGCTGGAATGGAGGTCTTTTTTTAGGGTTGAATGACAGGACTGTTGGTGTTGCAGTTTCTCTGTTACTCTCCCCACTCAGCAGAAATGCTTCTACTTTCAGGTTTGTCGGGCGAATAACGGTAACACAACAAGGAGAAGAGATTGTAAGGTGAGATTGCAAAATCGGCAATTCTAGTTTTTTATCTGGGTTGCATGGATGGAATGGCACAAATTGTTTCTATTTGCTGTTGAAAAAAAAAAGTAATTCTGTTGTATCATTCACTCTTTGTCTCTGCCTCATTAGACCCCTTGGACCAGAAAACCTACTGCTTCGAGGAGCAAGATTAAAAAATACCAAAGAAATTTTTGGTAAGTGGCTTCTGGCTCTCAATGTTGCCATCCATATTGTTGTCTGTCCTCAGTTATCCTCTGTTGAACTCAGTTGCCCAGTTGGTTGTTGTCTATGCAGGGTTCAGTAGAGTTCCACTCTTGATTTGCAGGTGTGGCAGTTTACACTGGGATGGAGTCCAAGATGGCCCTGAACTACAAGTGCAAATCCCAGAAGCGCTCTGCAGTGGAGAAGTGCGCATTAGGACATTTTGCACCGCTACAACAACTCTGAACACTTCTGAGTTTCCTCGTTTCAGGTTCATCTCTATGTACATCAGACTGTGTGTATCTGTGCTGTTTTTCCCTCAGGTCCATGAACACCTTTCTGCTCATATACCTGGGCATCCTGCTGTTTGAGGCGATCCTCAGCACCATCCTGAAGTACGCCTGGCAGGCTGAGAACAAATGGGACGAGCCCTTCTACAACCAGAAGACAGAGCAGGAGAGAAACAGCAGCCAGGTCAGTCACTGTCTGAGACTTTATTCACGCTGATACGTTATGGTCTAAAACAGAGCATCTTAGATTTCATAGGATTCTTGGATACTTATTATTTGCAAATAGTTTGTGGTTTTGGGGGATAATGTGTTTGAAGGAGATGGGAAGATGTATTACATTTTCAACATCTCTTGGTGTGGCTTCCCATACAGTAGCAGTGGGTATGACTCAACGTATTGTAACAGGATATTAGAGAAAGTGCCTCTCACCCTGACAGTCAATAAGAAAGGTGCTCTCCTAAAACCTCTGTTCGCTTTCCAATGAGGTCTCAAGCCATTTGTCGTGTGTCCCTCTACCACCCACTTCCTTGTTGACAGATCCTGAAGTTCATCTCTGATTTCCTGGCATTTCTGGTCCTCTACAACTTCATCATCCCTATCTCGCTCTACGTCACTGTGGAGATGCAGAAGTTCTTGGGCTCGTTTTTCATTGGCTGGGACTTGGACCTCTATCACGAGGAGAGCGACCAGATGGCTCAGGTCAACACATCCGATCTGAACGAGGAGCTGGGACAGGTACGGGCACCAAGCACTTCGCTGTAGGTCTCAACGTCATAGCTGAGTTTGTGTGAGTGTGTAATGATCAGCCTCTGTTTATTTGTGTTCTAGGTAGAATACGTATTTACGGATAAAACCGGTACCCTGACGGAGAACGAGATGCTGTTCCGTGAATGTTCAATCAACGGTATCAAATATCAGGAAATCAATGGAAAGCTTGTACCTGAGGGAATGACGGATGACTCGCCTGACCGATCTGTGCCTCCTCTGGTAAACACCATTAAAACCTCACATATTGCCCAAGTGACTTGTGACAGTATTTATCCATTCACTGTCTGTCCATTCATGAAATATACAGGTTATGTCTGTATTTCTACCCATGTGTTATACTTGTTCATTAACTGTCCTCATGGCTTTGGCCGGTCAGTGGTTTGATGACTAGGTACTGTACTCATGTCTGTCTGTTTGTCTCTCTGTCTGTCACCTCTCAGAGTCGGGAGGAGTTGCTGTTCCTAAAGGCAGTGTCGCTGTGTCACACAGTGCAGATCAGCTACGAGCAGCCAGGCGACGGCCCGGGGGATCCCTTCTCCCACGCAAACGGCTTCTCCTCACAGATGGAGTACTATGCCTCCTCGCCGGACGAGAAAGCACTGGTGGAAGCCACGAAAAGGTACCCAGGAGGATAGCTGTCATGACGTGCTGTTCAACCCATTTGTACTGTTGTTGGTGAATAAAATGTAATATCTATAGATATATGACCAGTGCTGGTCTCCCAGGTCTTTTTGGACATACAAGCACTCAGACAAATGAACATTTATTGAGACAAATGGTTTTCAAGGTTCAGCACATTCCAGACCACATTCCAGACCCAGCTGACCATGCATTACAGTTAGGGTCATGTATGGGCAACAGTCTGCATGTTAGTATTTATGGTCAGCAATGTCACATGATCAAATTTAATTGCAGGATGGGGGTAACCTTCATTGGTAGCCACGGAGAAACTATGGAAATAAAAACATTTGGAAAGCCAGAAAAGTAAGTATAATTTTGTATGATTGAAGAGTCCATGGCATTTTATGTAGATGATGAACCTGTACTGTGCATAACAAGTGATGTAATTCCTTGTCCCACAGGTTTAAACTACTCCATGTACTAGAGTTTGATGCAAACAGAAGGAGAATGAGTGTCATATTACAGACACCCACAGGTACAGTGATTTCTCCATATTAGACTTGAATGGCTCATTCATAAATGTTGTATTAGCATTTCATTACAGGAGGTCCTCTGTAGCTCAGTTGGTAGAACATGACTCTTGCAACATCAGGATAGTGGGTTTGATTCCCGGGACCACCCATACGCAAAAAAATGTATGCACTTATGACTGACTGCAAGTCGCTTTGGAATAAAAGCATCTGCTAAAATGGCATGTAATTAGATAGATGTTACCCACCTTTTGATTTGGTCCTGTAATGTAGTTCAGTCAATTTCCCTGTATTTCATATCGGGCCAAGACTGATTATGACAACTCATTTGCAATATATTTGGTCTATTGCTGTAGGGGAAAAAGTACTATTTACAAAGGGAGCGGAGTCCGCTATTCTTCCTTTTACTACAAGTGGAGAAATCAACAAAACAAGAGTACATGTAGATGAATTTGCCTTGGTGAGTATACCACATCAAATCATATTAGACTAGGAACTATTTCCAGCCCTTATGTGCAGCAGATTTTTGCTATGCTAAATGCTATCTTTTATTATCTGTACTGAAGAGCGCACCAGTGCAGCTGGGATACTTCCTGTCTGAAATGAACACATGGGTACTTGGATGCTCATGCACACATGGACACCCTCACATACCACATTTTCATTCCACAAGATTGGAGATACATTTCACACTTGTCTGAAAAAAGTCCCCACATTTTTCCATGTGTGGGCTCTCGATGGTGTATTTAAAAAAATATATATATAAAAAATTGCACTGTAAAGATTACTTTTGGTCCTTTCCCCCCAGACTCCCCCACCAAAATCAATAAATCCTGCATCTTAACAGTCAATTTATCCAGAGATCAGGATCTACTGAGAGATTGTTTTTGATTTGTGACTGGCAGGTGTGTGGTTATTTGATATAGAGCCCGTCCCTGACAGCTTCTCATTTCTTTCTCTTTCCCCTCTTTCTTCCCCTCTCTCCAGAAGGGCCTGCGGACGTTGGTGGTGGCCTGCAGACACTTCAGTGTGGAGGAGTATGAGGAGGTGGACCAGCGGCTCCACAAGGCCCGCACGGCCCTGCAGCAGAGAGAGGAGAGGCTGGCCGAAGTCTTTAGCTTCATAGAGAAGGACCTGGAGCTGCTGGGAGCCACTGGGGTGGAAGACAAGTATGTCAACAACACTGTGGTGTATGTCTGGTCATGGGTTAGCTCATTGTGAAACCAAGCAATGTTATCTGAAAGGGTTGGGCTATTTGAACAATTGATCAGTAGAGTTTAACATATACAGTGCCTTCAGAAAGTATTCACACCCCTTGACTTATTCCCTATTTGTTGTTACAGCCTGAATTCAAAATGTATTAAATCCATTTTTTTCTCATCCATCGACACACAATACCCTGTGACAAAGTGAAAACATGTTTTTAGATTTTTGAAATGCAGAAATATCTATTTTACATAAGTATTCACACCCCTGAGTCAATACAAGTGATTACAGCTGTGAGTCTTTCTGGTTAAGTCTCTAAGGGCTTTGCACACCTGAGGCATAATTTATCAATATTGCGTAGAAACTGTTCTAAAATACTACTTTCGAACGGAATTTAGAATGTTCGTATGCGTAGAAAACGTAATTCGCACACCAGTACGAGATGACCATTTATATAAATACCAATTGTTCTTAACCTCTGTGCTCATGCAGGACTTTGGCTATTTGCATTTCTAAACGTCCCTAATTAACCAATAATGGTCAGAATCATCCCTTTAAAGCCTGTGTGTAATATACAACGCTGTGCCGTGAAATACATTGCAAGCATAAAAAGCTACGACAAAAATATGAATTTCTCCGAGACTGAAATAGAAGTGCTAGTGTCAGTGTACTTCAAATAAGTAGGCAACACTCAGCCATCCATCCTCAACAGCTCCCTCCTGTAGGCTTATAGGCCAACATTGCTGTTCTGCAGAATGAACGAGTCGTGCGTACCACATGGCCACCTTGCCATCATATTCAGTAGCGTCTTTTGCTCATCACATAACCTATCACATTAAGAGTGGAAGCCGTTTCTGTTCACATAGTTGCACTTGTTTTGGGATGGTGCTTTTATGGCAATGTGGGTGCTGTCTATTACACCGTTTGTATTTGAGAACCCATTGATGGCAAAGAAACCCCTCTTGACTTCAACTTGTTGTGCGATGGTGTAAGGAAATTGTATGTTACAGTTCGTTTTGCTGAAAATTGCATCCAAAACATTAGCTCATTGAGGGCTGTGAGATGCCAATCGGCCAGCACCCGCTGAAAAGTGCTAGTTGCCAAAAACACGAGGGTGGATGGCGCTTGGATGTGCACAGGAATGGCATGTTTGCCATTTTAAAGTAGGTCTTAAATCCTCACAAAGATTCTATAAGATTAGTTTTGGGAAACAATATCTGATGAGCCAATCTGTACTTTCTACAAAAAAAGTCCCATCTGTCTCTAAAAACGCGCTCCCTGCGAAATGCAGCGTGTGCCTAATCTTCCAACAGAGCGAAATCAGCCTCTCATTTGATTTCACAGTATCTCAGTCTTTTATAGTATTTCAACCTTGGTTTTATTTTCACACCTGCCTCTAATTTAACTAATTACTGTACTTTATATGGATTATTATCGTAACAAATGCACTGATGAGGTCAAATTATATGCCTGTCAAGATATGCTGCATGAATTCACAATGGAAATACAATGGAATCGGAAAATGATTTAACATGGCACTAGAGGCACATCACTTCCTCCTCTGTTCCTTTTCCCCAGATTGTTTACCTTAACAGATCATTGTGACTCATCACCTCCGTGCAGCAGGAGCCTCCCTGGGCTGGGGGCTGGGCTCAGTCCTCCTGAGCCTAATGCACTTAACCAATCAAACATGACTCATGCCTTTCTGCATGCAGCCCTGCAACGTGTCATACATCAGTCACCTAGTGTGCTGCTGAGCATAAAGGCATTGCACGCGTGCTGCTGGATTGAGATGGTGCTCTGAATTTTGGGATCTAGGCTCTGTTAAGATTGGTTAGAGGCATATCTTTAGAAAGGATCAGGATCCAACATTCAAGCTCGTTTTATGTGATTGTGTTAAGGGGCCTGTCAAAATAAAATGTGATTGGGCGTACGCATGCTCCAATAAAACAATAATGTAACAAAGGCTCAACTGCCATCTGCATCTGGGTTGGTTTTGAGTACATCTTAAGGCGACTATTCATGTCTAAGCTGATTACAACATTTATTACATAGAATCCCTCAGACTGGTGTAGCTCCCTGTCAGTCACACATGCTGAACAGTGGCCATGGAGACACTGAAAATCAAATCAGTTTATTTGTCACATGCTCCCAATACAACAGGTGTAGACTTGGGGCTCCCAAGTGGCGCAGTGGTCTAAGACACTGCATCTCAGTGCTAGAGTCACTACAGACAACCTGGTTTGAATCTAGACTGTATCACAACTGGCCGTGATTGGGAATCCTATAGGGCGGTGCATAATTGGCCCAGCATCGTCCGAGTTTGGCCGGTGTAGGCTGTCAGTGTAGGCTGTCATTTGTTCTTAACTGACTTGCTGGGCCAAGTCAGTTAAAAATAAAAAAAATAGACCTTACTGTGAAGTGCTTACTTACAAGCTCTTAACCATCAATGCAGTTCAATAAATTATTTACTAAATAAACTAAAGTAATAAAATAATTAACACAATAAAATAACAATAACGAGGCTATATACAGGGGGTACCGGTACCAAGTTAATGTATGGGGGTACAGGTTAGTCAAGGTAATTTGTACATGTAGGTAGGGGTAAAGTGACTATGCATAGATAATCCAGTGGCCATTTGATGAATTGTTCAGCAATGTTATGGCTTGGGGGTAGAAATTGCTAAGGAGCCTTTTGGACCTAGACTTGGCGCTCACGTACCGTTTGCCATTGGGTAGCAAAGAGAACAGTATGACATGGGTGACTGGAGTCTTTGACAATTTTTGGGGCCTTTCTCTGACACCACCTAGTATATAGGTCGTGGATGGCAGGAAGCTTGGCCCCAGGGATGTACTGGGCAGTACACACTACCCTCTGTAGCGCCTTACGGTCGGATGCCGAGCAGTTGCCATACCAGGCATTGATGCAACCAGTCAGGATGCTCTCGGTGGTGCAGCTGTAGAACTTTTTGAGGATCCATGCCAAATCTTTTCAGTCTCCTGAGGGGGAAAGGTGTTGGCCATCCCTCTTTACGACTGTCTTGGTGTGTTTGTACCATGATAGTTTGTTGGTGGTGAGGACACCAAGGAATTTGAAACTCTCGACCCGCTCCACTACAGCCCCGTCGATGTGAATGGGTTGCATGTTCGGCCCTCCTTTTCCTGTAGTCCACGATCAGCTCCTTTGTCTTGCTTACATTGAGGGAGAAGTTGTTGTCCTGGCACCACACTGCCAGATTTCTGACTTCCTCCCTATAGGCTGTCTCATCATTGTTGGTGAAGCAGAGGCAGTCTGGATTTGGCCACTGGTCAGTGGAAATCCAGGAGAGACTCTGTTGACGTTTGAGTGTGTGTGTGCTTGCTCTGTAGTGAGACCCAGACAGACCACACCATCTGCCTGTGACGCAGCCCAGTCTCCTCTCTTTCTCTCTTCTCTAATTAATTCCCCCTCCGGCGAACAAGGTGCTTATAGAACTTCTCGCTCAGAGGATGCTGCTCTGCTCACCCCCAAAAAAGGAATGAGCCTCTACATTATTGAGGATATGATCAGTCTGGCTTTTACCACCTAACTTTAACATTTCTATCGCAACATCATCTCTGTATTCATACTGCAGTGCCGCTTGTGAACAACGTGCTTAATAGGGCGGTAACGATACCAGTATCGTAGACATGGATAGTATCGACTATCCACCTCTACGCTGATTACTACATTTCTTACATGGAATGCCTCAGCTAGGGCTGTGACGATACCAGTATAGCAATATTTTTTCCATGGCAAAAAATGAAAACACAAAGTAAGCTCTTTGGTCCTTTAAAAACCTGCCGTATGTAAAATATTGTAAGCTATAGCTTAGGAAATAAATAAATAAATGTGACTCTGGATGAAAACATTATGTTTGTGTCCAACATTAGGGCTGAATAATCAAATAAAATGCTATTGGTTGCATACACATTTTGCAGATCTTATCGCGGTTGTAGCAATGCTTACACTACCGTTCAAAAGTTTGGGGTCACTTAGAAATGTCCTTGTTTTTGAAAGAAAAGCATATTTTTTTGTCCATTAAAATTACATCAAATTTATCAGAAATACAGTGTAGACATTTTTTATGTTGTAAATGACTATTGTAACTGGAAACGACAGATTAAAAAAATATATATATATTTAATACCTACATAGGCCTACAATTATCAGCAACCATCACTACTGTGTTCCAATGGCACGTTGTGTTAGCTAATCCAAGTATATCATTTTAAAAGGCTAATTGATCATTAGAAAACCTTTTTGCAATTATGTTAGCACAACTGTAAACTGTTGTTCTGATTTAAAGAAGCAATAAAACTGGCCTTCTTTAGACTAGTTGTATCTGGAGCATCAGCATTTGTGGATTCGATTACAGGCTCAAAATGGCCAGAAACAAAGCACTTTCTTCTGAAACTCGTCAGTCTATTCTTGTTCTGAGAAATGAAGGCTATTCCATGCGAGAAATTGCCAAGAAACTGAAGATCTCGTACCATGATGTGTACTACTCCCAGGAGTGATGGTTGCTGATAATGGGCCTCTGTACGCCTATGTAGTTATTACATTTAAAAAATCTGCCCTTTCCAGCTACAATAGTCATTTACAACATTAACAATGTCTACACTGTATTTCTGATCAATTTGATGTTATTTTAATGGACAATTTTTTTTGCTTTTCTTTAAAGAAAATAAGAACCTTTCTTTTGAACGGTAGTATAGTGTATGTTCCTAGCTCCAACAGTGCAGTGATACAGGATGTTCTTGTTTATAACACAACACATTCTTCTTGCTTACTCTTAGAGGGATAATAGGCAATATTTGGCTTTTTCTCACTACTAGATGTTTCACCACTTGAACACTTGGTTAAGCAGGCTGCTTTAATGGGCTATCATAGAGCAGATGTTTCATTCGTTAGCCCCCTAAGGGCCTCAGGTTTTTGTTCCACCCATCTCCCCAATGTAATTATGTTCACATGGTTAATTGATTGACTAATTGCCTGGTCTGACTAAGACATCTGATTGATGCCCTCGTTACCTCTATTGATTCTGTCATAACATCAATTGTAAATTAAATGGTCAATTAAACAGAATTAAGAGCCTACATACACTACATGACCAAAAGTTTGTGGACACCTGCTCATCGAACATCTCATTTCAAAATCATGGGCATTAATATGGAGTTGGTCCCCCCCCTTTGCTGCTATCCAGCCTCCACTCTTCTGGGAGGACTTTCCACTAGATGTTGGAACATTGCTGCAGGGACTTGCTTCCGTTCAGCCACGAGCATTGGTGAGGTCGGGCACTGATGTTCGGCGATCAGGCTTGGCTCGCAATCAGCGTTCTAATTCATCACAAAGGTGTTCAATGGGGTTGAGGTCAGGGCTTTGTGCAGGCCAGTCAAGTTCTTCCACACTGTTCTCAACAAACCATTTCTGCATAGACCTCGCTTTGTGCACGTGGACATTGTCATGCTGAAACAGGAAAGGACCTTCCCCAAACTGTTTCTACAAAATTGGAAGCACAGAATCATCTAGAATGTCATTGTATGCTGTAGCATTAAGATTTCCCTTCACTGGAACTAAGGGGCCTAGCCCAAACCATGAAAAACAGCCCCAGACCATTATTCCTCCTCCACCAAACTTTACACGGGCTGCCAGATGGTGAAGCGTGATTCATCACTCCAGAGAATACGTTTACACTGTTCCAGAGTCCAATGGCGGCGAGCTTTACACCAATCCACCTGACGCTTGGCATTGCACATGGTGATCTTAGGCTTGTGTGTGCGGCTGCTCGGCCATGGAAACCCATTTCATGAAGCTCCCAACAGTTCTTGTGCTGACGTTGCTTCCAGAAGCAGTTTGGAACTTGGTAGTGAATATAACAACCGAGGACAGACGATTTTGACACGCTTCAGCACTCGGCGGTCCCGTTCTGTTAGCTTGTGTGGCCTACCACTCTGCGGTTGAGCTGTTGTTGCTCCTAGACGTTTCCACTTCACAATAACAGCACTTACAGTTGACCGGGGCAGCTCTAGCAGGGCAGAAATGTAACGAACTGACTTGTTGGAAAGGTATCATCCTTTGACGTTGCCATGTTGAACGTCACTGAGCTCTTCAGTACGGGACATTCTACTGCCAATGTTTGTCTATGGAGATTGCATGGCTGTGTGCTCGATTTTATACACCTATCAGCAACTGTAGTGGCTGAAATAGCCAAATCCACTAATTTGAAGGGGTGTGTACATACACGTTTAATTCAGGAGGATGGTCTCTCAACACACTCCAATGGATTATGGATGTGTGCAAATTTGCTACAGCAGCATTGAGGCTATTCAGACAGGTTATGTTAATTGTGCAATTATAAGCTGTAAATTGTTTGCCTCCTGTGGTGGAAGGATGAAAATTGAGGTAGAAAGAAAAAGAAAAACTCTGTTTCTTGTACTGCAATGAGTGCGCGTACACTCACAGAAACCCTCCCTACTGTTTAACGTAAATGAACCACCTCTGGTTCTACCTTTTTCGGTCTTTATATGGCAGAGAGGCTGACGTGCTGTGTAACGTGCTGTGACTGGTGTTATGTCTGTGTCCCCAGGCTGCAGGAGAAGGTCCAGGAGACCATTGAGGCGCTGCGTCTGGCCGGGATCAAGGTGTGGGTGCTGACCGGGGACAAGCACGAGACAGCGGTCAGTGTCAGCCTCTCCTGCGGCCACTTCCACCGCACCATGAACATCCTGGAGCTGGTGCAGCAGAAGTCTGACAACGAGTGTGCCGAGCAGCTCCGACAACTGGCAAGGAGGTAGGACACTTTTACTCACATCTACCACCATGTTTCCCCATGATCTTCATGTCACTCACTATGTCTGTGATCCATGTTGTGTCCTGGGTTGACTTGTCCACATGCCCTCATCAGCAGGTTGATGTATTCAGGGTAATCTACAAGTCTGGGTTCAATAAATAAGTATAGAAGTCAGAGATTAACGTCATATTTAGTGTTAAGGACAGTGCTCTAATGTTCACACTACACAGTGATTCTCTACATGTCAGAATGTTGTCAGAGCAGCTCTGGAACCTTCTGTTCTGTATCACCACTGATACAGTCCCTTTTTCAATGGTCCTTGGCTTATTAATGGTGAAGGTCCCCTGGGGGGAGATTATCATTAGGCACGATGTGCCGTGGGTGACTCAGTTTGGAAAGCAGAGAAGAGTTGCCATAGCACTCTAACTGGAAGATATACATTTTTTTGTAGAGGTAGTCACGACTCGAATCCTCCCACATACCACCCGTGCTGGGTGACAAATGATGGATATGGTTATGAGAAATCAAGACCATTAATGTTTTTATTAAATTCCATTTAAAATGGGTTGATTATGTTCGGAAATGATGCATAACCCTCCCAGTGATGGCCCATTTGTGAGATGCACTGTAGTGTGTGTGTGTGTGTACACATCCTGTGTCTTGAGGACCTCTATGCTAAGGCTGTATAGTTATTTATACCTGCTCTCCTCTCTGTGTGTGTAGGATCAAAGAGGACCATGTGATCCAACATGGCCTGGTGGTGGACGGGGCCAGCCTGTCTCTGGCACTGCGGGGGCACGAGAAGCTCTTCATGGAGGTGTGCAAGAACTGCTCTGCCGTGCTGTGCTGCCGGATGGCGCCCCTGCAGAAGGCCAAGGCAAGTTCCCTTACTGTCACTGCTTCACGTCACTACCAGCCTATTAGGGGTCTCCTTTATGAATGGAGCCAGAGAACAGCGCTATTTGGATTTTTCTCATGCTCTATCAAGAATTTAGAACAAATGTCTAAAGATGATTGTCTACTAACAGGCTACAACTTATATCCTAGTAGAATTAACATACTGTATGATTAAAACAGTGCACTCTTACAACTCACTCACAACCAGTGTTGGGGAACGTTACTTTTGAAAAGTAACTCGTTACTTTACAACGTCACGTTCGTTGTAGTGAGGAGACCAAAGCGCAGCGTGATGTGAATGCATATTTTAATACAAGACGACTGAACACAAAGAACACTAACAAACTATACAAAATAACAAAACGAACGTGAACGCTATAAACACGGAGTGCAGACATGCAACATCAACATAGACAATAACCCACCAACCAAACTGGAAAATGGTAACCTAAATAGGATCCCCAATCAGAGACAACAATAAACAGCTGCCTCTGATTGGGAACCAATCTAGGCCACCATAGACCTACATATGTCTAGACACACACACCTAGACATACAAAAAACCCTAGATAAGACAAAAACACACATACCACCCTTGTCACACCCTGACCTAACCAAAATAATAAAGAAAACAAAGAATACTAAGGTCAGGGCGTGACAGGCACACCCATTGAAAGTAACGTACACCGTTACTTACTATGGAAAGTAACTAATTAGTCGTTACATTCATTTTGCGTTAGCAAAAAGAAAACCCTCTTAAGACATGTTGATCATTCTTATGCCGAGTAGAGGTAGCGTTAGCACGCTACGTCTGTATCACTCTGTGCTATACCAACTCATGTAACAATGACAGACGCAATATCTCCTTTACAATACTTAAATACATATGTAAAAGGAGAGCTCAAATAGCTAACAAGGACAACTGGCTACCAATCTGTTGTACCTGATACGAACTGGGTTATATGTAAAACTAGGCCTATACGACTACATTGTGAACTTTTAGTGCCCTTTTAACGTCAACTAGCTAGCTACATCATATCAAGCCTGTTGTCTGGTTTGCTTTGTTATATAGTTAATAGCCAATGCCATGGCAAGGAAGGTAGGAATTAAGCTAGCCTGTTATGCTAGCGACGATGCTAACAGTTTAGCTATCTAGCTAACATTAGGAAGCTAAATACATGGATCGCAGTCTGGCTTGCCCTGGCAGGTGTGTAGGGTAACGTTAGTTACAGCATGGTGAATTATATTCAACATCTTGCTAGCTAGCAACATTAGCGAAGCTAGCTGCACAGTCACATATTGGCTACCTAGCAACGTGACATTTCTAATTTCTGGAGGAGGTGGAAACTCAATTCGAACTAGCCCACCAAGGCCAACCCGGATTCACTTCAAAGTGCCAATGGAAACAAGTCTTTAGTGCCCTTTCCTTTATGCTTATGGCGAAGACGGAGCTGGAGAAATGTAAATTCTTATTAACTGAGCTTAACTTGTTCACCTACATTGTTTGCTATTACCAGACAATAAACGGGCCACTCGCCTAAACCCAATGATCCGTGTGAGTCCTGCAAGTAGCGCCAGTCAAGATTCGAGAGGTAACATCTGGCCTTTTCTTCTACCAATTCAAAATAGTTCCACAATGTATTCTCCGGCATCTCGCTACCAGCCAGCTACCCAACACAACGTTCGTGCAGAAGCAGGAAGAGTGCGAACCGGCATAAACAGCCTAGGGAGAGGGATTTTCATTTTTTATTTGCACCAACAAAGAAAAAGCTAAATAATATTGTTAAAGTAACAACTTACTTATTAGAAGAAGTAACTGATTACTTAAATTGAAAAACTAACACTTGAGTTAGTCATTACCACAAAAAGTAATCTGAGTACTCTAACCCGTTACCTTGTAAAGCATTACCCCCAACACTGCTCACAACAGTGCGTGCTCTTGCATGATATGCACAAATTGTTTTAGCTATTAATCTTCAGGAAGTTATTTCAGCTTTATATTTTGGTTTCTCTGCTTTTTGTATTAGTGGTCAGTGCTGTGGAGGGTAGATTATCTGACCAGTGCTGTGATTTTTGTCTGCAGTGTTACATTAAAGGTTAATTGCTGTGGACTTGCCCCTGGTCTCATTTGGACTGCTTATTAATGAGTATTTTATGCTGCTTGGCAGGTGGTGAGATTGCTGAAAACATCTCCAGAGAAACCCATCACTTTAGCCATTGGGGATGGAGCCAATGATGTCAGCATGATTCAAGAAGCCCATGTTGGCATAGGTAAATTCACCATCCCATCAAATTACAATAGGGTCATTCCACCTCAAAAAGCACGAGAAAGAGGATTTCGATGCCCACCATCTCAGATTGTTCTAAAATCGTTTCTGTTAAGATTAGCATTCCCCCAACATTATTTTGTTGAAATATAATTTGGTCTCTGACAAATTAAGCTGCACCCAAATTGGCCATTTTAATTTATAGGATTCATATAATATTCAATAAATATAGTACCAAGCATCTGATTTGGACCAAACTTTATTCTAACAATGAATTAGACATGAGGAATCCAAAGAAATGGTCGAAAGCCATCCACAGACCTACCCACATCCCACGCCAAATATCACCCCAACAAAGAGTATATAGTATGTATCGGTTCTCTGTTTGACAAGTAGTATGGCGCTGCGGGTCAGAGCATTGTTTTTTCATATTATTATGTATTCAGTGATGGGGATTTTTTTCTGTTCATAGAAATTAGTCATTGTAGTTGTTGGGTTTATGTCCCATCCTACATCCTGATATTACCAGGTTCTGACCACTAGATGGTGCTGTTCCTGCTATTAGGTGATTATTATTATTATTTTTTTTTTTAAGAACCCCCCTGCCTTGTTAAAGGGATCGTTCACCCAAATTACTAAATTGCATTGTTGTTTTTTACCCTGTAAGCAGTCTATGGACCAGATATGACAGCAACTCATGCTTTGCCAGGTCAAGGTAAACAGTGCAAGTCAATGGTACCTATATTATCATTTGTGTGCTTTATGTCCAAATCATGTCCAAATTTAAAGTATCTAAAAATTGATTGTGCAACTCAATGATGTTACTTATAGATGATTTGGATATGAAGCGTGGAAATGCTAATATAGGTACCATTGACTTGCATTGTATTTGTGCTACAAATGCAAAACATTTAGTATTTGAAACAGTGGCCAGGTAAACAAAACCAAAGTGTGGGTTGCTCCCATACCTGGTCCATAGACTGCTTACAGGGTAAGAAAACCAATATGTAATTTGGATTAACTGTTCCTTTAACAATGGGGAGTTCTTTAAAAAAAAAAAAGCCTAATAGCAGGAACAGCACCATCTAGTGGTCAGAACCTGGAAATATCAGGATCTAGGATGGGACATAAACCTTCAATGACACATTTCTGTGAACAGGGAAAAACCAAATTCACTGAGAATACATTACATAGGATGAAGAAACAATACTCCGAGCCGCAGCTCCATACCACTTGTTAAACATTGAGAACTAATGGCTTTTGACCACTTCTTTGGATTCCTCATGTCTTACTTATTAATAGAAAAACGTTTGGTCCAAATTGGATGTTAGATACTATAATGACTGAATATTATCTGAATCCTATAAATTAAAATGGACAATTTGGTTGCAATCAATTAGCTTAATTTCTCAGAGATCTAATTTTATTTCAACAAAATGTTTCCTGAATGCTTAGTTTCTGTAGTTAGAAACATAAGATATTTCAGAACAATCTGATATGGTGGGTCATGGCTTTCTGAAATGACATGGAACGTCCCAATAACCAATTACTCAATATTGTATTTTGTTTGTAGTTTCAGTACAAGGTGGCTAATAACAGACTTTTTCATTTTTCTCAGGAATCATGGGCAAGGAGGGAAGACAAGCAGTACAAAACAGTGACTATGCAATAGCGAGGTTTAAATTCCTTTCCAAATTGCTGCTTGTCCATGGCCACTTCTACTACATTAGAATAGCAACCCTTGTACAGTACTTTTTTTACAAGGTGAGTTCGATGTTTAAGGATGCTTTGCAGTGTCCTATACAATGAAAACCAATACAGGAGCTAGATGTTATTGTCTCAGGTCTAAATCCCTTTTTGTCTTCTTTTAGAATGTGTGCTTTATTACGCCCCAGTTTTTATACCAGTTCTTCTGTCTGTTTTCACAACAAGTAAGTGTCTTTCAATGTCTCATTAGTTCTATTTGTTCATTTTTTGTGGTCCCTTATTACTGTTGCTTTTTAAGTGTTGTGTCAGTGTAGTGTGTTCTGTGTGATAAACATCCCTGTTGTTCTGAAGGTACCACGTGTAGCTTTATCTCCACTGAGGGATCAACAACTCAAACTGTCCAGCTTTGGATCATCAACATACAGTATAAATTAGCCAAATGTCGTCCCTAGTTGATGCTGGATAAAGAACGGAAGTGATTTTTTTGGCAGGTGTATGTGCTGTGCTGTACATGGCCCGGGGTTATGTGGCAACCTTGTCCTAACTCGTTTTTGTGTCCCTGTTTCCCCAGACTCTGTATGACAGTGTCTACCTGACACTCTACAACATCTGTTTCACCTCCCTGCCCATACTGGTGTACAGCCTGTTTGAGCAACTGGTCCATCCTCATGTGCTGCAGAGCAAGCCAGTGCTCTACAGGTAGGACATGGTGTTCTATTTGACATATTTTTTTCCATACAGAATGAGGCTGTACCTCCATTAGATGGATTTACCTGAAAACACAACAAGCATTTGATAACGGACAGTACTATCCCTTTTTGTTCCTCCACACCAACAGAGACATCAGCAAGAACTCCCTCCTTTCCTTCAAGACCTTTTTGTACTGGACACTGCTGGGCTTCTGCCACGCATTTGCCTTCTTCTTTGGTTCCTACATACTGATGGGGGAGGACACGTCTCTCATGGGGAATGGACAGGTGAGGGTGGCTGTACTGTACCATCTGCTCTACCTCTGGTAGTGGTCCGCTTTGGGGAGGGAGGGCCAGAGATCAACCTGGCCTGGCCTGACAGCGAACCTGATTGTGAATGTTCTGTGCAGATCTCTGGGAATATTGATTGGGTGTTTTACCAAGACAGTAATATGAAATCTTGATATTTCAGTTTGTTAGGCAGTGTGATGGCAGTAAGTTCTAGACGGTTCCAGGAGGCTGCCTGTGTTGTGGTTGTTCTATTCATGCTACAGCCATTTTTCTCTCTCCATTCTGTCTCTATTTTGTCTCTTCTGTTTGTCTGTGGCAGTCTTTCTACTAGAGCAGGGGTGGGAACGGACTCAATTTACTTTAAAATGACTAAAACCAAATTGAAACGGTGAAGAAATGATAAAGGACCTACATTCATACAGTTTCTTGTCCAGCTCACTAATAATCACCAAAAATGAAAGCTAGACAGTCGGGGAGCATCAACAATTCCCAAAATAATGTATAGAGGACAATTTTTTTGCCAATCTTGACGGCGAGGAAATACATAAAATTTTCAGTGCGGCCCTCCGGACCTCGTTGAAGACCTACTGCAGCCCCTGGGGCAAAACGAGTTTGACACACCTGTTGCTCTTTTTTGCTTTTTGTTTTCTTTATTTTTCCTCTTTTCTTCTCCCTCTTTTCATGCTCTGCATGTCATCAGATTTTGAGAGCTAACAGACAACTGGTAAGAGTTGACTGAATTACCGTGGATGCATGCCCGTCATAGTTACTACGCTAACATCTGTTGCTATCATTGGTCCATTCTATATCAGCATCCTGCTTGGTTATGCTTTTGATGATGTGCCATGTTTCTCAGTGTGAGTGGTGATGGCTAGTTGGAGACGCTCACTTCAATAGCTTTCGGAGAGTCAGTAACTTTGTCTCCACAAGTTTGTCATCAATTTAGCTTACAACGCTTAGGCCTAGTCTTCTGGAAAGCTGTCTAATAACACATGACTCGATTTACATTGAGTGAATAAAACATTAAGAACACCTGCTATTTCCATGACATAGACTGACCAGGTGAATCCAGGTGAAAACTATGATCCGTTATTGATGTCACTTGTTAAATCCACATCAATCAGTGTATATGAAGGGGAAAAGACAGGTAAAATAATTATTTTTAAGCCTTAAGACAATTAAGACATGGATTGTGTGTGCCATTCAGAGTTTGATTATAAGTGCCTTTGAATGGGTATGGTAGTAGGTGCCAGGCGCACCGGTTTGTGTCAAGAACTGCAACGCTGCAGTTTTTTTTCACGCTCAACAGTTTCCCGTGTGTATCAAGAATGGTCCACTACTCTTCGGACATCCAGCCAACTTGACACAACTGTGGAAAGCATTGGCGTCAACATGGGCCAGCATCCCTGTGAAATGCTTTTGACACCTTGTAGAGTCAATTCCCAGATGATTTGAGGCTGTTCTGAGGGCAAAAGGGGGGGGGGGCAACTGAATATTAGGAAGGTGCTCCTAGTGTTAGGTATACTCAGTGTACATCCCTATTAAAGCATTATTGCTATGATAGATGTTATGCCATTGTATTTTCTATTTTCTATTCTAAATGTTTTATTTTTTTTGTCTTGTAGATGTTTGGAAACTGGACATTTGGCACTTTGGTATTCACAGTAATGGTCATCACTGTTACACTGAAGGTAAATCATGTTATTTGAGTTTTTGCAATTGTTTGATTCATAAATCTGAAAGCAATCCCACATGAAATCTATCTATGTTTGATATTGTTGTCACTGGCACCTCACTCCTCTCTGCTCTCCTATGGCGTTTCACATGCTGTTCTGACCAAACTACATGTTGTTTCTCCTCTCTGTCAACAGCTGGCCTTGGAGACTCACTTCTGGACGTGGATGAATCACTTTGTTACCTGGGGCTCCATCGCTTTCTACTTCATCTTCTCCCTTTTTTATGGGGGAATCATCTGGTGAGCTGAGCTGCCATCTCTTTCCCACACAACCTGTGTTTGTCTAGTACACATGGCACTCCAGTATATAGTATGTGATAAGACCAACAAGTGTAATTGAACTGCATGTGGCATACAGTCTACTCAGATTTTCACCTGTTTTACAGTGGCTAGCATCACTATCTCCATTGTCATCTCAGACAGTCAAAAAGCTTCAAGTTCCATTCCAGGCTCTACTCACAGGGTTAGTTGAGCCTTAACAAATGTTGGCTGGCTAACAGTGTGATTCTCTGTGACCTTTGCCCCCCTCAAGGCCTTTCCTCCACACCCAGGACATGTACTTTGTCTTCGTCCAGTTGCTGTCCAGCGGCTCTGCCTGGTTCGCAATCATCATCATCATCATCACCTGCCTTTTCCCTGACATCATCAAGAAGGTGTTCTACAGGCACCTCCAGCCCACCAGCACCCAGAAGTCTCAGGTAGGACAGAGGAGAGGAGAGGGGGAAGGGGTGGGCGGCTTGTTGCTAACCCACAGGACACCCTCACAGCAACGTTGTGGTAACAGACTATACACTGACAGGAAACGCATGACACTCGCACCACAGCATGGCTTCTCACCTCACAGACAACACAAGAACAACAATTCATTGTGCAACTGACAAAGGCATGCTCAAAACGGCGGGATCTCTGTTCCAGCTCTAAACCTACTGTAGCGTGTCTGTGTGTCTGCTAGGTGGGAGAGCTAGACGGTAGTAGCATGTTACTCAACATGAACACAGTTTTATTTTTATTTTTAAACAGCCTCCTCGAACAGACTTTTCAACTGTTCTGTTTTTGTGGTCACAATTTCCTCTTTGCTTAAAAGGTTGACATTGATATGCCCTGTTTTTTTGTTTGTTTATTAGTATTGACCTTTTTTTGCATCAAATAGTTGTTCAGTCAGAAATTCTAGCATCTCCACTCTCTAAAGTGCTGCTCGGCGGTTCTTAGAAGATAAAAGCTCTTTCTTTCTCAGGCTTGAGTCTCATGTCCTGTCTCTGTGATAAAGGCACATTTCTGCCTTTCTCTGGCTGTCGTGTGTGTGCGTGCACATGTGTATGTTTGAGTGTGTTACAATCAGCCTCTGTTTGTCTTACTACTGTGTCTACCATGTATGTCTTCTTCCCTCCTAACTGACCGTCTGTGTGTTCCACCCTTCCCTCTGCTCTGTAGATGTACTCCAACCGAGTCGCTATAAGTGACGACTTCATCGCTCTGCAACCTCTCTCCAGAGCCAAGAATCAGATGGGCAAAATTAGGTAGAGTAGGAGGGCCGTGCTGCCTAATAAGTCTTGTCTGCATGCAGAGGACAAACTAACTAACCAGCATTCTAGGGAAAAGGGAGAGGAAAGGATAAGTCTAAGGCACTTTGTTATGCACCCCTGCATGTTGGCCCTAGGAAAGCCTCTATCAAGTGCGCACCACTTCAGGTTAGCACAGAAGGACCAGTGCTCTCTGCATTGGGCAGAGCAGCACCTCACTGCAGCATGGTGCAGCAGCCCTAATATAAAGCTCCAGCCATAACGGCATGTGGAGCACAGCTCGAGTCTGTTTGTGTGCTGCTGCTAATACAGTAACTCTGAGGCACAAAATTATAGTTAGCAAGAACTTCAAAGCTGCTAGCTGGTGAATGCTATTTCCATAGGAGTTTATTCACTGTATCTCAAGATCATATTCTGGACAGCATGCTCTTAAACAGTAGCATTCGTTTCTTAAGATATGCACAATGAGCAGAGAAAATGACGACCACTCCATCCAAAAGCAAGTGATCAATTTCCTAATTGGATTGACTTGTTTACGGAATAATTGATCATCTAAATTCTATATTAATTCCTCAGTCATCCAGATAGTTGATCAATTTACATAATTGAAAGTACACTGAAATTAATAAACTGGCTCATTGGTTCTTTGGAACATCTTTGTGCCCAGTCTCCTAATTAAAAGATTTGTGTACACATTGTTTTGGACACACATTGATCAGTAACTGCTATGTGGCTAGCTTCTTACCTCCTATGGATGTGGGAGTAGTTTTTGTGCTCATTCATCTTGTTCTCTCCTGTTTCCGTCTGTCCGGGAGACTTAATGGGTTGTTTTGTGCTTCCAGATGGGAGAGGATAGGAGTTCAGTCAGCTCAGAATATGACTCTGCTGAAAGCTGGAGCTGAGGGGAGGACAATTGGCAACTGCTAGCTGCTTCTCCTCCCCCCGCCCAAGGCCCAGCCCTATGCTCCCCTAGGTAGTAGTCCTACTCCTACTCCATCTGTGTGTGTGGGTCCTCCCCTGAACTGCCATCGTCCACCCATCCCCATATAGCCCCCCCCACCACCACATTGACCAGAGCCATCCCTCCTAGAGACTTTAGCTGGGATCCTATCAGGGTATGATCACCCTGGGTGGTGGGAGAATGCTGGCACGTTTGTTTAACTGTCCTCTCGATGTCGTCCCCGTTCGTTCTCCTGTCTGTCTGGATACTACAGCATTCTGCCCTGTGTGATAACAAAACCCAACCTCACTTAATCATGATTTGTGTCATTGTTCACCTTTCTGTCTGTATGTAAGCAATAATGTTTATGCATGTTTTATTTGCCTAAATGCCTTTAAACCAGCAAAAGACTGAAGCTCATCGTTTCAAACAAACCATATTTTTCATTTCAATATATAATAATCCTACCAGCATATGGCAAAATGATTGTTCTGTTTTTTTTGGTGTCCCCTGTCATTTAACTTCATATACCTCATTCCTGACTTCATTTAATCAAATCAATGGCAAGGTTACTATTTCACCTCATTAATAACAAAGATTATGATTGTCAATAGATCAAATGTATCTCATTGTATTTCACATGTTACCAATATCACCTTAGTCGAACTCCTATGTATTCCTGATTTTGTATTTTTGGTGGGTTCTACATGTTATTCATGGCTTCTATGTTGTTGATGGGTCTAGCTAGCTAACAATTGTGTAGTTCTGTATGATTTTTCTGTTTGTGCTAACACAAGGTGTTAATTTACAGGGGCGGTAAATCATGTAGGAAATGATCGGGGGGGCGGCTGATTTTAAAGTAACTGTCCAGTGAAAATTTTACTTTTAAAAGCTCATCTGTTAACTCATACCCAAATAATGTTGTTGACTCGTCCTGTTCTCTTATTTGTGGCCAAAGCATGCATTTCAGAGAAAAAACACTCTACTTGTATCTCAAACAGACTGTTCAAAAAATTATTGCTATTTCCTCATAGAGGATGATGTCATGTTTTTGGCCAATCAGCGGTTTACTTGTCATGAGTATTTGTATTGACCCGTATACGCCCACACCATTCTGTTGTTGGTTACACCCACAACATTCAAACATAGAAAAGCAGCTTTTTTAACACGCTTTATTCCCATTTTTGTAAGGGAAATTATTTAATTAATATTGTAATTTAATTATAGGTCATATTTCATAGAAATGTGGAATCACTGGACAGCTACTTTAACAGTCAATCATCACCACCTCCAACCATGTTAGAGGGATTCCCTAGCGACAGGTCAAGGTGGAAACATGAAGGGTTTTTGTGTAATCGGCCTTGTACAGTGTTGATAAGAATATCACCTGAACTTGCTTGCCAGTTTTTCATACAGTTATGATTCGGAGGACAGTGCGTAATGTAAGATACAGTAAGTAGAATGATACATTCATGACAGTGTAGCCTAATACCTATTTGGTTCAGTCTTCTTACCACTGTTTCTGCTGTTGTTGCAAATATGCAGTAGTTTCTGAGTGGTGGGGAGAGGGGGAAATTGAGCGTTGTAACCCCAAACCAGTGTCGATAGTCTTGGGATGTGTTCAGGTCTGCCTCTGCAGCAGTGCTCTGCACAATGAGTGCTTACTCAGGAAAATGAAGAGTTTGCTGTAAGAGATCAGAGCAGTCTATGAATCGAGGAATCGACTTTCCTACACTTAAGGCTATGCATTTTAAATTCGCAAAATTCTCTGCCTTCGCCATTCATTTGCATCCGTAGATTGTCTTTTGTTTGCGAGTGAATTGCCATTATATATCATTGTTATGTGGAACTGGGCCGACGGATTTTTAAGCACACGTTACACTGACATAACAACTCTAACTACTGTGTGATTTGATTACATTGACAGGCTTGCCTTGGCAAATACTGCATCGTTTATCACTTTTAAATGTATTGATTCGAGTCTTTATTTGATTGATTTTCACCTCCCCAGCTTTACTGTGTAAATTTGTGTCTGACACCTTGTACATCACCCACCCCTTATTGTTGTGAAAAGCTCAGAATCCCCAACACCCCCTCCTTGCTCTCTCGACAGTCACTCGACTGTTTCCTTCTGGATAGTGGTGTGACCTTTTTATGTGCTGATTGTAATATTCTCTTGTGCTCTGCCACCCGTCATCTCCCCTCCCTCTCTCTGCAGCTTATTGAGGCCAACTACCAGGGCATCGGCTGCGTGGACTCCATGTGCTGCTACTCGGAGGGGGAGAACGGGTGCACCCGGCTGGGCCGGATGGTGGAGCAAGTAATGGGCCGCTGCGACCCTGCCTGCGCTAACAGGTGTGACCCCCTGCTCTGTAGCCTCTACTGCTGCAGGCGCATCTCCTACAAGCTGGAGCAGGACGAGCCCACTGCTCCCCAGGAGTAGCCGAATAGAGAGAGGTCCTAGCCTAGTAGAGCGAGAGCTAGACTAGACTACGGTCTTACTGGTAGGACAGGCACCCCAGTGACAGCCAAAGGTTTTGTAGGGAGGGAGACTAGTATCAGGATCCTGGATCTTAAATGGCCTTTAATGGAGACTTGTTTATCTTGTATGCTATGATCAGCTTCAGCTTCCTTATAGTCTATTCTTCTTCCATATTCAGTGGGACAACGTGCTCACCAATGTGTCTATGTAATCTGATCTGTCCTTCCAAGTCTGTACTCTTATGGATTTCTTTTTAAATCTTCTTTCACTCGTGGGCTTTTTGTAACCTATCTTTGTGGCTGATCGACCTTGTCGTCTTCTGAAGTTTTGTGCTTCTTTTAACTTTTCCAAAGCCTGCCGAGTCAGTGTGTTGCACAGTGTAGGCTAAGCCCAGGTTCAGAGTCCAAGTCGCTATTGATCTACAACAATGTATGTATGCTGAACGATCTTTACAAGAGAATGCTACCCGAGGTTTATTTTTTGGATCATTATTAAAGCATTCTCGTTCTGCATTTTACCTGTACTCCTGGTCTTGGACTTGCCAAAGTCTGTTTATACTGTATGTGTTTTATCTATGGAGAATGACCGCATGATGCCAGTGTGATGCTTTCTCAGCCCCTCCCTTGTCTGCCCACACATGCACTCTACACCCTCACTGTCCCAACACTGAGGTGAGGCGAGCACTGGGAAAGAAAAGGATCTAAGTTAGACTGAGACTTGTTCCGGCCTTAATGCTAAGATACTGCCACTGCAAAGGGGCAGAAAGAGACCCTACCATGGGCCATGGGAGGTATATATCAGCCCTACTTTACCGTACCCTGTACTGTTACTGAGTGATGATGCTTGTGTTTTGACATGCTGCAGTGTTTGGTGTCTGTGTGCCACAGCTGAAACACTGGGACCACACTCCCTGACATAAAGATACTGGAAAACTGTAGTCTCAAAAGGAGAATAGGAGAGTGTTGTTGCTATGTATTTTATACAGTTAAGTACTTGAAGCCTTATAAGTGCTTTTGAGAGGAAGAGAACTCTTGTTGCATGGGGCTGCCTTTGGTATTTTGTATGCTGAGTAACCAGACGTTGTTGTGTGTCTTAACATGTGTCCCATGATCTTTTCTATAATGTTACTCCTCCTCTTGCTTTGCTGCACTTTGTCTGAACCTCTTGTCGTTGCCACTGTGTCTAAAATCTAGATAATATTCAACTTCCCCCATCGAAGTTATTCATATGCTGCTGTTATATCACCTTGACGTCACTATTCAATCTAATATTCTGCTGCTTGCCTTGTTCTGTTCTGTTAGATGGCCATAGACGATGGACGAATAGCTTGATATCACGAGGGAGTGCCACTAGACTAGACAATTCACACCAACATACACATTTATCAAGAAATACTTATTTTTGTAATTACACAGCACCATGTACATACAAGATCTTAAACGGTTGTCTTTGTCTGAAAGACGTAATCCACATAGCACGTATAGGGTGTTGTTGATACTTTTCATCCAAAGATAAAATAATGGGTATAGTTTAATGATGAATGAGATTCTACATGAATATGGTTGAGGTGGTGAGTCTCTACTATGTCCCCTGGTGGTGGTGTTGGCTTATACAGGCTATGAAAGATGGGGGGGCCTTCGTGCCTTTCTTGAAGGTAAGAGTTGAGCTTTCTTTTCAAGGGCTCTTAGATATATATTATGTTTTTTTTTTTTTACTATACATATGCACATATTTAAGTTGTTTTAGATATGCCTATTTTTGTATTAGCAGTATGTATTCAGTCTAAATTAGTTCATATATAGTACAGCCAAGAAATGAGCTTCATATTATAAAAATAAACAGTATTTAGTCTACCTGGTTATGCATAGGATGTATTATTCATACAATGACATTATGCAGATAGAGAAGGGAGATGCTGACTTTGTGTTCAAGTCACCCATGTTAAACCATCCTGTACTAACCCTCACTGTACGCACCTTATTCTCTCTCTCCTTTTTAGTTTGAATTTGTTTCCTTGTGCTGCTCCCTCTGTAGGTTGAAGTGTAGTGTAGGAGACGGGGTTGGGAGGCAGTGGAAGATGAGCAGGATGACAGGGCTTCAGTTCCAAGGCAGGGCCTCTCATATCAATACAGATAAGGTCTTCAACCACTCCTGTGCCATTACATCCCCTTACTGTACCATGCAATGGCAAGATGGCCGTCCATCCAACAGTAAATGAAGGATCTTTAGGCAGGTCAGAGACAGACAGAAGCACTCCAGAGGTAGGGTTTCAGCTTAGTCCTCTCCCACCGCCACCCCTCACTCCTCTGTCGTTGATGCTTTTAGATCGAGGAGCAACTCGGACCCCTTCTATTCCAACGACCGGAGCATCTTGACGCTCTCCCCCATGGAGGCCACTCATTGCTAAGGTAGCAGAGAGCAGTTGTCCCGCCAGGTGCCCCGTCCCGCCCTGTCCCATGGCCACACAGAGGGACTACTCACTGCACGGCCCAGGGCTGACCACCTCAGTGGACAGTCAGACTATATCTCAAGAGAAGAATGTTGAAAGCCATGAGGCTCTGCACCACCACTTTGAGAGATGCTGCATTTGCCTAATAAAAGGGAATCAGACCAAAGAAGGATTTGTCAGACTTAAGTGGGGAAAAAACATGGTCTACTACTTTGCGCCTGTAGGTTAGTGCTGCTCCTGCTTCTCCACCTGAAAGGTCTGCCACCTTTCCTGAGGAAATTAGGTGGACCTTTTTAAAGCCATACCTTCCATTTTTACTACCTGTTTTTTCAAGGTATGGAAATGTAAAAGCAGTTAGGTCAGGTCTCTAGTCTTTTTTTTCCTGAAATGCCTTTTTTGCTCAGATTTGTTAGCATTGCGTTTGTTCCGAAATGTCGACAGGAGAATGTCCCTATAATAGCTTCCTATGAGAGATGTGTTGTTCCACCAATACAGTGCCTTTTGAGAAGTGTAACTTGGTCCCTCCAAAAATTGTTACCTAATTTTAACATAAAAAGCACATGTTCAACTTTAAAAAATTACTATAGTAAGTGCCAAATAAAGTATGGGGGGGGGGTCAATTGTGCAACAGGGAGTGGCAATTGAATGCAGGCTTCACATATATACATAAAAAATTCTAGCTTCTACAGATAAGTTTAACACTCAGTTTTCACCACAAAACACCAGATAATGGCCCCCCAAAAATAAAGGAATAGTTTCACCATATTAAAGGGAAAATCCACTCAAACTGTTTTTATTTTTTTATTTAATTAATCACTGATAACATAAAATAGTTTTCAGAAATGCAAAGCAACTAAAAAAGAGAACATTTACAATGATGGTAAAAATTTGAGAAATATTCAGGTTAAGTGGGTTAAAATCATCTTAGAGGGTGCAGAGGGACATGTCTAAATGCTTAATTTTGGCACTTTAGCAAGTCTTTATTCAAAATAAAATCAGATTTATTGAATTTTCCATATTAAAGGGCACTTCATTTAATATAACAAATTGGTGCACAATATCAAAGGGTCGCAAAAGGCACTCTTTTCGTGGAACAACCCAGATATGAAATAATAGCTGCCAAGATGACATAGCTTTCACATCTAGTTGTTTTCAAAGCCACAAATTGTTTTTGTTTGCCTTTCACTAATCATTGCCAATCATGTTTTCATTTATTTTGTTAGTCTTTTCCCCCCTCTTACTAACCACTTGTTAATGTTTGTATTTATTTCCATCATATTACTGGTAATAGGGCAGGCGAGAGAGCCTCACGGACTGAACGCAACTGCTTTAGCTCTCTGTATCCTCTTTAGCGGCCTTTAGCCCACAATAATGGAAATGCCTGAGTCAAGAGGGTCATTGAGACAACCATTTTAAACTTGCTATCAATGACAGTGACATTATGCACATCAGCATACATATTTATTAGAATATTGCCGAGATATAAAATCCCATGATTATGTATGGTTACTATTTTTAGCCGTTACATACCTCTCAGTAGCTTGAAATGGGAGACACTTGTCCAAGAAGTCAGTGGAGCTTGATATTTATTTGCATGGTACCAATATTCGTAATTATATCTGGCACTACTATTGATCTTGGTCATATCTGATGAAGTATACTTTGATTGTACTTGTTTGCTACAGTTGTTACTCAGTTTTGATATATAAATGCATCTAGTTCAGATGTCACATTTCAATCAATTTATGAAGGCATCTCTACAAGGACATTGATGTGAAGCTGTTTTTCTCTTGATCATGTTCATTGAAAAAAGAAAAAAAGGTATGTTATTGTACTCCTGTCAGTGAAATGGTTGATGTTTAAAGCAAATTCTATTTACGGAATAAATATGTTTTTAAAAAGCATGTGTAACTTTTGTCCTTTCCAGCAGAATGTGTATGCAACAAATGTTCACACACACACTACTGTGAACCTTCGATAGCACTAGCATAGTAATATACCTCTATACAGCTACAAAATTATCTTTTAGAAAAATGTAATTTGGCAACACTAATTACAAATTGAACACATCAATAACAATTAGGCTCACTATTGAATGGATGACAGCACACAGGTTAGCAGACATTCATAATAAGTTGTCAGGAGTGTGTGCTTGGAGGGATTCAACACTTTATAACCTGACTGATTTCAGCGCCACCCTTCTCTCAAATTGGTTATTTGATGGTCAATCGATACGTGAGAAGAGTTTGATGATAGGCCATCTCTTCCATGGTATTAGTTTTATGGACTAAAGTAACCACAAGGTAGGCAGTTATCAGTGAATAGCCCTTACTGTAATTTCACAGCCTGGATTGAATCATGAGACGTAGCTAGTCTCCCAGACAGACTGGTTGGCTCCCACAATGTTGCCCTATGTCTGGGATTTCCAAGACTAAAATGTAGCCTGAGTGCCAGTCTGTTTGTGATATCATGCCAAGTTGACAATGAGTACAAACAGATCTGGGACCAGGCTATAGAAGATGTGGCAGCATGTACAAAACTGAAGCTAGAAGAAAATTGCCTGGCTACCCAAATTCCTTGCTCTGGCCAAATGCTACGCCATGCTCATGGACGTTAGTTTCTTCTCCACAATGAGTCGATCTGAGTAACTCCCCGAATGGAAATCCATTCTAGACCGTCTGATTGGTCCCAGAAACTGATGGTAAAGTGACATTTAGAAAATTCTGATTGGTTCTTCTCTAACCAATCACAGTTTTTTTTATCACCCTTCATTTTGACAACACCACAAACGACTTCAATGATGGCAGTCTGCAAAGAGAAAAACTGCAAGAGCACTTTGCAGAGAATAGTACAAAAGCCAGACTTCTACACAGCCATCAGAAAATTTGGATTAGAAAAAAAACCTAAGCAAATATACCAGTATTGTTGAATATCTACACATTTCTGCCACAAAACATGAAGGCAATTTTCTGGCAACTGTACAGTGTGATCCACATAGACCTGTAGTGTGTTCCCTTAGGATTGTACAGCAGTTTGCTACTCCTATAGAAAATGCATCAACCCTTCTGGTTGAATTTTAAAATGCCTTTTTCATTTGATTTCTACAGTAACTCTTACAGTCTCAAAGTTCACAAATAGATATTCACACATGAGGATTAGATTGAGATTATTCCTCCTCAAACTCTACCAGGGCTGCGTGTCGGTTGGCCTGGGAGCCCTCCTTGAAAAACACCTTCTTGATGACTCCAGCTTTGGGTGCTCGGATGGTGTGCTGCAGAAAGAGAGAATAGTCTGAGGACCCATAGTTCATTTAGAGCCCAATGTGAGTGATAAGTGGGTGGCTACAGAGTTAGAAAAGTCAATGTGTGTGTGTA
The DNA here is from genome assembly GCF_016432855.1 of Salvelinus namaycush. NCBI lineage: Eukaryota > Metazoa > Chordata > Actinopteri > Salmoniformes > Salmonidae > Salvelinus > Salvelinus namaycush. The sequence continues at coordinate 24,954,848 of NC_052316.1, read as the reverse complement.
GTATTGGGAGTGGAATCCTCCCAGTGCCTGAAATGATGTAAGCTCACCTCCATTTTCATGGCATTCATCACCATCAAGGAGTCTCCCATCTCCACTGTGGCTCCTGCCTTCACCAGCACCTGGAATAAAGACGAGATCATATTAAGAATCTTACCTATCAATTCTAAATGGCCCTGTTAATGTTAGGACAGGAGTCCGTGTGGCCACATTCTGTTTTTCCATTGCAACTGACATTTATCAATTGGCACGTCTGAACGATTCACACCATGTCATCAACGGGAGGTATAGATTAAATCATTTTCCAACATTAGCCACTAAGTGAGCTAATGAGAGATATCCCATGAATCAGCATGCCTGACCATCTGGCAGGAAATCACATCCCAGAGCAACATATTAAAGATCAGTCAGAGTGGCTGGGTCAGCTTTTATAGACAGATAAATTATGTTGGTGAGAGAGACAGCAATGAGAAGAGATACTCCGTAATTTATTACCTTCTCAATGGTCCCGGTCATGGGTGCCACAGCTCCTCCCTGTGCACCTGTGCTCACACCAGCCAGGAACTTGGGCACTGGAATGCTCACCTCCGCACTACCCTCCTGATGGGGAGGAGAGAGTGGCTTAGAGGACCTAAGGTACCGTGATATGGAGAACGTGTGTTCCAGAGGAGGGGACTCACCATAGAGAATAGGTGTACTGTGTTATCCAGGATGACCAGTTTGGGCCGGGACTTCACCCCGTTCAAAGAGCAGTGCAGGAATGATGTCTGTCCCTCTGTCTCCACCTCCCCTGACACCTGGAACACTTCCCCTCCAATCTGAGGAAGTGGATAAAACCCATCAGCCGCAGGAAATCATGTTTGGGTATGTTCAAACTTTTCACAACACTCAGCACCCACATAACATGTACCTCCATAGAGTAGGTCCCATCTGGATTGTATGTAACTGTTAATTCCACTTCTGCACAGAAAAAAACATTTCACAGAACTTTAACAGTCTTTTTTCTCTGCCACTTGATTCATGGAAGACTTGCCTTCATAAAAAATGCATATGATGGGTCCTGTTCAAATTTCTTCATGTAAGACATAAAATATGAATAACTTTTACGACATAAATTCCATGTCACCAGTAAACAAAAAGCAGATTAAAAGTACTTAAAGGACAAATAAAGTACTTTTTTCTCTGTATTCAATAAATATTTTCAGCAACATTAAAACATGAGGATGCCATAGGGACTGCTGAATGTTTCATTATAGTGAGGAGATGGTATTAAGATGGGTTCACTTATAGTCTGGATGGAATCAGACACACTAATCAATGTCATTAGTGAGGTCTAGGAGAAAAAAGAATGAGGTCTATGAGGCCTGGCTGGGCTCCTCATCAATGTAAGACTGAGTGAGGAGCATTTCAATCAAACCAAGGTCTACTGGCTGCTTCCTCTGTGCTTTTGAAGGAGGTTTGGACTCACTAGTTTCACCCAGCTGGAGCGTCATATTCCTACTATATAGGATGTTCACCCTCCTGCCGTTACTGGAGGCAAAAGGAGAGAAGGGATCTGCGACAGGAGAAAAGAACAGACAGTTTAAAACCTGTTTGGGCTGCAAGGGGCAGTATTGAGTAGCCAGATAAAAGGTGCCCATTTCAAACGGCCTCGTACTCAATTCTTGCTCGTACAATATGAATATTATTATTACTATTGGATAGAAAACACTCTCTAGTTTCTAAAACCGTTTGAATTATTTCTCTGAGTGAAACAGAAGTCATTCTGCAGCACACTTCCTGACCAGGAAGTGGAAAGTCTGAAACCGAGGCTCTCTTCTACTTCCTGCCTATAAATGGTCATGAGATCTATTAGTATACATGCACGTCATACACCTTCCCCTTGATGTCAAGAGGCTGTGAGAGAAGAAATGAGGTGATTATCTTGGTCTGAGATGGAACACATCATCTTGGAATGACGTGTCCCCCATTTTCGGTACTCTGAAGAGCGCGACGTGGACAGTGGGATTGCCTTCTCTTTAGCTGCCGTAATAGGCGAGTACTATCTCCGGCTTTGATTTTATTTGATACATGTCACCATATCATCGTAAAGTATGTTTTTTCAATATAGTTTCATCAGATTATTGAAAATTTTTCGGGAGTTTTGCCGTGTTCCGTTCTCTTCCGTTTGTTGACATGGAGAGATTCGCGCCGCTTGGCTAGTGTGCATGCTAATTGAAGAGGGAAAGTTGCCGTTCTAAATCCAAACAACAACTGTTCTGGACAAAGGACACCTTGTCCAACATTCTGACAGAAGATCACCAAAAGTAAGAAACATTTTATGATGCTATTTCATATATCTGTCGTGCATGTGAACTGGTCGTCGGCGCCCAAGTGTTTCTGGCTATTGTGGCTACGCTAATATAACGCTACATTTTGTTTTCGCTGTAAAACACTTAATAAATCGGAAATATTGTCTGGAATCACAAGATGCCTGTCTTTCATTTGCTGTACACTATGTATTTTTCAGAAATGTTTTATGATGAGTAATTAGGTATTTGACGTTGGTGTCTGTAAATATTATGGCTGCTTTCGGTGCAATTTCTGATTGTAGCTGCAATGTAAACTATGATTTATACCTGAAATATGCACATTTTTCTAACAAAACATATGCTATACAATAAATATGTTATCAGACTGTCATCTGATGAAGTTGTTTCTTGGTTAGTGGCTATTTATATCTTTATTTGGTCGAATTTGTGATAGCTACTGATGGAGTAAAAAACTGGTGGAGTAAAAAAAGTGGTGTCTTTTGCTAACGTGGTTAGCTAATAGATTTACATATTGTGTCTTCCCTGTAAAACATTTTAAAAATCGGACATGTTGGCTGGATTCACAAGATGTGTACCTGTCATATGCTGTATTGGACTTGTTAATGTGTGAAAGTTAAATATTTAAAAAAAATATCTTTTGAATTTCGCGCCCTGCACTTTGAGCTGGCTGTTGTCATAAGTGTACCGACGCCGGGCTGCAGCCATAAGAAGTTTTAAGGTATCCTCCAACAGACAACAGCACTTTCTCAGACAGTTGTTGTATAGTTCTCAGCGAGCTGTAGAGACAGGCCTGTGTTGTTGTTCCTCACCGTTGGACTGGTCTCTGAAGGTTCGAGTGCTGGCCCTCTCTCTGAGCAGCAGGCCCAGGGCAGCCTGACACAGTGTGGCCCTGGAGGGAGGGCTGGGCTTGGGGAACAGCTGCTCATAATGCTGGGGGATGAAGCTGGTGGTCACATTCCCCGCCTCAAACTCTGGGTGGCCAGACAGACTCAGCAGGAAGTCAATATTGGTGTTGAGGCCTACAATCTGCCGGGATCAGTGGTCAATCAATCAACAGTACCTTACAAAACAGAAATACGCAGTAGGATGTGTCCAGTATGTGTATAATGTTAATACTCTTACGTTGTACTGGCGTAAGCAGTATCTGAGCTTCCTCAGAGCAGCAGAGCGGTCCTCTCCCCACACCACCAGTTTAGCGATCATGGGGTCGTAGTGGGCTGACACTTCATCTCCTGAGAACACAGACAGGTACATAATCATGTGGATATATCAACTAGAGGTCGACCGATTAACCAGCATGGCCGATTAATTAGGGCCGATTTCAAGTTTTCATAACAATCGGTAATCGGCATTTTTGGACGCCGATTATGGCCGATTACATTGCATTCCATGAGGAAACTGCGTGGCAGGCTGACCACCTGTTACGCGAGTGCAGCAAGGAGCCACGGTAAGTTGCTAGCTAGCATTAAACTTCTCTTATAAAAAACAATCAATCTTCACATAATCACTAGTTAACTACACATGGTTGATGATATTACTAGTTTAACTAGCTTGTCCTGCGTTGCATATAATCAATGGGGTGCCTGTTAATTTATCATCGAATCACAGCCTACTTCGCCAAACAGGGGATGATTTAAGCTCATTCGCAAAAAAAATCACAATCGTTGCACGAATGTACCTAACCATAAACATCAATGCCTTTCTTAAAATCAATACACAGAAGTATATATTTTTTTAAAACCTGCATATTTAGTTAAAAGAAATTCATGTTAGCAGGCAATATTAACTAGGGAAATTGTGTCACTTCTCTTGCGTTCATTGCACGCAGAGTCAGAGTATATGCAACAGTTTGGGCCGCCTGGCTCGTTGCGAACTAATTTGCCAGAATTTTACATAATTATGACATAACATTGAAGGTTGTGCAATGTAACACCAATATTTAGACTTAGGGTTGCCGCCCGTTCGATAAAATACGGAACGGTTCCGTATTTCTCTGAAAGAATAAAACGTTTTGTTTTCGAAATGATAGTTTCCGGATTTGACCATATTAATGGCCAACGGCTCGTATTTCTGTGTTTATTATATTATAATTAAGTCTATGATTCAATAGAGCCGTCTGACTGAGCAATTGCCAGCAGCTCTTAGCAATGCTTGCTTCACAGCGCTGTTTATGACTTCAAGCCTATCAACTCCTGAGATTAGGCTGGCAATATTAAAGTGCCTATTAGAACATCCAATAGTCAAAGGTATATGAACTACTAATGGTATAGAGAGAAATAGTTGACACGTCATAATTCCTATAATAACTACAACCTAAAACTTCTTAACTGGGAATATTGAAGAACTGGGAATATTGAACCACCAGCTTTCATACGTTCTCATGTTCTGAGCAAGGAACTCAAACTTTAGCTTTTTTACATGGCACTTGTACTTTCTTCTCCAACACTGTGTTTTGCATTATTTAAACCAAATTGAGCATGTTTCATTTTTTTATTTGAGACTAAATAGATTTTATTTATGTATTATATTAAGTTAAAATAAGTGTTCTTTGTTCATTCAGTATTGTCATTATTACAAATATATACACTGCTCAAAAAAATAAAGGGAACACTTAAACAACACAATGTAACTCCAAGTCAATCACACTTCTGTGAAATCAAACAGTCCACTTAGGAAGCAACACTGATTGACAATAAATTTCACATGCTGTTGTGCAAATGGAATAGACTAAAGGTGGAAATTATAGGCAATTAGCAAGACGCCCCCAATAAAGGAGTGATTCTGCAGGTGTTGACCACAGACCACTTCTCAGTTCCTATGCTTCCTGGCTGATGTTTTGGTCACTTTTGAATGCTGGCGGTGCTTTCACTCTAGTGGTAGCATGAGACGGAGTCTACAACCCACACAAGTGGCTCAGGTAGTGCAGCTCATCCAGCATGGCACATCAATGCGAGCTATGGCAAGAAGGTTTGATGTGTCTGTCAGCGTAGTGTCCAGAGCATGGAGGCGCTACCAGGAGACAGGCCAGTACATCAGGAGACGTGGAGGAGGCCGTAGGAGGGCAACAACCCAGCAGCAGGACCGCTACCTCTGCCTTTGTGCAAGGAGGAGTACTGCCAGAGCCCTGCAAAATGACCTCCAGCAGGCCACAAATGTGCAGCCTGGTGCAGGTCTACAATTTTGTTTCTGGTGTCCTTTGACAGCTCTTTGGTCTTGGCCATATTGGAGTTTGGAGTGTGAGTGTTTGAGGTTGTAGACAGGTGTCTTTTATACTGATAACAAGTTCACAGGTGCCATTAATACAGGTAACGAGTGGAGGACAGAGGAGCCTCTTAAAGAAGAAGTTACAGGTCTGTGAGAGCCAGAAATCTTGCTTGTTTGTAGGTGACCAAATACTTATTTTCCCCCATAATTTGCAAATAAATTCATTAAAAATCCTACAATGTGATTTTCTGGATTTTCCCCCCTCATTTTGTCTGTCATAGTTGAAGTGTACCTATGATGAAAATTACAGGCCTCTCTCATCTTTTTAAGTGGGAGAACTTGCACAATTGGTGGCTGACTAAATACTTTTTTGCCCCACTGTATATAAAAATATTGTCTGATTAATCGGTATCTGCTTTTTTTGGTCCTCCAATAATCGGTATCAGTGTTGAAAAATCATAATCGGTCGACCTCTAATATCAACAGTACTGTCTGACAGTTGTGTTAAATAGGTGTAAGTAGGTCCAGGTGAGCTGGGTGTATTGTACCTTCCCTGACGCCTGTCTCGATGCGTGTGCACTCGTCTGCCAGGGGTGTAGACAGATGAAGGAGGGGTCCTGCCCCAGGGAGGAAGTCGTTGTTGGGGTCTTCAGCGTATATCCTGGCCTCAAACGAATGGCCCATCAGTTCTATCTCCTCCTGCAGGAGGGGCAGCCTCTCGCCTGCAGCCACCTGAGAGACAAGAGGAGCACACAAACGTCAGGGTGGTGCGTTTACAAATTGTTAATCAAATCTATATTCAAATTGAAATCCTGCTATCTCTTGGATTATGTGAGATTATGAGGCCCTCTAAAAGAGCTAATAAATACACTCAACATATTACAACACATTGATGTCCCCAACACCCCCCTTCTGTTGGCATTCCTCTCCCTCTTTCTGCGTTACCCTGAGCTGCCACTCCACCAGGTCAGTACCAGTGATCATCTCAGACACAGGGTGCTCCACCTGCAGACGCGTGTTCATCTCCATGAAGAAGAAGTTGTGCTGTGCATCCATGATGAACTCCACAGTGCCTGCATTGAGACAGGGACATACATGTGGTTGTTACACCAGTGCACAGGATGGTGCAAAGCAACAGGTGTTACCTCAGAATATTATTTCACACCCTCTAGTGGGTGAGTGCCCAAAAAAAAGACAATGGAAATTGAGGACTCTGCATCCCAGCATGCAAATATTAATTATTTGTGTAAGGTTTGAGGTCAATTCTCTGTTCACCTGCTCCCACATAGTTGACGGCTTTGGCTGCTCTCACGGCTGCCTCACCCAGTTTCCGCCTCACCTCCTCGCTAATTCCAGGCTGCAAGCACAGGTGCAAACACAAAAACACTACAAATCATTAACACACACATACAGTCGCACAGACATCAAGCCTCCTAACCAGCGGGCAGCCATTCACACAGGAAACCAAGACATGCTGTGGTGCTGAGAGCAAAATTATGGAGATAGCTGTATCATAGCACTTACCCCTGGTGCTTCCTCAATGATCTTCTGGTGCCTTCTCTGCACACTGCAGTCCCTCTCAAACAGGTAGACAGCATTTCCATGCTGGTCCCCAAAAACCTGGACCTCCACATGTCTGGTGAGTGAAGGAAGATCTGTCACAACATCTAAACAGGGGTGCAGTCTGAACCTCCAACATAAATAGATAGTGTCTTCTACATACCTGGGGTCCTCTACAAATTTCTCCACTAGCATGACATCATCATTGAAGGACTTGCGAGCCTCTCGTCTTGCAGACACAAGCTGCTCATGGAAGTCTTCAGCGGTGTGTGCAATGCGCATTCCCTAGATAAACCAATCACAACCAATAGGAGCCTTAAGACACAAACAACAACACTATCATTCCATGAAACAATCCTTTCTGTGTGTGCATCTTACTTACTTTACCACCCCCGCCACGCACAGCCTTTATCATCACTGGGTAGCCTATCCTGACAGCCTCAGCTTGGAGCTTCTCATCCGATTGGTCCTCTCCGTGGTAACCCTCGATGATAGGAACACCCGCAGCTGACATTATGTATTTTGATGTACTAGGAAAAATAAATAGATTTCTAAGATGTAACTTTTGAATAACTAATATTCAAAATCAGACTTATAACATACAACACTGAGGAGTGACTTTAAAGAGAAGAGTCATTCATTGGCCACACCCACCACATCCCCCCTCACTAACTTCACAACTGCTGCTAAAAAATATCCTAGGGGACACACTGTCATTTAAAAGGTAGACACAGCAAAATAATGTTCCCACAAGCAGCCCCGTAGATATTGAGATGAGCGAGATGCAACACTTCGCTCTCACACAGTCACACAGTATCTGCGCATGTGCACGGGTTCGCTTCACACTGTTACAGCGTGGTAGCCATGGCACCAACACAGCAGACGTTGTGCCTCGCGCTTCAACACTCTTAGTTGTTGAGGAAATTGACCCACTATGCCGTTTACTTTCTGCATCTATGTCATATCGCTGAGTCTACCTTTAACTATACCTTTTGATACCCATGTCTCTGATAGCAGATGATGGAGGGCCAATAAAGATGATACCCTCCTGTTTGCATGCCTCAGCAAACTCTGTGTTCTCTGACATGAAGCCATATCCTGGGTGGACAGCCTATAACAAAAACACAATTCATAAACATAAACGTATTCTTCAGATATAGTCTGAATTGTGACTTTGAGAAACTGGGGATTGCCATAATGAATGAGTACTGCAAATACAATACTGCACTTGACAACATACATGTGATCCAGATCTCTTGGCAACCTCCAAGACTTTCTCCATGGACAAGTAACTCTGCTGGCCCAATGTTATAGGCCTCATCTGCCTAAGAAACATGAGAAGCCCCATAAATACAGCTGCATCTACAAACATATACTGACAGAGGGGTCAAAGTTTCAACCTTTAGCCTTGACATACCATGGCCACATGCATGGAATGACGATCTGCATCACTGTATACTGCCACAGAGCGCACACCCATCTTCTTTGCTGTTCGCATCACACGACAGGCGATTTCTCCTCTGTTGGCAATGAGGACTTTGTCTATCCTGCCTTGCCCTAGAGGAAAAGAGACCTGAGCTATGAGTGATGATGTAATGCATACTAATTGAGACAACTACAATGCTTCCTCTGCAGTTCAATCTACATGGAGATGAATAACTTCACAAAGAGACATTCAATATTGCTCCATGTTACTTACCAATTGAGGCAAACCGCACAAATCCTTTGGTCCATATCAATTTCCTAAGATGAGATAATAAAATAACATTGCAGGACACGGACCTTGATGATTGAAAAGGTCATGTAAAGAGAGCACGTTCTTACAACTGTTTACATCAATGAATGGCTTTCAAGGGCATGCTAACTGTAGCATGTACTAAAGCGCAGTTTGCTTCATCACAGCTGGCTAACACTCGTATTCATAATGATCATTGCTCAAAGATGATAACTAGTTGATATATAGCTAAATGCATTAAATTAAGTGCCCATCGCTTTGGAAACAAAACATTTAACCGTCCAACTGGTTAACTACCTAGCTGTTATGCTTAGTTGGCCAGCTAGCTACCTTTATTTAACCTTGCACAGAATCGGTGGATAATTGTTTTTAAAGTAAGTAGACTAGCTAGCCATGTTGACACACACAACATATGGCTTAAACGTTTTGGCTAACATGTGCTAGGGTTGCTTAACCATTCTAACACTAACGTTAGTTAGCGTCAAGAAGCAAACTAGCTACAATGTCGCGCGTTGGGTTTGCTGACTAGTTAAGTTAGGTAGCCAGCCAACTGTCTTGACAGAAAACTATCGGCATCTTCCAATCTTAGCAGTTTATTTATTCAAAATAGATAACATGCAGTGATAGTAAACACAACACATGACAAGCATTATCGACTTACTGTTGAAACATTCTTAAACCCTGTAAGGTTTGAACTTTCAGGACAGAAGCCATGTGTACTAACGTACTGTGTGAAGTTAACGTTAGCAGTCTAAACTGTCAGTAACTAGCTAACGCGTTAGTTGAATAAGAAAATAAGCGTTTGCCTTTAAAATATATTATTTTCGATTTACCATTTCAAATGTAGCTAGTTAAGATACTGCACTTAACAATACGTATTATCAACTAAAGTTGATCGATGGAAATGGTATTATATGAAACTATAGGCCGAAACATGCTCTTAGTTTGGTGAAAATAGCTACAAAGTGACGTAAACGACTAAATTCAATTTGCTGTGTGCTTTTCTCTTGTGGACGCGTAGGATGATCAACCAATAGAACATGTCGAGACAGAGGCGGGGCAGAGAGGAAGAGGCAAAGCAACACGTTTTACCAAATCAAATCAAATCAAATTTTATTGGTCACATACACATGGTTAGCAGAAGTTAATGCGAGTGTAGCGAAATGCTTGTGCTTCTAGTTCCGACCATGCAGTAATATCTAACAAGTAATCTAACAATTTCACAACAACTACCTTATACACACAAGTGTAAAGGAATGAATAAGAATATGTACATAAAAATATATGGATGAGCAATGGCCGAATGGCATAGGCAAGATGCAGTAGATGGTATAGAGTACAGTATATACATATGAGATGAGTAATGTAGGGTATGTAACCATTATATAAAGTGGCATTGTTTAAAGTGGTTAGTGATACATTTATTACATCCAATTTTTAATTATTAAAGTGGCTAGAGATTTGAGTCAGTATGTTGGCAGCAGCCACTCAATGTTAGTGATGGCTGTTTAACAGTCTGATGGCCTTGAGATAGAAGCTGTTTTTCAGTCTCTCGGTCCCAGCTTTGATGCACCTGTACTGACTTCGCCTTCTGGATGATAGCGGGGTGAACAGGCAGTGGCTTGGGTGGTTGTTGTCCTTGATGATCTTTTTGGCCTTCCTGTGACATTGGGTGGTGTAGGTGTCCTGGAGGGCAGGTAGTTTGCCCCCGGTGATGCGTTGTGCAGACCTCACTACCCTCTGGAGAAGCCTTACGGTTGTGGGTGGAGCAGTTGCCATACCAGGCGGTGATACAGCCCGACAGGATGCTCTCGATTGTGCATCTGTAAAAGTTTGTGAGTGCTTTTGGTGACAAGCAGAATTTCTTCAGCCTCCTAAGGTTGAAGAGGCGCTGCTGTGCCTTCTTCACCATGCTGTCTGTGTGGGTGGACCATTTCAGTTTGTCCGTGATGTGTACGCCGAGGAACTTAAAACTTTCCACCTTCTCCACTGCTGTCCCGTTGATGTGGGTAGGGGGGTGCTCCCTCTACTGTTTCCTGAAGTCCACGATCATCTCCTTTGTTTTGTTGACGTTGAGTGTGAAATTATTTTCCTGACACCACACTCCGAGGGCCCTCACCTCCTCCCTGTAGGCCGTCTCGTCATTGTTGGTAATCAAGCCTACCACTGTAGTGTCGTCTGCAAACGTGATGATTGAGTTGGAGGCGTGCATGGCCACGCAGTCATGGGTGAACAAGGAGTACAGGAGAGGGCTGAGAACGCACCCTTGTGGGGCCCCAGTGTTGAGGATCAGCAGGGTGGAGATGTTGTTTCCTACCCTCACCACCTGGGTGAGGGTGGTGAGGGTATCAACGCCGCAGGCTAAAGTTAAATCTAGACTTGGCTTCCTCTATCGTTACAATATAATAGCTAATCTTCGGGCGTGGTCATCCAATAAAGAGAGGTCACAGTGTTGACACTTTGGAGGTACATTTTTTGAGAGGTTCCAGACATAATTTCCACCATCTTGCAGAACAGCCACGTAGGTAGGGGTGGGCTTGGTTGGCCCAGGCCCACCCACTGGGGAGCCAGGCCCCACCCAATCAGTGACATATGCGCGCGCATTGAGGCATACTGTATGTTACTGTGCTTCTATGGCTATATGTGTAACAGTATAGCTTCCGTCCCTCTCCTCGCCCCTACCTGGGCTCAAACCAGGGACCCTCTGCACACATCAACAACTGACACCCACGAAGCATCCTTACCCATCGGGCCACAAAAGCCGCGGCTCTTGCAAAGCAAGGGGAACAACTACTTCAGGTCTCAGAGCGAGTGACGTCACCCGATTGAAACGCTATTAGCACGCACCACCGCTAACTAGCTAGCCATTTCACATCGGTTACATATGCACCATGCCACTGCCTATGTCACGTTCCTGACCTGTTTTCTGTTAGTTTTTGTATGTGTTAGTTGGTCAGGACGTGAGTTTGGGTGGGCAGTCTATGTTTTCTGTTTCTATGTTGGTTAATGGGTACCTAATATGGTTCTCAATTAGAGGCAGGTGGTTTTCATCTCCTCTGATTGAGAATCATATTAAGGTAGGTGTTTTCACTTTGTTGGTCGTGGGTGGTTGTCTCCTGTGTTAGTGTCTGTCTATGTTGCACCATACGGGACTGTTTCGGTTTGTTTGTTCATTTTGTTCGTTCGGTTTTTATGTAGTCATTTCCCTGTTCATGCGTTCTTCGTGTTTCATGTAAGTTCGTCGTCCAGGTCTGTCTACTCCGTTTGTTGTTTTGTTAGTTTATAGTGAAGTTCGTGTTTTCGTCTTTTCTTTAAATAAATCATGTCAACTCAAGAAGCTGCATTTTGGTTCAATCCCTGCTCCTCCTCTTCGGATGAAGAGGAGGAGGAACGCCGTTACAGAACCACCCACCAATCCAGAACCAAGCAGCGCAAGTTTGAGCAGCGGCCAAGAAATCAGGACTCATGGACTTGGGAGGAAGTATTGGAGGGAAAAGGACACTGGGCTCACATTGGGGAATATCGCCGCGCTCGTGAGGAGATGGAGGCAGCGAGAGCCCAAGAGCGGTGGTATGAGGAGGCAGTAAGGAGACGTGGCTGGAAGCCCGAGAAGAGACCCCAAAAATTTCTTGGGGGGGGGGCTAAGAGGTAGTGGGCCGAGGGCAGGTAGGAAACCTGCGCCCACTTCCCAGGCTTACCGTGGAGAGCGGGAGTACGGGCAGACATCGTGTTACGCAGTAGAGCGCATGGTGTCTCCTGTACGTGTGCATAGCCCGGTGCGGGTTATTCCACCTCCCCGCACTGGTAGGGCTAGATTGGGCATTGAGCCAGGTGTCATGAGGCCGGCTCAACGCGTCTGGTCTCCAGTGCGTCTCCTCGGGCCGGCTTACATGGCACCAGCCTTACGCATGGTGTCCCCGGTTCGCCTACATAGCCCGGTGCGGGTTATTCCACCTCCCCGCACTGGTCGGGCGACGGGGAGCATTCAACCAGGTAAGGTTGGGCAGGCTCAATGCTCAAGGGAGCCAGTACGCTTGCACGGTCCGGTATTTCCGGCGCTACCTCCCCGCCCCAGCCCAGTACCACCAGTGTCTACACTACGCACCAGGCTTCCAGTGCGTCTCCAGAGCCCTGTTCCTCCTCCACGCACTCTCCCTATGGTGCGTGTCTCCAGCCCAGTGCCTCCAGTTCCGGCACCACGCACTAAGCCTCCTGTGCGTCTCCAGAGCCCTGTACGCACTGTTCCTTCTCCCCGTACTCGTCCTGATGTGCGTGCACTCAGCCCGGTGCCACCAGTGCCGGTACCACGCACCAGGCCTATAGTGCGCTTCGAGAGGTCAGTGTGCCCTGTCCCTGCTCCCCGCACTAGGCTTGAAGTGCGTGTCTCCAGTCCGGTACCTCCAGTTCCGGCACCACGCACCAGGCCTACAGTGCGTCTCAGCCGGCCAGAGTCTGCCGTCTGCCCAACGGCGCCTGAACTGTCCGTCTGCCAAGCGCCGCATGAACTGCCCGTCTGTATTGAGCCTTCAAAGCCGCCCGTCTGCCATGAGCCTGCAAAGCCGCCCGTCTGCCATGAGCCTACAGAGCCTTCCGCCAGACAGGAGCCGCTAGAGCCTTCCGCCAGACAGGAGCCGCTAGAGCCTTCCGCCAGACAGGAGCAGCCAAAGCCTTCCGCCAGACAGGATCAGCCAGAGCCATCCGTCTCCGCAGCGCCATCTGAGCCATCCGTCTCCGCAGCGCCATCTGAGCCATCCGTCTCCCCAGCGCCGTCTGAGACATCCGTCTCCCAAACGCCGTCTGAGCCATCCGTCTCCCCAGCGCCGTCTGAGCCATCCGTCTCCCCAGCGCCGTCTGAGCCATCCGTCTGTCCCGAGCCATTAGAGCCGCCAGTCTGTCCCGAGCCGTCAGAGCCGTTAGTCAGTCAGGAGCCGCTAGAGCCATTCGTCAGTCAGGATCTGCCAGAGCCGCCAACCAGACAGGATCTGCCAGAGCCGCCAACCAGACAGGATCTGCCAGAGCCGCCAACCAGACAGGATCTGCCAGAGCCGCCAACCAGACAGGATCTGCCAGAGCCGCCAACCAGACAGGATCTGCCAGAGCCGCCAACCAGACAGGATCTGCCAGAGCCGTCAGCCAGCCATGAGCGTCCAGAGCCGTCAGCCAGCCATGAGCGTCCAGAGCCGTCAGCCAGCCCGGAGCTGCCAGTAATCCGGAACTGCCCCTCAGTCCAGAGCTGTCTCTCTGTCCGGAGCTGCCTTTCAGTCCGGAGTTGCCCCTCTATCCTGAGCTATCTCTCTATTCTGAGCTACCTCTCTATCCTGAGCTACCTCTCTATCTCGACCTACCTCGCTGTCCTGAGCTACCTTGTCCCGGAGCTGTCCCTTATCTTGGTGTTGCCCCTTATATTAGGTGGGTGGAAAAAGAGGGTGGTCATTCTAAGGGGGAGATGTAAGCTGGGATTGACTATGGTGGGGTGGGGACCTCGCCCTGAGCCTGAGCCACCACCGTGGTCAGATGCCCACCCAGACCCTCCCCTAGACTTTGTGCTGGTGCGCCCGGAGTTCGCACCTTAAGGGGGGGGTTATGTCACGTTCCTGACCTGTTTTCTGTTAGTTTTTGTATGTGTTAGTTGGTCAGGACGTGAGTTTGGGTGGGCAGTCTATGTTTTCTGTTTCTATGTTGGTTAATGGGTACCTAATATGGTTCTCAATTAGAGGCAGGTGGTTTTCATCTCCTCTGATTGAGAATCATATTAAGGTAGGTGTTTTCACTTTGTTGGTCGTGGGTGGTTGTCTCCTGTGTTAGTGTCTGTCTATGTTGCACCATACGGGACTGTTTCGGTTTGTTTGTTCATTTTGTTCGTTCGGTTTTTATGTAGTCATTTCCCTGTTCATGCGTTCTTCGTGTTTCATGTAAGTTCGTCGTCCAGGTCTGTCTACTCCGTTTGTTGTTTTGTTAGTTTATAGTGAAGTTCGTGTTTTCGTCTTTTCTTTAAATAAATCATGTCAACTCAAGAAGCTGCATTTTGGTTCAATCCCTGCTCCTCCTCTTCGGATGAAGAGGAGGAGGAACGCCGTTACAGCCTACTTCATTTGTTCATTTAGCAAACAATTTAGCTCATAATCCAGTGCCTTTATCACAGTCAGTATATTTGAGCTTTAATTAGCTTAAAAAATGCTAAATGTTCATCTCGACCTCATTGCAAAATGTGTAGAATAGCAAGAGATTGGCTATAAAACTGCACATTTTCCTCTCTGCCCCATGGCAACATTTGTAGAATTGCAGTAAATCAGCTTTAAAACGGCAATATTTTCTCTTTGCCCCATGGCAAAATGTGTAGAATTACAGGAAGTTCGCTTATTTTTAAAATAAAATAATGATTATTTTTTGCAGGCCCACCCTCCAACGAATTTCTGGCTACGCTACTGTTACAGAATTAGCTATTTTTGGACAGTGCTTTTTTAATAATAAGGCATGCAAGAAATCTATACTTATATGTGAACTTGAAAATAATGAATTTCAATCGTGCTGGATAAAGCCACACTTTTAATAAGGGAAAATGGGCACTCTTTAAACAAAATATAATTTCCCCCAAAAAATATAATTAGCATGCATCATGATTCAATTTGCTGACCATATTGGCTGATTATGATTGTAAACTTACAGAGTGCTTTCCTAGAAGTATTAACCACATTCACATATTTTTTACTGTAATAATATTATTTCTATTTTCTTTGCAAACAGAATTAAATATTAAAAAACAACAATAAAAATGTTAATATTGAGTCATGGATAAAAATACTAAAAAGCATCTAGGAAATACAAAACATGGCTATAAAAAGCATTCATGTTATGTTTGCATGAAGTCTTCTCAGATCCTGTCATAGCCAGCTTGTCTACGGCTGTTCCAGATGATCAGGAAGGTCAGGACAGCAATCAGGAGGAGTCCCACAACCGTGGCACCAATAATGATGGGGAAGATCCTCTTGTTGAAGTCAGCCCAGCACTCAACCTCTGAAATGCCATAGGGGGGACAAAAAATATATATATTTTGTTTATGGAACTTGAAAGGGGGAAAAACAACAACTCAAAGACCAGCATGAGCTTCCTGAAACTAGCTTCTTAATACTGGTTAAAAGAAAATACAAAATACAATTTCCCTAATACTCCAAAGGAATCACTACTCAAAAATCGTATTCATAGTACTTGGTCAACTTGAGGTCTGATCTCACTGATGTATAATACACGGAATAATAATTGACCTACTTATAATAACCTAACATACAAATGAGACAGAAAGAGACCTAGGCTGTAACTATGACCCAGTAGACTAGGATGACCTGCTGAAACCTTTCAGAGCTTCTTGATGGCAACCAAACATAGACAGATGCAATTCAATATATTGAACAACACATATTTTACTCCACATAGACTGCATTTACTTGATAATAAGTTAACTGACACATGTCTTAGATGTAAGATAAATACAGGAGATTTACTGCATATGTTATGGAGTTTTCCCTACCTAGATCATTTAAAAAATATATATCAGCAAAATGACATCAGCGGTATTAGAGCCAGAACTTCAAAATGACCCCAGGATGTGGTTAACTTTGTTTGCAAGTTTTTTAAAACTTTGTTTGTAAAGTAAATGTAATGTAAAAATTTAAACGCAGTATTGATTTTGTTTTGACTGATTCTGTTACATTGTACAATATTTTTTTAAATAATAATATTTCATCTGGATCTTAACACTTGGATAATTGTTTTTGAGGGGCCGAAAGAGCAAAACATTACCTTTATAATATTACATTTAAAAGAGCATTATACCATATATAACCTTACAGAAAAATAATAAACAGAAGGCTTTCAGAAATCATGAACGAAAAGGTCTGCAAAATTTAAAAATCGACATACCCTCTCCAAACTTCCCATTGGTGAGTTTGAAGGCTTGGAACTGAAGAGGCCCAAGCTTCACTCGAAGGTTTTCAGCCAGATGAAACTCGGTCTGAGAATTACACTTGAGGCTGTGGTCAGCGGCAGTTGGGAACAGCTTTTCATGTTCTATCACCCCAGGATAGTTTTTATTTCCTAATGGTGAAAGAATATGCTCAGCCTTGTTTTTCTAACAATGAAAAATCAGTTTAAAAATATCCATGCATTTTTTTCAAATCATGTGTCTACTTGTGAGATCATGTTGGTCAACTCACCTTTGCTTGGTGCCAAATTAGCTTTGACCTTTGACACATAGGATATGTTCCCTTCCTGTGGGAGGAAAAATAGTTAATGATGTGCATTAAATAAATAAATCATTGTTTTTATTAAAAGCCAAACATGCAAATCATCATGCAAATGCATTTGAATGAATTTGCTTCTGCTCAGAGCCATATATAGATATAATGTATTGCTCTGCTTCTGATCGTTACATGGAAGAGTTGTGGTCAACCTGTGATTATTCTTAGTTATCATCTCAGAGTCGGAGAGGAAAGGAAAAAACTTTTCCAGTTATAAGGTGATGTGGTCATATGCGTTAGACATCATGTGTGGCATGAGAAGATGGAAGTTTCTGAATTTGTACCTTTTCAAAGGTGAGCTCCAGATAGCCTCCCTCTCCTACAATAGCCAGTAAAAGAACTGCCTCTTTTTGACCACATCTACCCGTAGCGAGGGTGGTGGAAGGGTCTAAGTTGAAATAGAAAGCTTTCTGAAAAAGGATGAACATACCATTGGATTGGAAAAGGACAAAAGCAATAGCAAACAAGTGATGATGTAGGAACAAGTGATAACTTAATTCTTGTTATAGATTTAGTATAGTATCATAATGATTGTATGGTCGAACTCATGACCAAACATAGTAATGTGTATGAGAATGGCCTTCGTTGTTTTTTCACGACTTAGGTGACAAACCACATGATGTCTCACCCCTGATAAAGAAGTGCTGAAACACAAACAAAAAGTGCTGAGAAAGTGACTGTCCCTACCGTCTTCACAATAACTATGTACACCCCTCCCATGGAGACCTTGATGCATGGCTTGCCTGCGGTGTCATTCAGCACATAGTTTCCGGTGACAGGAACGGTCTCTTTGGGCTGAAGAACAGGCTTCTCTGGTAGGCTTGATTGCTCGGTGGGCTCAGGGTTGTTTAGACCAGACTCATCTGTGGTGATGATCGTCTGGTCCAATGCAGCAGTCATAAGGCTGTTTCCTGTGAAGCGGTGTAGTGTGAAGTGTGAAGTGAAACCGTTTACAGAAATCATAAACCCAGGGCAACATTCACATGCACAATTACAGATCCCCCTTAGGTTCATCTTATTTTTACAATAAAATTAAATAAATAATTGTAAAAAAGTGTTGAAGTAGCCATGATAATGTCTGTAAAATGTCATGCAGTTTTACCTGCAATGATTTAGACTTTTTAAGAGTACACTTCCACTCTTTTTTAACATGATCTCAGAATCAAATTCAGATTCAAATGGCCTGCAGTATCAACTTATATCAGACTACCACTACCACCGAATAGATTAGACATTATTAGATAGAGGTGCATGCAACTCACCCATTATGATCGCAACCAGTAGAAAAAGTATTGTTTCACGATGCATGTTGTTTCTGAGTTTGTCTGTCATCTTCTGTGTTCAGTTGAGTATTTGTGTTGTGACCAAATGTATGAAGTGTGATGTGGTGAATTCATCTCCAGACGACCAAAACGCCTTGTTCAAGTGATGAGTGCCTTCAAGGGGAGGGGCAAAGAGGGTTTTCTTTTTAAATTATTTATGAGCTATCTTTAAATGGCTGATATACCCTATATGATGTGACTAACTTTACCTTGTGCTGTTGCAGGTCAGATATCTTGTTATTTGTGTCTACTCAACTCTTTATCTAAAAAGATAGCGTTAAAGTAGGTTGGTTCAAAGGACATGTTGATTGAGCAGTTTCTATGACAATTACTTGTTTGAATTAATTAGAAGTTGCAGGCTTTAGCCTCTAAATTGAAAATATGAGGAAAATGTTTTTCTATTGGTTTATCAAAGATTGTATTTGTATCATACCTGGACCATGATGCCTTTATACATTGATTCTATGATTGGTTCATGTTTATTGCACCGGAGCTGTGGTTGGATTCTGGGAATGGCTGTGCTGCTGGGGAAATCAAACTGTTAGCAGGCATGGGATGCATTTAGGGTCAAAGGTAGAGAGGGACAAAGTATCTCCTAAAATACACACTACTGCAGCAATGTGTCAATGCAAGTCAGGATTCATTTTGGATTGACAAACTGACAAGCATTTTTGGAAAGGGTCATGTTTACCCATCCAAGTACTTTATAATGGGAGAGAGGTTGTCCTATTGCCTTCTATTTACATATTAATAACATGGACTTCTACTATTGTATTACCTTCTGACACACACTAATACTAAAGTAATATGTATGTTTACTTTAGAGATAAAACATTTGTTTTCGTTAGATCAAAAAGTTTTGATAAAGTCATTTTATGGCATGAAGTGGCTATTTATTACAGGTAATTAATTTGTGATGTTTCATTTGACCAGCACATTTACAGCACATTCGCAGAGACGTTCAAGGTTTTATTCCATAAATTATAGAGGAGACAGGACAATAAACCCTCCTCAGGCACTTGACTCCTTGATAGATCTTTTTAGATGGGTAAACAAAAAAAATGGTGTCACAACAAGTGACTGTAGGAGGATAATATGTTTTTAAACATGTCCATAATTTTTCTTGCATGCCATAAACTCTCCACAACTCAGAGACAGATATTGATTTTTCAAAGAATGCAGGCATGGTGGTGACAGCAGATAAGTAAACATTTACTCTGTTGTCACTGGGACTGCCTGGATGCCTTTCTGATTGTGCACTGTCTCATTTTATTTGAACAGGTCTGTGTAGGCGAATAGACTACAGTCAATCATTTCAGAGGTAGGAGTCCAGTAAGGAACGAGATCTGGTCTCACATTTCCTTCTCTCCGGACCTGGGACATAAATGTCTTTGTTATGAAGCTGGGAGTGAGGCTATGTGTGCTGGTGATCTCTCTCCAGCTTTTGGCTCTAGGACAGGGGCAGGAGCTTGAGCCAGAGCAGGTCCTTGTGTTCTGTGATGACAAAGATGTAGAGGCAGCTGTGGACTTGGTCCTTGTCAAGTATAATGAGAAGCTTCCTTATGGAAATCAACTAGCACTCTACCAGATTCTGGAGGCCTCAACGGTAGGTGACATATTGAGAACATTGTTATTTATATTTAGTTATTTATCCAGTCCTTTTTGTATACATCTTGAGTTGATTGTGTTGATGAAAAGAAAATACGAACATTACTACACAGAGTCACAGTATTTATTGCGTTCCTCTCTTGTAGGCTCAGAGTGACTCAGGCACTCAGTACTTTGTTGAATTCAATGGCAGGGTCACTGACTGTCCAGCAGGGGGAAACAAAGTCTGGAGAGACTGTGACTACCTCCCAACTGGGAACCAGGTAACTTACATTTGAATACATTTTAATAATTTTACTGGGGGGGGGGGGGTGCATTGTTATTAGATGACATCTCTATGCAATCTGATTAAAAAAAAACTTGTTCTGTTTATTTATCAGGTGCCAAGCCCTTGTAATGCAACGGTCCACATGTCAGAGACAGATAAAGAGGTCCTGGCAGTTTTCTGTGACCCAGTTGGTTAGTTTTTCACTTCACACAAAGTAGACCAAGCCAAAGACCACATACAAGTCTATTTATACTTAGAGTTTTTCCAGACAACCAGACAAATGTCAACCAAAGATTGACTCATGTAGTGGAATATTTATATTTGTTGATTTAGACTAGAATCACCAAAAAAATGTGTGGTTAAAATGAATTTCTATACTGACAACCCTCTCTGTTCTCCAGTGGAGGCCCCTGTTGTTGCTGTACGCTCCACATGTCTGGGGTGTCCTAGGGAGATTGATGTGGACAGTGAGGACCTAAAGGCTCCTGTGACATACTCCATCACCAGGTTCAATGCAGATTCTGACTCCAGCCATCACTTCGTCCTGAACAGTGTTGGTTTTGCTACGAGACAGGTAAATCCGTTTCAAATCTCAATCTGAGTTATTAGCTAGCTACAAAGGCTAGTTGACTATGCCACCTGGGGGAAAGTTTAGCAGGACTCTAAATACCTAGTTCAATTCAAATCTGATTCACACTGTAGGGCCAAACTGAGCTGAACTAGGCCAGGGCTGATCTGGTTACGCATCTACGATAGCTGCTGGAACCATACTGGAAATGACCATGTGAAAAGAGAAGATCAGAGCCAGTACGGTACAGTTCAAGCCCTAAAGTGTGAACCAGGGGTGATCAGGGGTGTTAGGCCCTACAACAGTTACCAACACAAATATTTTAAAGTTATCTACTTTTGAAAAAATATAATTTAAGTTAAGTGTCTTTGCTCATCCCTTCCAATGGAAATATTCCAAATCATCTCCTTGGCTCTGGAATTAGTGGGTGTGGTTATATTTACCTCTATGGGTGTGACCCTTGGACTGTACTGTACTTATTTGCGTTAGGAGTGTCATTCCAGAATCCACTGGGGGGAGGGCGGCTCAAACTAATGTCTTTGAATAACTTCTTTCACATGCTCCTCTTAGGTGGTTGCTGGATTCAGGTATAGACTGATGTTCGATATGAGGAAAAGCAATTGCTCCAAAGCGGACCACAAAGAGCTGAACGATGAATGTCATCCAGATGCTGAAGATGTGGTAAACCACAATGGAGCTCATAGTATTTTTTGAATAGGCTACAGTATATATAATATGATTCTGCTGTTGTAATACGGAAGGATTAAGGAAATTAAATAGTTATACTTTTTGGAGGAAAAAAAACCATACCATTCAATGTGGTATCATAACATTTCATTGTAATGTGATGTATCATGAATGCTTGTCCCTGCCATCCTGTGTGCCATCTCTCTAGGAACTTGCTCACTGCAATTCTACAGTAGATGTGGCACCTTGGAGACATGAGACTGCAGAAGCAAATGTGGAATGTGCACCAGGTCCCCTTCAGAATTTTGTGAGACATTCTGCAAACTACACTACTATAGCATATTAATGATGCTCGGAAAATCTGATACATTAATAGGGTAGTGATGTGTAGCTATATATTTCGGAAATTTGTGCTAAATGAAGGATTTTGACAAGGAACATTTTTCCATTCACAGGAAGTCTTTAGAAGAAGGCCTCCTGGATGGTCTCCCTTGAGGAACTTCAACAATTTTGCTGAAGCAACTCCAGCCTCAACTGCTTCAGCCAAAGAGGAGTCTTTAGAGGAGTCTCAGGAGCTCAGCCTGACTGCTGTTACCACGGCTAGCAGAGACCCAGAGCCAGCCATGCCCCCCACCACTACTGCCGAGATCCCTTTCCACTGCCCCTCCAAGCCCTGGAAGCAGTTTGTCCCTCCAACAATCCCCAGCCCTGCACAGGAGAAAAGCACAACACCCCCGCCAGCGGTAGAGGGGTGCTTCAGTGATTTAGACTTGCTGCAGAAAAAATAAGTGAATGCTGTATAATGCATTTGTATCATAAGCACACCTGCTGATTTGAAATAAAAATAATCATTTTATTCTCTTTTTGACAATGCAGTTCAATCTTACTTTTGCATTTCCTCAAATTTGTCAAAGTACATCTTAACTGTTTGGCAATTTGATACTAAAAATAAATAACTAAATGTATGAAATTGTGCTGGGTGCTATGTTATTCTGTAAAGCAACATACTATCCACAAAAGCAAGTACTTACTGTAACTGAGAAGTTTATTTGTACATTGTCACGTAACACAAATAATTGTAGTCAGTCTGGATACAATGTAAGTATTTAACTTAGAAGCAAACAGAAACAAAGAATACTGTATTTGATAATGCAGGTACAGTATGTCATGGGTTAGAGGTTGGATTATTATTAGTTGTTCCTAGTGCCAAACTTTCTTTATAGCTGCTTAGCAGAATAAATAAAAGTATATTATTTTAACAAACTCATGCAGGATGGCTGTGTAATAATACAATCATAGTAGCTTTGTTGATAGTAATGACAAAATATGAAAAATACAATTCAATATGTCTATAAACCTGTATTAAATGAAGAGATTTAACTACTCCAGATGTTTCAGTAAAACAAAAGATGACACTTGAACCTTTTCTTAAATAACAAATTGTTTACATCATTTACACATTAAATTGGTTATTTCCTTTTACATCATCGTATGGCCCAAGTCAACACGTATTTTAGAATCTCCAACTGTAGAGAGACTTGTAAGATGACCAAATGTTAACATTCACAATCGGTATGGATTTGCCTGTGCTAACCCTCAGTGCTATATACCAAATGGCTATGACAGCTTTGTTTTCAACATACAAACATGGTTCAGAACAATTACATTTCAAGTAAAACTTTTGAAGCTGAAATATGAAAAGTTCTCTTTTCTAACAAATGATGTTTCAAGTACAGCATCACAATATCTTCCCTGGTGCTGTTCAGCAAGTGGAAAAGGTTTACAAAGCATTTACCACACTCACTGTATTACATTGACATTATGAATGGGCTTTTAAATGGGTCCAGCCCAAGAAAATCTATAACCTGTACAGACCCATACTAATGCACACACACAAGTTAATACAACCATGCAATTAATGGCATTTGAAGAGCTAACAAAAGGCTGGTGACTACTATAAGCGTCTAATGCATCTGACAAATCTCAGATAGAAAGGGATACTATTGCTTATGCTTAAAAAAGACCTGCACTCAAACTACTGTAGGACCAAAGGCGTTAAAAAAGTGCAAAATCCACCTGCATCAGCAACTGTCCATCTCTATACCAGTTGATTGGTTTACTGCATAAGGGAACAACATGTTTTCAAAACAAGACTACTCCCATATCATGAATGCATATGAAGTCTGGAATACCACCACAATAGTATACTTTTGAGAACCTCATTCCCAGGCTATATCTTTAGGAGGAAAGGTCTACTTTTGAGACAACATTTGCAAACATAGGCATTTATAATGCAGTCTGAAGCCATGTCAAGTATATTACCTCTAGGGTATTAGAAATATTAATTGTTGTATTTGAGAGTTAGAATTCTGAAATACTAAGCAGGCGCAAGTGTCCCTCATTTTTTTCTGGTGGTTTAAAGCACAGTTTACAATCTAAACACCAAAATCCTATAACCTCTGGTCACAACACTTGTTCACTACATGCCCTTTTCCTCATAACATAACTGATACATATAGGCAAATATATGCATGCGTTAGTCTTTCTATGGTAATGCAGATAACCATTGAGCGATTCACACAACATTAGAGACTTAACTTTGGCTTTCATTGAATCAACAAAAAATATTAGAGAAGGGAAAACAAAAGTGCGTATATTTTCTTGATCAGTTTCTGAGAAATCTGTTCTGGTTGGGGAAAATCTGCCATAAAGAGACACTTCTTTAAATGCCACCTTATTTCTCAACAGCATATATCACAGAGTTACGCTTGAGAATACAGGGTTTTTACCCCAAAACGAATGTCCTTCATTTGAAAGGGGTTTGGACTTTGATAAGCCATTATGGAATGGAAACCTTTCCCACAGCTCCTATTCAGAGTTGCCTAGGTCCAACTATTATCAAAAGGTTTACTCTAAGAACACAATAGTAAACAAGGGGCGCATCATAATAAAGAATAAACAGAGGGGTCCACTCCACACAGAGAGAGGGAGGGGTGCCCACACAAACAACGCTGACTAGTTGCCTTGGGACAGCCTTACTGATCAGACTTCATCCACTTTCCAACGTGTACAAATAGTCTTATGTTCACATACTGTACTGCTGATTCTCCCCATGCCAACACATAGCACTAACATTCGTATAGTTCACAATCCAACTGCACTACTGACATGCATGATGAAAGCATCAGTTACATGAGGTGACTATATCTGTCTAGCTTAATGCACTTCTCAACATTCATTATGATGACGTCTCACTGAGCAACAGAGGTATTTTACCATTACCTCCAAGACACAAGAGGGAGAAATCCAGCCCTTGTTCATTGTACGTCAACTACATTAAGGCTTCATTTTTAAACTGCAAGGTTTTCTTGACAGTGCATTCATTACTTTCTGTACTGCTGTACTTTATCATAGTATCACAGGCTGGGCCCACAGTGTGTGTGTGTGTGTGTGTGTGTGTGTGTGTGTGTATAAACATGTAGAGGTATACATGTATAGGTGTCTAAAAATATACTGTATATATAACCTGCTGTTACTGCTAAATATGATGCCAAAGGAGTATGACAATGGATTTAAAAACTGTAGTGCCAGAAATGACCAGCCAGTAGAGCTATTGGCCACAATGTAACACTTCAAGGTGCTACCTTTCAGGGGATTATCTTTTTTTTTTTTTTTTACAACAGGTGGAGTAGGCTGCACATCTAAAAATGACTCAATTCATAAAGTTTTTTTCTGGGATGTTCCGTGCATATTCAAAAGGCATTTATGCTACAGGAAGACATCTATACACGTGACCCTGTAAAGGGGACGGCAAACTCTTCTCTTTTACAAAAAGGAAAGGAACGAGAGAAGATTTATATTCGAAGAGAAAAGCACACACAAAAGGTTAAAAAAATATTACAGGCAAAAAAAACTACCATTTTAGACAAGGCGAGTTAGTTGGTAAGTTTCTGCAGGGAAAACCAAAACAGTAAAAAAAAACGAAAATCACTCTGGATTGTTAAGTGCTCGATAGGATAGTCGAGCATCACCCATTAGTTCATGAGGTTTGGATGTTCCACTCACAGCTGGCTGGTGTGTCTGGCCGGGCAGGGCTGGTGGATGTCCTGCCTGGACTTAGTTAAGCGCGTGCTGGCGGATGGTGTGGAAAATCCAGTCCATCTTGGTGGTCCAGCCGCCATGGTGGGCGTCGTTCATTTGCTTCATGAAGTAGTCCAGGGCCTCCTGCTCAGTCTTGTCCAGGGCCAGGGTTTTACGGATGTAGGCAATGTCATCGAAGGACTGCAGCTCGGGCATCCCGGAGCCCAGCATCATGGAGAACAGGTTGATGAAGAGGTTGGCATGCTGACGAATGGCCAAGTAGGCCTTATAGCACATCTCCTGAAATCTGAGACCGAATAGGAGAAAGGGAAAATGCATAAGAATCAGTATATACCATTCCCATTGTTCCCTCAATTCTCTATAGCCTCAAAATAAGCCTTTGAAAGCATACATTTGGCCATTGAAATATATAGTCTTGGCTGGACATGATCGATTTAGCAGTACATTTGTTAAAGCAGAAGTATGGGAGAGGGTCTGGAAAATTGGCAGACAGTAGCCTATCAAACACCCAGGGAGACAGAGCACACATTGTTATATAATAGCTGTCTACTGTGTAGACACCAGCTGTCTGCCAACTCCACAGCCTTTACATTCAACACTAGACAGACATCCACAGATGTGTCCTTTCACACAAGGGAAAACGAAGATGGCTACCTCTCAAACTCTCTGGTCTTCGTGCACTCCTGGGTCCCTTTGCTGATCACAATCAAGAAGTCTTGAGTTAGGACAAACGGAACTCGCTCTCGCTTGTAGCCAAATTTCTTTTTCTTGTGATCCAGAAAATGGCCAAAATCTATGTGAAAAAGCTGCAAAACATCCCAGATTAGCATATGAAAGATAAGATAACACATAGCATTTGCAAAAAATATGTATCATGACAATATCTTGTTGATAACTCAGGTCCTACCTGCCCATCATCCTTCACCATTATGTTACTGTTGTGTCTGTCACCGATGCCTAGGATGAAGGTCGCCACGCAATACCCAGCACAGGATCGCGTAAACAAGTCAACGGCAAGGTCATACCTACAGACAGAGTTACGTCAAATCTGAGCCGTGAGACACTATGGTATACATTTTTCAAACCAAAGAAATAGTGGAGGAAAGTGCCCACACAACATATACAGTTTACTCACATCTCTCCCTTGTTCTTGTCTTTGAGCCACTGGTGTAGTGTTGAGCTGTTGAACTGTAGCGCCCCCTTCAAGCCACCTTTACACTGGATCTGCATGATGGTGTGAGAGCTCCGCACCACCTCGATCAGCCCCACACAGTCACCTAAAGACATGCAGCCGTACGGCAACATCCTGAGGTCTAGACCCTGGTTCTGCCAAATGTTCTCCATGATTCTGATGATCTGAAGTGTTAGCATGTCCTGTCGCAGGTCTGAAACAAACATGTCATATTCAGTGGTCCATGGCAGGATTTAAATACATTCCATCTGTCCAAACTAATCAAGTAGAACTTTACAAGGTAAAGCTATTGTTTAGAACGCAGTTTGATTATAAAACTCGACTCAGACTCACCGTCTCCGTTTTTGAATATGATCTCATTGTTCTGAAAGAGGAGCTCGGACATGATGTCAGGGTTTTCCCAGTTGAGCCACAGTGGTCTTTTGGCAGATGACATGATTCTGCACTCCTCAAGCCTGGGCATTTTACCATGAGGAATACATGCCAACAATGGGAGTCATCACAAGGGGCAAGCTACATTAGTTTCATTGATCAATTGCATGAACTGTGTTAGAATGCAAATGGTCTGCACTGAGGGGCCCAGTGGCTGAGCACATTAGTTGACAATCGGTTTACAATAACATTTCACATGTTCATGCATGAGCAGAACGTTATGATGGGGAAATAGAATGCTTACATTCTCTCTATCTCCTCTCTCTTAGGTCAAATTAATGTAAAATTACCACTAGGGACACTAAAGAGCGATTGCTGGCCTTTGCAAACAGAGTGTCCCATCTACAGTTTCAATAGTGTCCATGTTCAGGCATTGGGTGAGTAAGGTATAGGAGTTCCAATGTGGCGTGCCCACCGTATGTTTCCCAGCTGGTGTGCAGGGTTGAGGGGGGAGGTGAAATTCTGCAGGGCGTCCATGTAGTCTGGCCTCCTCATCTGCTCCACCAGAAACTTCATCTGCACCTGCAGGACCACACAGAGCAGGCTGTAATGAAGATAAAGCCTCCAATAGAAATGTGAAGCTTAGTTCTCTCTACATTAGGTAAACGAAGCCACTGATGTCAGTTTCGTAAGACAAACAGAAACGTGGAACAGTAAGCTGAAACAGCAGAGATTCTCTAACAGATCATCATGTTGGACAATAAGCATGGGTGTATTGGAGAGAGAGGGAATGCTGGGTTACTTTCTGAGTCTCGTCCTTCTTCTCCTGTTTGAGAATGTCAGTGAGGTTGATGAGTTTCTCCATGGCCTCCACTTGTCTGCTCAGGTGCTTCAGGTACATGCCACACGCCCGGCAGTAGGACTCCAGCAGCAGGCCGAACCGCTGACTCACCGTCTTATTGTGCATCTCGGACCTAGCGCACATAGTGGACAGCGAAAGAGGATGAGTTAAAAGGCATTTGCAGTCAGTCAACTCTGTGAAAATAATGTAATTTACTCTGTAAAGTAACTCGAAATCACTCACTTTAAGTGCCAGAAAAAGAAGTGTCCTATCCTTTGGTTAGTCAAGGCCTTTTTCAGTAGAAATCGTACCAGTGGGTTATCAAGGTACTGCTCATATTTCAGAACCTGACAAGAGTGTATGGAGATGAGCCAGTAAATTATGACATTTTATATTTGACAACAGTCCAAACAATCAAAGAAATGTGAGAGGAAGTCACTTTCTGGACACCAAAGCCAAATAAATCCTACCTGGACCAACTGAATGAGGTACTGAGAGAGTTTATCGTCGGTCAAGTACTTCTCAAGGCACCGAACAGCAAAGTCACGGATCATTGGGTCTGGATAGTTACAATCCAGCAGCTCCATGGCTTGCTCTGGTTTTATTGCTGGCCAATCCTTCAGAAGGCAATACATCTAAGAGCAAGAAAAACAACAGTCACGTCACCACTGCAGCAGTGCTGCAGCAGAAAATGATACAATTCCCACAAGAGTTTCAGAAAATGCTCTCTTGAAAAAAATGTCTCAGTAATTAAAAAAAAAATATGTCACCTGTGCTACTTCATCTCTGGAGTTCCACTTCACAGCCAGCAGGATCTTGGGCAGGATTTCAGGTATATTTACACAGTAGTGCCTGATGAGTAAGAGAGACAGTAGACATGTTAGTCAAGGCCTCTAGAAGTTTAAGTATGATGGTGACAGAGCTAGTTATGACTGTACCTGTGCCTCCAGAGGAAGTCCTTCTCCTGCTCTGTGATCTCAGACAGGGGGTCTCGGTTGCACACCTGTCTCAGCTGCTCGTTATCACTGTCCGTTAAGGCATGGTCTCGCGCCACTCTGTTACTCTGCAGGGGATCAGACGTCACACCAACAACCATATATGGAGTCATTATTTAGCAAGGAAACCTTAGACCGTCTTAATAAATGGTTTGTAATGATTTGAGTTACAACTGTATATATATCCATGTATGCCATTACCTGGCCTGACTGGCAGTAGTTGAAACCTAGCTCCCTGGATATGGTCCAGTTAGCATGTCCCTCCACGGTGGTCATGTCTGGGAACTTGACAGGACTGCTGAAGTAGTCAAACTCCAGCTCTAGACAAGGAGTTTCCTGTGTGTGTGGAGGAGAGGCATTATACTGTAAACCCTGATGATAAGGACCACAGAAACACAGACTGGTCATGTTAACATGCTAACTAACATGTTTACCTTGTTGGGGTTGGAGCCTGTGACTCCGATGGGGTTGAGTAGGTCCTCCAGGCCGTGGGGTACAGGCCACAGGTTCAGAGCCATTTTACCAGAGACCAGGGTGTGAGTGTAGTCAAACAGGTTGACGTTCCCCCACGCCAGTGGACAGTGCTCCTGAGTAGAGGATCACAGCCAAAGGGTGGCATTGGTTATTTACACAAATTGTGAATGGCCATCCTTCCACAGACAACAGTGAATACATAGACAGGGCTCTAACTCCTCTAGCTCCACAATGAAATAGGGTGCAGGCCAGGCAGCAGGCTGTTAGCCAACCTGCCAGCTTAGTGGAGTCTGCCACTAGGATAGTCAGTGTAGTCAGCTCAGCCATCCCCATTGAGACTGTGTCTGTGCCTCGACCTAGGTTGGGCAAAACTAAACATGGCGGTGTTCGCCTTAGCAATCTCATTAGGATAAAGACCTCCTCCATTCCTGCCATTATTGAAAGAGATCGTGATACCTCACATCTCAAAATAGGGTTACTTAATGTTAGATCCCTCACTTCAAAGGCAGTTATAGTCAATGAACTAATCACTGATCATAATCTTGATGTGATTGGCCTGACTGAAACATGGCTTAAGCCTGATGAATTTACTGTGTTAAATGAGGCCTCACCTCCTGGTTACACTAGTGACCATATCCCCCGTGCATCCCGCAAAGGCGGAGGTGTTGCTAACATTTACGATAGCAAAATTCAATTAAAAAAAAAAAAAAATGACGTTTGTCTTTTGAGCTTCTAGTCATGAAATCTATGCAGCCTACTCAATCACTTTTTATAGCTACTGTTTACAGGCCTCCTGGGCCATATACAGCGTTCCTCTCTGAGTTCCCTGAATTCCTATCGGACCTTGTAGTCATAGCAGATCATATTCAAATTTTTGGTGATTTTAATATTCATATGGAGAAGTCCACAGACCCACTCCAAAAGGCTTTCGGAGCCATCATCGATTCAGTGGGTTTTGTCCAACATGTCTCTGGACCTACTCACTGCCACAGTCATACTCTGGACCTAGTTTTGTCCCATGGAATAAATGTTGTAGATCTTAATGTTTTTCCTCATAATCCTGGACTATCGGACCACCATTTTATTACGTTTGCAATCGCAACAAATAATCTGCTCAGACCCCAACCAAGGAGCATCAAAAGTCGTGCTATAAATTCTCAGACAACACAAAAATTCCTTGATGCCCTTCCAGACTCCTTCTGCCTACCCAAGGACGTCAGAGGACAAAAATCAGTTAACCACCTAACTGAGGAACTCAATTTAACCTTGCGCAATACCCTAGATGCAGTTGCACCCCTAAAAACGAAAAACATTTGTCATAAGAAACTAGCTCCCTGGTATACAGAAAATACCCGAGCTCTGAAGCAAGCTTCCAGAAAATTGGAACGGAAATGGCGCCACACCAAACTGGAAGTCTTCCGACTAGCTTGGAAAGACAGTACCGTGCAGTATCGAAGAGCCCTCACTGCTGCTCGATCATCCTACTTTTCCAACTTAATTGAGGAAAATAAGAACAATCCAAAATTTATTTTTGATACTGTTGCAAAGCTAACTAAAAAGCAGCATTCCCCAAGAGAGGATGGCTTTCACTTCAGCAAGTAATAAATTCATGAACTTCTTTTGAGGAAAAGATCATGATCATTAGAAAGCAAATTACGGACTCCTCTTTAAATCTGCGTATTCCTCCAGGGCTTAGCTGTCCTGGATCTGCACAGCTCTGCCAGGGCCTGGGATCGGGAGAGACACTTAAGTGTTTTAGTACTATATCTCTTGACACAATGATGAAAATAATCATGGCCTCTAAACCTTCAAGCTGCATACTGGATCCTATTCCAACTAAACTACTGAAAGAGCTGCTTCATGTGCTTGGCCCTCCTATGTTGAACATAATAAACGGCTCTCTATCCACCGGATGTGTACCAAACTCACTAAAAGTGGCAGTAATAAAGCCTCTCTTGAAAAAGCCAAACCTTGACCCGGAAAATATGAAAAACTATCGGCCTATATCGAATCTTCCATTCCTCTCAAAAATGTTAGAAAAAGCTGTTGCACAGCAACTCACTGCCTTCCTGAAGACAAACAATGTATACGAAATGCTTCAGTCTGGTTTTAGACCCCATCATAGCACTGAGACTGCACTTGTGAAGGTGGTAAATGACCTTTTAATGGCGTCAGACCGAGGATCTGCATCTGTCCTCGTGCTACTAGACCTTAGTGCTGCCTTTGACACCATCGATCACCACATTCTTTTGGAGAGACTGGAAACCCAAATTGGTCTACACGGACAAGTTCTGGCCTGGTTTAGATCTTATCTGTCGGAAAGATATCAGTTTGTCTCTGTGAATGGTTTGTCCTCTGACAAATCAACTGTACATTTCGGTGTTCCTCAAGGTTCCGTTTTAGGACCACTATTGTTTTCACTATATATTGTACCTCTTGGGGATGTTATTCGAAAACATAAAGTTAACTTTCCCTGCTATGCGGATGACACACAGCTGTACATTTCAATGAAACATGGTGAAGCCCCAAAATTGCCCTCGCTAGAAGCCTGTGTTTCAGACATAAGGAAGTGGATGGCTGAAAACTTTCTACTTTTAAACTCGGACAAAACAGAGATGCTTGTTCTAGGTCCCAAGAAACAAAGAGATCTTCTGTTAAATCTGACAATTAATCTTGATGGTTGTAAAGTCGTCTCAAATAAAACTGTGAAGGACCTCGGTGTTACTCTTGACCCTGATCTCTCTTTTGACGAAGATATCAAGACTGTTTCAAGGACAGCTTTTTTCCATCTACGTAACATTGCAAAAACCAGAAATTTTCTGTCCAAAAATGATGCAGAAAAATGTATCCATGCATTTGTTACTTCTAGGTTAGACTACTGCAATGCTCTACTTTCCGGCTACCCGGATAAAGCACTAAATAAACTTCAGTTAGTGCTAAATACGGCTGCTAGAATCCTGACTAGAACCAATAAATTTGATCATATTACTCCAGTGCTAGCTTCCCTACACTGGCTTCCTGTTAAGGCAAGGGCTGATTTCAAGGTTTTACTGTTAACCTATTACATGGGCTTGCTCCTACCTATCTTTCCGAGTTGGTCCTGCCGTACATACCTACACGTACGCTACGGTCACAAGACGCAGGCCTCCTAATTGTCCCTAGAATTTCTAAGCAAACAGCTGGAGGCAGGGCTTTCTCCTATAGATCTCCATTTTTATGGAACGGTCTGCCTACCCATGTGAGAGACGCAGACTCGGTCTCAACCTTTAAGTCTTTACTGAAGACTTATCTCTTCAGTAGGTCATATGATTGAGTGTAGTCTGGCCCAGGAGTGTGAAGGTGAACGGAAAGGCTCTGGAGCAACGAACCGCCCTTGCTGTCTCTGCCTGGCCGGTTCCCCTCTCTCCACTGGGATTCTCTGCCTCTAACCCTATTACAGGGGCTGGGTCACTGGCTTACTGGTGCTCTTTCATGCCGTCCCTAGGAGGGGTGCGTCACTTGAGTGGGTTGAGTTACTGACGTGATCTTCCTGTCTGGGTTGGCGCCCCCCCTTGGTTTGTGCTGTGGTGGAGATCTTTGTGGGCTATACTCGGCCTTGTCTCAGGATTGTAAGTTGGTGGTTGAAGATATCCCTCTAGTGGTGCGGGGGCTGTGCTTTGGCAAAGTGGGTGGGGTTATATCCTTCCTGTTTGGCCCTGTCCGGGGGTATCATCGGATGGGGCCACAGTGTCTCCTGACCCCTCCGGTTTCAGCCTCCAGTATTTATGCTGCAGTAGTTTATGTGTCGGGGGGCTAGGGTCAGTTGGTTATATCTGGAGTACTTCTCCTGTCTTATCCAGTGTCCTGTGTGAATTTAAGTATGCTCTCTCTAATTCTCTCCTTCTCTCTTTCTTTCTCTCTCTCGGAGAACCTGAGCCCTAGGACCATACGTCAGGACTACCGGGTATGATGACTCCTTGCTGTCCCCAGGGTACCTGGCCTTGCTGCTGTTCCAGTTTCAACTGTTCTGCCTGCGGTTATGGAACCCCTACCTGTCCCAGACCTGCTGTTTTCAACTCTAAATGATCGGCTATGAAAAGCCAACTGACATTTATTCCTGATTATTATTTGACCATGCTTGTCACTTATGAACATTTTGAACATCTTGGCCATGTTCTGTTATAATCTCCACCCGGCACAGCCAGAAGAGGACTGGCCACCCCTCATAGCCTGGTTCCTCTCTAGGTTTCTTCCTAGGTTTTGGCCTTTCTAGGGAGTTTTTCCTCGCCACCGTGCTTCTACACCTGCATTGCTTGCTGTTTGGGGTTTTAGGCTGGGTTTCTGTACAGCACTTCGAGATATTAGCTGATGTACGAAGGGCTATATAAAATAAACTTGATTTGATTTTGATTTGAATACAGGCTTGAGGGAATTTTATATGGGGTACTTGTGTAACTAACACAAACATCCTAATTGCCCCTTGGGGATTAAAAGTCATACTGAATTGAATTTAAAAGATTAGTAGGCAAGGAAACAGACTTTGTTTTAGTTCAGTTAATTGGCTTCAAGCTGTACAGTAGGTTGCTCACAAAGGACGGCCTTTAGAGGCATTTATCTCTAATTCATCATGGGCACGAAAACCCATCTCCCCGACCTTTAGGTGACATCACTCAGCCCAGGTGTCGGTTACAGTCTTCATACCTACGTTACACAGCCACGATCTCTCCATGCCACAAGTCGATAAGTAATTCAACATCCACAGAGGACACCTCAGGCAATTCAGGTAAGACCTTTGAACACTGTTCTAGCCAGTGTGTATAATTTATATCATTAAAGGTCTGGGGTGTCCGATTAAATTGAGTGCTTACCTCCTTCGCCCCTTTCCTGCCTTTCACAGAGCAGATGGAGAGACAGAGGCGGGCCGCCCGGGGGATGTCGGGAATGTACATGTCGTAGGTCAGCCACTCGTTCCACCTGGGAGACAAGCACAGCCACAGTGAATCACCCTGAACCCATTACAAGTGTTAATATCACAGATCAATACACACCCTCCTCCCCCATTACCATGGGATAAATAGTAACAATATGATGTCTTTTGATGAGCGAGATACTGTCTGTGACACCATGTGTGTTGTGTGTCTGTAATACCTGGGATTAGAGCATGGCACACGCTGCGTGTTCACATTGTCACACATCTGCTCCCCTCCATGGTAGATGCCGGTTCGCACATAAATCTACATGGACAACAGGAAGAAGACACCAAAAACCCCTGAAAACCACCAGCAGTAGCAGCATGACAGACATTCACGCCAAGGAGTCTTACAGAAAATTAATTACTGAAAAGTGGCTATAAGAGGAGTTGAGGGCTAGCCAAGCATAGAAACAGAAAATCAATGTGAAAAAGTTTATCTAAAACAATAACCATTGAAGTACCTTATCTATATCCCGAATGTTCACATTGACGTATGTGGCACAGAGCACTCGTATCCGCAGGGTTCCGTTGATGGTCCACAGAGACTTGGTGGAGGACTCTCCGTTCATGTACGGGGTGGCGGTGGAGATGCGCCGGGCGTACGAGGGCATGGTGAAGTTGTCCATGGGTAACTGAGAATAAAGGCTATCCTTCGCCATCAGCATGAGGTTGGGCATCCTGCCAAGCATGATGCAACTCCTCACATACTGAAAGGGAAAAGGAATAGGATTAAGATACATGATTAAGCAATATAGACCTGAGTCAGAACTAATGTTAGGCTTCAATGTGTATGCATTGGTTACATGCACACTAGGGCCCAACAAACCTTATATTGACTCAGGGGGCATTTCTCCAGGAGGTACTCGTCACAGCCGCACACCTTGAGGATGTACTTGCCCTGGTACTCCTGCACACACATCTTGAGTTGTTCAGGGGACAACAGCATGCTCCTGGTCTTCTTCCTGATGGCCTCAGCTATCACCTGTTCTGGCACACAATCATGGTTGATCTTCAGGGTGTATTTCTGCTTGTCATTGTTGGGTGAGACAATCACCCAGATCACTACAATGATTTGACCTATAAAATAAGCCACAGAAAAGAGAATAATCAGAACATTACTCCACACAGGCTGAGAACAAACTTGAAATAGATTATCATGAAAAGGAATTAGGATCATTTTGTTTGTTGCTTATTAAAGTGTCAGCCTATGTGTTGACAAAGTAGAAAAGGTTGTTGTTTGACACCCACTAAATGTGCCTTAGGCATCTTGCAGCATCTTGACATTACATTGCTTGATTTTAATTAATACAACAATGCCTACCTTTGTCCAGTTTGCCATGGATGTGCTTTGGAAGTTCTTGTGTCGATTCAACATTGGGAGGGTAGACATATAAAGCCCGACTATGGGGTCCATTGGCGTCTCGGAGTTCTACTGAATCCTTACAGACGTTAAGAATATTCCTCCTGAAGTCCTGCACCTCAGGGTCCTTTACTAAGTCAAACTCGCAAACAGGCATACCAATTGCGAATCCTAAAACAAAAGAAACTCACTTACTGATACTGTATGTTTTGGAAGAAAAATGTAAGCATGTTGTTACTCTACAAAGAGGAGGATAGTAATTAAGTCTTACCAATTTCTCTGTTCAGAATTTTCTCCTCTCGGTTACCAACCGGTTCGATGACCTTCAGAAAAGGCTGAAAGAGCCTGAGATCACATAGTCTCCTAGTTTCATCGTAGAACTCCTCTCGCTCTGCCTCCTGCGTAACACTGACAAATATGTAAGAGGTCTCCTCCTGTAGTAGGTGATGCAGGGGGTACTTCCTGGCCTCCTTGAACACTTCATGTTTGATGGTGATGAGCGTAGCCTCACGGAGGCACTCGAGGGTCAGGATCATCCCGTTTGGCAACAAGCAGTCCACAAAGATCCGGGGGGGCATCAAATGGATGCCCCATAATTCACCAGAAGAAGGCCTAGGAGGCATTTCTGTAGTCCTCACACACAAAGTTAATAGAAAATAGTTCCTTATCTCCTGAAGTGGAAAAGAGTAACAGTGCATTAGAATTATATGAAAACAAACATCATACAGTAGACTATATCCAGTCCCACCTCTTGCTGTCGTGTGACTGTAGAGTTAATAATAATTAATAATAATTTGGTGGGCGCTTAAATTTGTCCTATTTCACACATGTACAAGTGTGTATTAATAGACATGTGAATAGTAATTATTTATTTATTTTTGCATATCCCACTCTCCCCAAGACACCTTGTCAGCTCAGGGATTTGAACTTGAGACCTTTAGCTTACTGGCCCAACACTCTAACCACTAGTCTACCTGCCACCCTAAGACCCTCCTGCCCTCTCACCCCTACTGGACAGAATAAGAACTAGCCACGATTCACCAGTGGAAACTGACCCATCAAAACACTACACCTAATGACAAACTAGCCTATGTTATCATAACTGTGATGATAAATCATGTTTATTTCTATTTCTATGTCCATGATGATCTAGCCTACTCAGTCAGTCACATGACAGACAGAAGTGCTTCTGTCTCCGGGAGTCAAGTTATTTCTCCTCCACATACAGCGAGAGCCAACGACATTTGTGACCAAATACCAGAGTTTCCCCTTTCCCTGAGAGTGCAACAACATGTAGCCCTATGCTATACAAGGCACTTAACTTTTTCTGCTATCACTGTCTAACATCATTAATGTCAGTAAACATGCAGCTAACAATAACAACTAGGAAAACAGTCATGGTCTGTTCAATATGAAAGGCATCCAGTCTTGTCATCAGGATGTAAGGCAAATGAGGAAGCTTCTTCAAACAGGATGTGGAGAAAGGAAACACTAAACCTAGTTTATTTGAATACAGAAACATGTATGGCTGAGAAAATAGACGGAACATATAGAAACTCAGTACCACACTTTATCTACCTAATGTGGACTCATTAACAAAGGGGGAATAAATATGAATATTTGATTGACAAATTGACAAATCAATGTTGCTTCCTACCTTAAAAGAGCTGGTCTTAACTTGTGTTAAAACCCTCACCCTTCATGTTTCAGATCATCTGATCTCCAGTGTTGTTTTCTGCTGATTGGTAGGTACCTCTCAGCACAGTGCCATTCTCTGAAGACAGAGAGAGAGGAAGCATGAGACTCGTTATCACAAAAAGCTCAACAGTAAACCAAACTCTGTGATACAACCTCTCAACAAATGTAACTAGCTCGAGCAAGAAAACCATGCAGCAAGGAGTGGGTGGGTGTGTGTAGCCAAAGGGGAGATAAATAACGCTTCAATCATTCATGTAGCAAATTTCACTAACGTCTACCCTGGTGTTAGGTCCATGATGAGACTGTTATTATTCTGTAACAAATCAATTTATAGCATACCGTTACTTAAAGCTGTGCAGCAATCTATAGTTAGTTAGCTTCCATCATTTCATTTTTGTTAGCTAGCTAGATACTGTGATTGGTATAGTAGTTATAATCACGACTGTAATTACAGTATGACTATTAACCATATAACTAGCTAGATCATATAGAAATAACGTTAGTTAAATTTTAAGTCCAGTGTCCACATTGTCTCCGATTGTAAAACGTCTATTATTTTTAGTCATAGATATAACTAATATAAAAATGTAAAGAATTGACATAAGAAACACTCGTTAGGTAACGTTATAGCTAGCTTCTAGCTAACGTTAGTTGGCATTCACAAGAGACATTTGCTGACGTTCCAAATCATAATCTGTTTTGATATTAACTAACCAACAACATAACGTTAGCTAACATTAGCTAGGCTCCTGTCGGTCTGGTTATGGTCAGCCATTTTTCATTTAAATCTAAATATATCTAGCTATTTTACTAAGAATGTAGCTATTATTAGTTAAATGCGAGAACGCTTACCAAGACATGTCTACGATATGACCTCGTTGGCTAACAGCTCGCGCTAGCTAGCTTCCAACACCTTCTCATGCTTGGTTCCAGCGGGTGTTCCAGTGGGTGTTCCGCGGCGCAAGCTGTGTTCATTCGATCATGCAGCGCCAGGCTTTAGGCTACCTACGATTTGACAGCAGATTTCGCTATAGCAACCATGATGAATTTTGTGTTTTATTTTTAAACAGTCTACAATTTTACCATAGCTATCGGTTGCAATGAAATTGCATTATCAAAAATAAGATACACACACATGGAGCCTACCAATCATGTTTTGCTCAAATGTATTAGCTTCAATTATATAACGGCCAGTCAGTAAAACATTTACATTTGTTACCAGCTGCAACGATCATGCACTGGGGGATTTTGGTAGCAAATTGGTTTACAGGAGTAGCTGTCCCGCGAGTTTTGATGAGTTTGACGAGAGTAGGCTACAACCTCAAACCATAATATAGAAAATAGCTAATAAAATTATCTATGTTAGTTATTTAAAAATATATGTTTTATTGCATGAACATTTGGTTTTGATAGCATTTTGCCACTTGTAAGTGTTCAACTGTATAGATATTATGACGATGAGCCATTGCAATAAACCATGCGGTCAAGCTACCCGACTCTCGGAATTGAATGACCAAGCTAGCCGCGACTGAATCTGTGCGCCTGCTACTCCATGAATGGCGAAATGGACACATCAAATAGGCTAGACTAGTCGAGTTCACAATCTTTGTGGATTATTGAAGACCAAGGCCCATACTACCGTTATACTGAGTATAAAGCATTGTCAGTATGGCATGCCAATGACACCAAAACGTAATTCAAATATATCCTCCAGATCCAATGAGTTCCGTGTGATATCAGATCGGTAAATGTAGTGTAGTGGCGCATACTAATTCGGACACGGATAGCTTGACCGTGGATTTCCGAGAGTCGCATAGCTTGAATGCAGTAAATGGACTGTACCAACAAGAGAAGAATACACTCACAAACATGTTTTTCAAAGACCCACCTTTTCCTAAAAGTTTTACATATGTTGTTACTATTGTCTGGGGGTTTGATTATGATAGGCTTTAGTCTACTAAAATGTAGCCATTTATTTTTTTGCATAGTGTATATCCCCCACACCTCTCTGCTCGTGACACTGAAAACCCACCCCTCTTCTCTGGTGAAAGCAAGGTAGGCTGCTGGATTCTCAGCTGGTTCGAAGTTGGCCAGTATGCAATGATGGCGTTACATGTCAACAATAGAGATGCTTACTATCAGAGTGCCGATTATTACAGAAATTCTCAGCCTTTGAACTATGGGGATAGCAGCTATTATTTTTCCCGATTACCAGGTAAGAAAAGGGTCTCATTCATTGCTGTCAGCGACCGTGACACTGCGAATTGATGGATGCATATTTGCAGCCTCAGCTACAGTGCAACAACCAGTGCTGATTGAAGGGGGTTTATCCAAACGGCATCTTGGTATTATAGGTTGTAGTAGGCTATACAGATATAAATACATTTGGTTGAGGTTGAGCCTACTCATTGATTGGAAGAGATTCGACCAACAACAGCCATGTTGAAATTACATCTGAAATAAGAGGTATCGTAGGTTTCTGATCAATTCAACCCCAAAGATATGCGAACCTAAGTTAGTTAATTTGTTATATCCACAGCACCCTCTGTGCTTCTTCCAGTGAAGGTGTGATGCGGTGGACAGCTGTTTCATGTAAAATCAACTAAAGTGATAATAGTCAGATCAGTGGGTGTAGAATTACAGTATGGTCTGCTTGTTTAGAGGGATGAGCATGGTCTTTATTGACAGTCTCTGTTCCCAAATCTTGAAATGGAATTCTGTCTACTCTTGTCATAGCACAAGCTCCTTGACACAACATGCTGTGTGTACATTATTCACATCATGATGATTAGTTTATTAATCAAATGCACAGGGTCACAGATGTAATTGCAGGGTACAGTGACATTCTTAAGCTCCGAGCTCCAACAGTGCAGGCCAAAAATGTAACAATAATATAATAATAATAATGTATACATATTTACAACTGTAACAATGATAAATGTCCATTGGGGGTTGGGGCAGGGTGAATGTCTGTTTGGGAAGTGGGGAGTGATGAAAGCGGGGAGAACAGGCCCTGGCTCGGGTGGCTGAGGTCCTTGATGATCTTCTTGGCCTTCCTGTGACACTTGGTGTTGTAGGTGTCCTGGAGGGCAGGCAGTGTGCACCCAATGGTGCGTTCGGCTGAGCGTACAACCCTCGGTAGAGCCTTGCAGTCAGCGGCGGTGGAGTTGCCATACCAGGCTGTGATGCAGCCTGACAGTATGCTCTCGATGGTGCTCCTGTAGAACACTGTGTGGGCCCTCTGGGACAGGCCGAATTTCTTCAACCTCCTGAAGTTGAAGAGTCACTTTTGTGCCTTCACCACAGTGTCTGTGTGGTTTGACCATTTCAGCTCCTCTGAGATGTGTACGGCGAGAAAATTTACGCGGTTGACCGCCCTGTTGATGAGGATAGGGGTGTGCCCAGCCGGGTTCCTCCTGGAGTCCACAATCAGCTCCTTTGTTTTGCTGACATTGGGGGAGAGGTTGTTTACCTGGTACCACACCGTCAGAGTGCCTACCTCCTCTCTGTAGGCCGTCGCATCATTGTTGGTAATCAGGCCTACTACTGTCATGTCGTCAGCGAACTTGATGATGGAGTTGATGGTGATGGTGCTTATGCTGATAATAATTATGATGAATAACAGCTTGGGTCTGGACTTGAGTTTACCTTGTTATCCAGCAATGTTGTCTTAAGTAATTAAACCTGTTATAGATTGCATACTCTGTCTGTTGTAATGAGATACAATGACATTGTCCCCTGAAATAGGTTGACAGATCTTAGTCTGATAGGTTGACATCCTTGGTGATGTTATAAATGTTTGATAAGCAGCCTCATTGTGTGCTTTACCCTGATTTGCTGTAGCTTTATTGGTAAAAATATATATATTGATAGATTGATAATTTAGCGTTGTTGTCACGATCGTCTTTGGGTGAGAGATTGGACCAAGGCGCAGCGTGTGGAAAGTACATCTTCTTTTATTCAGAAGAGGGAAAAAAACACGAAACAAACACTATACAACTAAACAAACAAAATAACAAACTGACGACCGTGAAGCTATAATAACAAAATGGTGCTGACACTGACCATTACATACTGACATAGACAATTACCCACAAAAAGCTAAAGCCTATGGTTGCCTTAAATATGGCTCCCAATCAGAGACAACAATAACCAGCTGTCTCTAATTGAGACCCAATTCAGGCAACCATAGACTTTCCTAGACACCTACACTGAACACTAAACCATCTCCTCTACTAAACCCCCTAAACCATACAACACCCTAGACAATACAAAAAACACACAAACTTCCCCATGTCACACCCTGACCTAACTAAAATAATAATGAAAACAAAGATAACTAAGGCCAGGGTGTGACATAACCCCCCCCTTAAGGTGCGAACTCCGGGCGCACCAGCATAAAGTCTAGGGGAGGGTCTGGGTGGGCGTCTGTCCACGGTGGCGGCTCTGGCACTGGTCGTGGTCCCCACCCCACCATAGTCACTACCCGCTTTCTTAACCCCACTGGAATAAGGGGCAGCACCGGACTAAGTGGCAGCACCGGACTAAGGGGCAGCACCGGACTAAGGGGCAGCACCGGACTAAGGGGCAGCACCGGACTAAGGGGCAGCACCGGACTAAGGGGCAGCACCGGGATAAGGGGCAGCACCGGGATAAGGGGCAGCACCGGGATAAGGGGCAGCACCAGGATAAGGGGCAGCTCCGGACTGAGGGACGGCAGCTCCGGACTGAATGACGGCTCTGGCGGATCCTGGCTGGACGGCTCTGGCGGATCCTGGCTGGACGGCTCATGGCTGGCTGACGGATCTGGCTGCTCATGGCTGGCTGACGGATCTGGCTGTTCATGGCTGGCTGACGGATCTGGCTGCTCATGGCTGGCTGACGGATCTGGCTGCTCATGGCTGGCTGACGGATCTGGCTGCTCATGGCTGGCTGACGGATCTGGCTGCTCATGGCTGGCTGACGGATCTGGCTGCTCATGGCTGGCTGACGGATCTGGCTGCTCATGGCTGGCTGACGGATCTGGCTGCTCATGGCTGGCTGACGGATCTGGCAGATCCTGTCTGGTTGGCGGCTCTGGCAGATCCTGTCTGGTTGGCGGCTCTGGCAGATCCTGTCTGGTTGGCGGCTCTGGCAGATCCTGTCTGGTTGGCGGCTCTGGCAGATCCTGTCTGGTTGGCGGCTCTGGCAGATCCTGTCTGGTTGGCGGCTCTGGCAGATCCTGACTGACGAATGGCTCTGACGGCTCGGGACAGACGGGCGGCTCTAATGGCTCTGGACAGACGGATGGCTCAGACGGCGCTGGGGAGACGGATGGCTCAGATGGCGCTGGGGAGACGGATGGCTCAGATGGCGCTGGGCAGACGGATGGCTCAGATGGCACTGGGCAGACGGATGGCTCTGGCCGGATGAGGCGCACTGTAGGCCTGGTGCGTGGTGCCGGAACTGGAGGCACCGGGCTAAGGACACGCACCTTCAGGCTAGTGCGGGGAGAAGGAACAGGGCATACTGGACCCTGGGAGCGCACATTAGGCCTAGTGCGTGGTGCCGGAACTGGTGGTACCGGACTGGGGACACGCATCTCAGGGCTAGTGCGGGGAGCAGCAACAGGACGCACAGGACTCTGGGGACACACAGGAGGCTTGGTGCGTGGTTTAGGCACTGGTGGTAAAGGGCTGGAGACACGCACCATAGGGCTAGTGCGTGGAGGAGGCACTGGTGGTACTGGGTTGGGGCGGGGAGGTGGCGCCGGAAATACCGGACCGTGCAGGCGTACTGGCTCCCTTGAGCACTGAGCCTGCCCAACCTTACCTGGTTGTATGCTCCCCGTCGCCCGACCAGTGCGGGGAGGTGGAATAACCCGCACCGGGCTATGTAGGCGAACCGGGGACACCATGCGTAAGGCTGGTGCCATGTAAGCTTCATGACATCCGGCTCAACGCTCAATCTAGCCCGGCCGATACGTGGAGCTGGAATGTACCGAACCGGGCTATGAACGCGTACAGGAGACACCATGCGCTCTACTGCGTAACACGGTGTCTGCCCGTACTCTCGCTCTCCACGGTAAGTACAGGGAGTAGGCGCAGGTCTCCTACCTGACTTCGCCACACTCCCTTTAAGGCCCCCCCCAAGACATTTTTGGGTTGTACTCACGGGCTTCCAGCCTTGCTTCCGTGCTGCCTCCTCATATCGCCTCCTCTCGGCTTTAGCTGCCTCCAGCTCTTCACGAGGGAGGCGATATTCTCCCGGTTGTGCCCAAGGTCCCTTTCCATCCAATATCTCCTCCCATGTCCATGAATCCTGTGTAGGTGGGTCCTGTTGCCGCTTGACACGCCGCTTGGTCCTGGATTGGTGGGTAATTCTGTCACGATCGTCTTTGGGTGAGAGATTGGACCAAGGCGCAGCGTGTGGAAAGTACATCTTCTTTTATTCAGAAGAGGGAAAAAAACACGAAACAAACACTATACAACTAAACAAACAAAATAACAAACTGACGACCGTGAAGCTATAATAACAAAATGGTGCTGACACTGACCATTACATACTGACATAGACAATTACCCACAAAAAGCTAAAGCCTATGGTTGCCTTAAATATGGCTCCCAATCAGAGACAACAATAACCAGCTGTCTCTAATTGAGACCCAATTCAGGCAACCATAGACTTTCCTAGACACCTACACTGAACACTAAACCATCTCCTCTACTAAACCCCCTAAACCATACAACACCCTAGACAATACAAAAAACACACAAACTTCCCCATGTCACACCCTGACCTAACTAAAATAATAATGAAAACAAAGATAACTAAGGCCAGGGTGTGACAGTTGTCTATTGATATACACTAATTTTAGCCTGTATCCAGAGTCCCCAATTTCATTCAGCCCATATGCCTCTCTATTTATGTGTAGGAATACTTGGGAACAGATTCCCTAAATTAAAATCACTTTGAGCTCATTTCCTGGTGATCTTACAGTCTTTTATGTCCAAGAACAAGTATGTACAGTATATATTTTTTCTCAGCAA
The DNA here is from genome assembly GCF_016432855.1 of Salvelinus namaycush. Classification (NCBI taxonomy): domain Eukaryota; kingdom Metazoa; phylum Chordata; class Actinopteri; order Salmoniformes; family Salmonidae; genus Salvelinus; species Salvelinus namaycush. Next base: position 24,910,281 of record NC_052316.1, on the reverse strand, counting down.
GCTTATACACCCTGTGTATAGTCTAATTATCAACCATCCCTCTCTTGAACTGGCAGTAATGAGTCCTTTCAGATGGCTAGCTGTCAATAGCCTAACTGCTATGTTGCCATTTCTAACTAGGCTAACTAATGGGTAAATATTTAAGCCTCAATTCATCTGTTTTATCTGCATGACTGAGTGTTAGTAAAATACCATAAATCTCAGGGTTTTTCAACAGATTTCAATGCTAAAACCAAGTCTCCATCGTGTGTCCCTGCAAGGCATTGAACATAAGAATTAAACAGGAAGTCTTTATGAGTTCCCTTCAAGCTTTCTCCATTCAAAGACTAGTCATGCACATCATTCCAGTGCATGAGGCATACACTCTTCGCTCCATAATTCATGTGGCAGAGGAACACAGTGTAAAAGGCATGAAATAACTATAAGTTTGTGAAGGGCTATTCAACTTTTGAAGGTTTTTGGTTCTTTCTTTCTTCTGCACACATACCAAATGAAAGAATTAGAACCCTCCACTTTAAGACCCAAGAAGACCTTTCCTTAAAATACTTTTCTCCAACTCAGAGACCCAAGGCCATCCCTCTTGATACATGGCCAATGACTACTCATTAATTTCCCCAGGACTTCCATTTTATGTGAAATCCCAGGGTTAAGCCTCAGGAGGAGTGTTATGTACCCAAGATGAGAAAAGAGGACTTCGACTCTGACCTTGGGCTATGACAATGTAGGTTCCTGGGACTATTTTTGGGATTAGGCTATATTCTCCAGTGAACATGTGATTCAGGTTTGTCTCCTCGTTACTCTGCAAGGGGAAATAATAGCAGTTATACAGCATACTGCGCTTCAAGGCTAAGCAGATTAGTGTTTTTTTCTACTTCATTGCAATACCCAGAAAAAATATTTAGAAAGTGAGCAATTTTCTTGAATTATTTTATTCACACTCATATTAAAGCATTTTTAGGTGTTTAGGCTACATTATGACATTTATCAGAATAACATTGATGTACACGTTGTCGACCTACAATTGCCGGAGCATCCTTTAGTTTGTTGTTATCGGAAAGTTCCATTTCAAGCATGCCATTCACTTGGTGTCACTGCATGGCTGCTGGAATCCAAAACATCCTACACTGTTATTTTAGGTCTATGAATCACTGTTGTTGGGTCTCCAATCTGAGTCGATACAGTGGAAACATCAGACATGAGCGCAGCTGCTGACCCAACCCCCACCCTTATATGCAGAAAAAATTTGGCCACACATGAGTGCCTGAAATGTACCCAGTCAAGTAGGCAATGGTCTGTTTGAATCAGCGGCATATCAAGAAATGCTTGAGGAACTTATTGTCGCAAGGAGCAGAGCTGTGAAACCCACTATTGTTTTATTTGTTAGTGTCTGTTTCCCCAGGGAGAAATGAACACAGTTGACGACTATAGTTATTGCATCCTCCAAATGTTATATAACCATTACATGCCTATCCTACATTTTAAAGTATATGATTGATTCTAATGCTTTGCAATCATTGCATTGGCCCTCAGGACCAGAGTCTATGCTGAAGCCTTCACTGAGCCTATTTGGCCAGCAGCAGCCACTGTTCCAGCCAATGCCTCCTACACATACCCTTGGACCCCCTCCACAGACCCTTGGACCCCCTCCACAGACCCTTGGACCCCCTCCACAGACCCTTGGACCCCCTCCACAGACCCTCAGACCCCCTCCACAGACCCTCGGACCCCCTCCACCAGTAGTAGTGACCCCGGACCCCCTCCGTTTCCCCCTCTCCAGTCTTCTGTCTGCCAAACCTCCCGCTCACCTCCAGCTGGTGCAGGGGCCCCCCTGCCCTGTCCCACCTTCCACTGCCCAGGCGACCCTCAGCAGCAGGCCCCAGGAGAAAGATGCTCAGATCGGGGCCCCAGACCAGGACGCTACCTTGGAGGAGCTGTGTAAGCCTCTGTACTGCAAACTGTGCAACGTCACCCTCAATTCTGCTCAGCAGGCACAGGCCCACTACCAGGTGAGCTGGTTTACTGTACATGTAGCTTGTACCGTATCTTATCCACCAGCAGGCTGTTTCTGTCAATATGCGGTAGCAATTGAGCCTGGGGACAAGCTTACTTGTAGGCCTACCCCAACACATACAGTTGAAGTCAGAAGTTTACATACACTTAGGTTGGATTCATTTAAACTCGTTTTTCAGCCACTGCACAAATGTCTTGTTAACAAACTATAGTTTTGGCAATTCGGTTAGGACATCTACTTTGTGCATGACGCAAGTAATTTTTCCAACAATTGTTTACAGACAGATTATTTCACTTATAATTCACTGTACCACAATTCCAGTGGGTCAGAAGTATACATACACTAAGTTGACTGTGCCTTTAAACAGCTTGGAAAATTCCCGTAAACGATGTTATGGCTTTAGAAGCTTCTGATCATCATTTGAGTCAATTGGAGGTGTACCTGTGGATTTATTTCAAGGCCTACCTTCAAACTCAGTGCCTCTTTGCTTGACATCATGGGAAAATCAAAAGAAATCAGCCAAGACCTCAACATTTTTTTGTAGACCTCCACAAGTCTGGTTCATCCTTGGGAGCAATTTCCAAACGCCTGAAGGTACCACGTTCATCTGTACAAACAATAGTACGCAAGTATAAACACCATGGGACCACGCAGCCGTCATACTGCTCAGGAAGGAGACGTGTTCTGTCTCCTAGAGATGAACGTACTTCGGTGCGAAAAGTGCAAATCAATTCCAGAACAACAGCAAAGGACCTTGTGAAGATGCTGGAGGAAACAGGTGCAAAAGTCTATATCCACAGTAAAAACGAGTCCTATATCACTGTATAGGTCACTCAGCAAGGAGGTCACTCAGCAAGGAAGAAGCCACTGCTCCAAAACCGACATAAAAAAGCCAGACTTCAGTTTGCAACTGCACATGGGGACAAAGATCGTACTTTTTGGAGAAATGTCCTCTGGTCTGATGAAACAAAAATAGAACTGTTTGGTCATAATGACCATCATTATGTTTGGAGGAAAAAGGGAGATGCTTGCAAGCCGAAGAACACCATCCCAATCGTGAAGCACGGGGGTGGCAGCATCATGTTGTGGGGGTGCTTTGCTGCAGGAGGGACTGGTGCACTTCACAAAATGGATGGCGTCATGAGGAAGGAAAATTATGTGGATATATTGAAGCAACATCTCTAGACATCCGTCAGGAAGTTAAAGCTTGGTTGCAAATGGGTCTTCCAAATGGACAATGACCCCAAGCATACTTCCAAAGTTGTGGTAAAATGGCTTAAGGACAACAAAGTCAAGGTATTGGAGTGGCCATCACAAAGCCCTGACCTCAATCCCATAGAAAATGTGTAGGCAGATCTGAAAAAGAGTGTGCGAGCAAGGAGGCCTACAAACCTGACTCAGTTACACCAGCTCTGTCAGGAGGAATGGGCCAAAATTCACCCAACTTATTATGGGAAGCTGTTGGAAGGCTACCCGAAACGTTTGACCCAAGTTAAACAATTAAGGGAAATGCTACCAAATACTAATTGAGTGTATATAAACTTCTGACCCACTGGGAATGTGATGAAAGAAACAAAAGCTGAAATAAATCATTCTCTCTACTATTATTCTGACATTTCACATTCTTAAAATAAAGTGGTGATCCTAACTGACCTAAGACAGGGAATTTTTACTGGGATTAAATGTCAGGAATTGTGAAAAACAGTTTAAATGTATTTGGCTAAGGTGTATGTAAACTTCCGACTTCAACTGTATGTTTTGATGGCAGCAAATGCTTCTCATCATGCATCAACTACATTGTGTCAAACATGAAATGTCAATGTTTGTTTATTTGGCATATCAGCCATCACTGATATACCCTCATGAATGTAAGTGGAAAATGTAAACCCTAACAGTTGCGCTCACTGATGATGGTGATGATGCTCATAATTCGCAATATGGCGCTATGGTGATGACAGTGCAATGAGTGGACTGAGCTGTGGGATTGAATCACCCGTTGTCTCTTTTCCAGGGAAAAAACCACAGTAAGAAGCTGAGAAATTTCTATGCAGGGAGCCAGCAGTCACCTGCCATCAGGATTCCGGAGGTAATAGAGCCACTTTCCCAGCAACCCCTCACGACTCCACCAACTGACAGTGCAACTCCCAAACAGGTAAAGCTTGGCGTTGGCACACAATGAATGTGTTATTGTTCAGGAAACTATAATACTGTATGAACAAGTCCAAGTTCTGTGAATTTTCAGCACATTCACGGTTTGGATCTCTGTTGTTGATCTGGAGAACTGCAATCAAATAGAATCGGCTCATAAGAAACAACATGATGGTTTGTAGAAAACTGTCAGCACTGTATGTTTTAACTCTTTTGATACTGTATGTAGCTTTGAACTGGCAGGAGTATCATTTAGGCTGGTAATAAAAAGAGCCCTTTTTTAAAAACTCACTCTTTCTTTTTTTGTTCAGCCGGTGTCATTCATGGGTGCCAGCAGGGTGATCTTAGCCACGGAGAACGACTACTGCAAGCTGTGTGATGCCTCGTTCAGCTCCCCTGCCGTGGCTCAGGCACACTACCAGGGCAAGAACCATTCCAAGAGACTGCGGCTGGCTGAGGCCCAGCAGAGCAGTAGCATCCTGTGAGTCTGTGGTGTCACTACTGGTTCCCCACCCAACACCAGGAAGACAAACAACAGATGCAACATGCGCATGGCTAATAAATACTCAAACATAGAAATCCTGCCCCTTCAGCCATGCCCTGTTATATGAAATTCAAACCAGATACAGTTGAAGTCGGAAGTTTACATACACCTTAGCCAAATACATTTAAACTCAGTTTTTCACAATTCCTGACATTTAATCCTCGTAAAAATTCCCTGTCTTAGGTCAGTTAGGATCATCACTTTATTTTAAGAATGTGAAATGTCAGAATAATAGTAGAGAGAATGATTTATTTCAGCTTTTGTTTCTTTCATCACATTCCCAGTGGGTCAGAAGTTTATATACACTCAATTAGTATTTGGTAGCATTTCCCTTAATTGTTTAACTTGGGTCAAATGTTTCGGGTAGCCTTCCAACAGCTTCCCATAATAAGTTGGGTGAATTTTGGCCCATTCCCCCATGACAGAGCTGGTGTAACTGAGTCAGGTTGGTAGGCCTCTTTGCTCACACACTCTTTTTCAGATCTGCCTACACATTTTCTATGGGATTGAGGTCAGGGCTTTGTGATGGCCACTCCAATACCTTGACTTTGTTGTCCTTAAACCATTTTGCCACAACTTTGGAAGTATGCTTGGGGTCATTGTTCATTTGGAAAACCCATTTGCAACCAAGCTTTAACTTCCTGACTGATGTTTTGAGATGTTGCTTCAATATATCCACATAATTTTCCATCCACATAATTTTCCTGCCTCATGATGCCATCTATTTTGTGAAGGTCACCAGTCCTCCTGCAGCAAAGCACCCCCACAACATGATGCTGCCACTCCCCTGCTTCACGATTGGGATGGTGTTCTTTGGCTTGCACGCATCCCCCTTTTTCCTCCAAACATAATGATGGTCATTATGGCCAATCAGTTCTATTTTTGCTTCATCAGACCAGAGGACATTTCTCTAAAAAGTACGATCTTTGTCCCCATGTGCAGTTGCAAACCGTAGTCTGGCTTTTTTATGTCGGTTTTGGAGCAGTGGCTTCTTCCTTGCTGAGTGACCTTTCAGGTTATGTCGATATAGGACTCGTTTTACTGTGGATATAGATACTTTTGTACCTGTTTCCTCCAGCATCTTCACAAGGTCCTTTGCTGTTGTTCTGGAATTGATTTGCACTGAAGCAAGTTCATCTCTAGGAGACAGAACGCATCTCCTTCCTGAGCAGTATGACGGCTGCGTTGTCCCATGGTGTTTATACTTGCGTGCTATTGTTTGTACAGATGAACGTGGTACCTTCAGGCGTTTGGAAGTTGCTCCCAAGGATGAACCAGACTTGTGAAGGTCTACAATTTTTTTCTTCTGAGGTCTTGGCTGATTTCTTTTGATTTTCCCATGATGTCAAGCAAAGAGGCACTGAGTTTGAAGGTAGGCCTTGACATACATCCATAGGTACACCTCCAATTGGCTCAAATTATGTCAATTTACCTATCAGAAGCTTCTAAAGCCATGACATCATTTTCTGGAATTTTCCAAGCTGTTTAAAGGCACAGTCAACTTAGTGTATGTATACTTCTGACCCACTGGAATTGTGATACAGTGAAATAATCTGTCTGTAAACAATTGTTGGAAAAATTACTTGTGTCATGCACAAAGTAGATGTCCTAACCGACTTGCCAAAACTATAGTTTGTTAACAAGACATTTGTGGAGTGGTTGAAAAACAAGTTTTAACGACTCCAACATAAGTGTATGTAAACTTCCGACTTCAACTGTATGTTTTAATCCTTCCGTTTAAAGAGAAAATGCCATTGCATGTGATAGATGCATTCCATTATTTTGTCCATCATAGTAACTATTATTGTTAGGTTGGCTGTTTGATTTATAAACTAAATATCGGAGACTTTGCTCTCAGTAACTTGATCCATCAATTTTTCAGAGAGTCGACTGAGTGTGTCCAGAGGCGTCCGAGGAAAGAGGGGAGCGAGTACAGGTTTATCAAGAACCGTAGGACCCCACAGTTGCCTATTGCCGTGCCAGGTACAGCACACTGAAACAAAGACATACCGGTAATAAAGTATGACCAAACAGCAAATTACTTTACAGGGGAAAACTTGTTGTAATTCCACAATTTTGTTGTGAAGGTCAGATGTAAGTAAGGATTGACCGAGCCAGAACGGCTCATAAAGATCAGATGATTCAGGGATATTCCTAGTCTTGAGAATGTATACTTTACTGTATGTTTGAGAGCAGAGGTGGTTGCCCATTTCCTATTTATTGATACCAATGAAGCTTTTGACAGCTGGTGGAGGCTATTGTTTTCTACTCCATGGTCATAGCAGCAGTGAACAGCCGCCTCTCATCACCACCTTTGAAGGGGAAATGCTCTGTAAGAAAGTTAAGGGGTTGGCTGAGGCTGGTCAGTCACTAAGCACAGGCCCGGCACCAGGGCTTTGGATATGTAAACCGATACAGCAACCCACGTCAGCTCTGCTGCCCCACAGACGTCACACAGCCTGCTCAGGTGGCGAGAGTCCATTAGACAGACCCCTCACTGTCTATTGTCCAGCCCAGTATCCACTTCCGATCCCCCACTCCACATACCTTCCACCATGGCCTACTCCCTCTTGATGAATCATAGGACACAACTGCACCCCCTCTCCTCCCTTCCCTTGCCTCCCCTCAGGGCTCAGAGACTTTCCTGATTTAAATGTCCTTTATGGACAATTCCAGAAATAGAGTTGTTTAAAACTCTCTCAGATAGAAAATGTAGTTTGTCTGTCAGAGTTACTCTGCAAAGGCCTGTGATGGTTCCCTCCAGACATACACGCAGATACAGCAGAGCATTTATTCTCTATCCAACATGCATCCATTCTCCTAAGAGAGCACCACAGTGGAGGTGTCATAATACCCCAAAAACCTAGTGGTCAAACAGGGAATAAGTTCCAATCGTTTTTCCACCATTCATTTTTCCAATAGGGGATTTTAGAAACACTTCAAATAAGGAATGTGTTTTCTGTAGGCTTAACCTGGCATGATGTTTTGATAACCATGTAAATCTCTATCGGACAAGGTGACTTTTATCAGTATATTTGGCTCTGTTTACTCTCAGATTCGAAATTGCTACTTAGCATCAAATTAGACATGCAAAACTACAAATCCCTGCAAGCTCCTGCACGTCATCTCCAGCTGATACCTTTGCTAACAGGTATTGTGTCAATTTAAAACTTGCACAAGACAGTTCACAGAATTGTTCATTAAAGAAATGTAGCCTATTTATTCATTACTACATTTAACTAACATTAGATAGGTAATCCAGAGATTCTTACCTTTGTCTCGATTCGGCATTCTCGTCCACATCATCATGGCATTTGTAGTTCTTTATGATAGCCATCTTAGCAGCTAATTATAATTTCATTTTTGGGGGGTAAATACAGGCAAATATTGATAAAAGTCACCTTGTCCTAGAGAGATTTACACGGTTATAAAAACGTCACACCAACGTAAGCCTACACAAAACACAGCCCTTATTATAAGTGTTTCTAAAATGAGAAAAATTAATGGTGGAAAATGATTGGAACCATTTCCTTGTTTGACCGCTAGATCTTATGGGTATTATGACTCATACTGTGGTACTCTATGAGGGACACATTTGTATTTCTTCTTGTAACATTCATATGACCATGGCAGTGGAAAGCTTCTCCTATTTATGCACAGCCAGCCTTCCATCCCCTGTAGCACCTGGCATCCTTCTGCCACTCCCATCTTCTGGTATTGTGTTCACTGGTGAGCAGCAGCTCACTCACTCTCCATCATTTTAATGAGGTTATCCTCTCCTCTGATGGTATGTATGTCTTGGTGTGTGTCCCAGGCCCCTACTACAACCCCCGGCCCAGGCAGAGGATCCCCAGGGACCTGGCCATGTGTGTGACGCCCAGCGGCCAGTTCTACTGCTCCATGTGCAACTCTGGGGCCAGTGAGGAGGCCGACTTCCGCCTTCACCTGGAGAGCAAGCAGCACAAGAGCAAGGTGTCGGAGCAGCGCTACCGCAGCGAGATGGAGAATCTGGGCTACACTTAGGAGGGCAGCGCCGCAGCACGGGGAGGAGAGGGGATGGAGGGAGGGGGAGGGGGAGGCAACGACTATCTTCATCATGCACTGTACGCTAGAGGCCAGTAGAATGGGTAGAGACTATGTTCTGCAGCAAACTAAAATGTGTGGAAGAGGAGGGTACATTTATGTAAATTATATACATAAACCACTCTTCCACTCTTTTCCTTAATGTGTATAAGTTATTGATCTTCTGTTCCTGTTTTAGTTTGTTAATGTAGTGTACATATTTGAATGACATTTCTAGAAATATTTTAAGGTGTGCACAGAATGTCCACCTGCTGGTACACTTGTGGATGTTTCACTCTTGCTTGATTCTGTATGCCTGTACTGACCCGAGCCTGTGTGTGATTACCATGCATTTTGCGTCTCAGATGAAACCAGGGATTTGTCCATATTTCACGCTGAATTTGACCCATAGTAGGCCTACATGAAGAACCTACCATGCTGTGGGGTATATTGGTGAATATTTTATCTCACAATCGGTTTTCTTTCCCCGGTTTAAACCTTGTTATGACTAGGGCCAGGGACAATACCAGTATTGCGATACTAATAGCTTGGCAAGGAAACAAAACATGAAGTGAGTTAAACTTCTTTAGGAAAACAGCCCTAATGTTGGAAACAAAGATCATTATGTTGTCAACTAGATTCACATTTATTTATTTCCAAGCTATAGCACATAATATTTTATTTACGGCAGATTTTTAAGGGACCAAAGTGTTTGGTCTGCTTTGTGTTTTCATGTTTGCCACGGAAAAAAATATCGCTATACTGGTATTGTCACAGCCTTAGTTATTATTTGAGTTTGAGTAGCTGGACATTTCCACACTATATATACAAAAGTATATGGACATCCCTTCAAATTAGTGGATTCTGCTATTTCAGCCACACCCATTGCTGACAGGTGTATAAAATCAAGCACACTGCAATCTCCATAGAATAACATTGGCAGTAGAATGGCCCTTACTGAAGAACTCAGTGACTTTGAACGTGGCACCATCATAGGATGCCACCTTTCCAACAAGTCAGTTCGTCAAGTTTCTGCCCTGCTTGAGCTGCCCCGGTTATCTGTAAGTGCTGTTATTGTGAAGTGGAAATGTCTAGGAGCAACAAAAACTCAGCCGTGAAGTGGTAGGCCACACAAGCTCACAGAACGGTACCGGAAAGTGCTGAAGCGCGTAGCGCTTAAAATCGTCTGTCCTTGGTTGCAACACACTACCAAGTTTCAAACTGCAACGCCAGAACAATAACTGTTTGTCGGGAGCTTCATGAAACGGGTTTCCATGGCCGATCAGCTGCACACAAGCCTAAGATCACCATGCGCAATGCCAAGCGTCGGCTGGAGTGGTGTAAAGCTCGCCGCCATTGGACTCTCGAGCAGTGAAAACATGTTCTCTGGAGTGATGAATCACGCTTCACCATCTGGCAGTCCGACGGACGAATCTGGGTTTGGCAGATGCCAATGCATAGTGACAACTGCAAAGTTTGGTGTAGGAGGAATATTTGTCTGGGGCTGTTTATCATGGTTCTGGCTAGTCCCCTTAGTTCTAGTGAAGGGAAATCTTAACTCTACAGCATAGTATGATGTTAGAGACGATTCTGTGCTTCCAACTTTGTGGCAATAGTTTGGGGAAGGCCCTTTTTTGTTTCAGCATGACAATGCTCCCGTGCACAAAGCAAGGTCCATACAGAAATGGTTTGTGAGATCAATGTGGAAGAACTTGACTGGCCTCCACAGAGCCCTGACCTCAACTCCATCGAACACCTTTGGGATGAATTGGAACGCCGACTGCGAGCCAGGCCTAATCGCCCAACATATTGATGCCCATGATTTTGGAATGAGTTGTTCGACGAGCAGGTGTCCACATACTTTTGGTCATGTAGTGCATATGTAGTAGAGGAAAGAAAAGTTCTATTCCAGACTTCTACCAGACCAGGAGGCAGTTTCCCAAAAGCATCTTGTCTATAGTTTATAGAGAACTACGGGGATGTGACTACAGTAGGATCCTATGGTTCAAATGATGAACTTAGCCTTAAGATGCTTTTGGGAAACCGGGTCCAGGTGAATGTACTGTGATTGCGGTGACAATTATTTCCCCCAGTAGGCTTTGCACAAACAAACAATGGATATTTTTTATTTATTTACAAAATCTGACTGACTGTTCTCTTTCCTTATGCATGTTTACATGGGTTTGGTACGATTCCAAGCATCCTGAACATCCCAGTAAACTCAGCCTTTTGTCCTGGTCCCTTATTATTCTTGGATGCTGTAAAAGCCAGCTGCTGTAAGCTCCTGACTTCCCTATGGGAGGTCTGCTCTCCGAAAGCAGAGTACCTCAGGAGAATACAGAGCAGGACTATTTTTAATTGGGTGGCTTAGGGTTATTTCCACAAGGCCTCTACTCTGTCTCATTTAGAGCAAAGGGAGTTTAGGATTTTATACAAGACCAATTTGTTCAGATGAGAACCACAACCAAAGCTTGAGTTCATATTCCTATATATCTGCCCCTTTAAAGGGGCAATCAGCAGTTGCTACATCGATCTTTGGACTTATAAATAATTATATGTACCCATTGATTCTTGTACTTCATCAGAACCCAACATACAGTATAAGCTTGTTTTACTCCAATGTTTGTAAACAATGTAAATGTTAACAAACACTGTTTAGCCTCAAAACATTGTCGAAACTATAATTTACGTTCATGAATTTGAGAGATACATTTTTTTTTTTTTCCCATTCCTCAGTGTTTTTACCGAAACAGTGGCCGGGAAAACACTTTGTTATTATTTCAACTGCTGATTGGCACATCAACAAATAAATCGAGGCATTCATAGTTGGGTTACACTGGGCCTCTGATGATTTGCTTTTCTGTATCATAAATGCCCTTGTAAACTATTTTAATATAGCCTTTTTTGTTGCTCTTGACCATAGTTTCTTTGTTTCTTTGTTTTAATTTAAGAAGTGTATTTTTTATCATTATTATTATATATCTTTTTTAAATGGTTTATATGATTTATATCGTTTTCTATTTATGAGTGTTTGTTTTTACAGACAATTAGCTGTATAAAAAAATCTACTGTTATCTAATGTAGTTGAGCTTCATGTGCAACATCACTTTATTTGTACACAAATTATTATGTTATAATATTTCACTGTATAAATTATGTTTGTGAAATTTACATTTGTGCATGATATTATTAGAATATAAATATATTTAATTATTCAGAATATCCTACTAGTGGGAGTGTAGGAACTAGGCCAATTCTCCAGAGATAGAGACGGGACCATTATATTGGACACAAAGTACTGAATGGGAATGAGTTACATTAGTATTGCACTTGTTGTTATAGAGGAGATGGTGGATTTTTATACTGATTTGCTTTGATTAATGTTATTTGTTGAAGTTCTATTGATGCGTCTCGATCTGATTCATACCAAATGTTTACAGAGAGTGGTCTAAAGGGAAGTCGATCACATTTAATGTTGGATCCATCCAGGGCCAGCTCTAGCCCGCTCTAGGGGCCCTGAGTGAGATTTGGTTGGGGGACCCCTACCTCATGCCAACAAATTTTAGTGGCCCCCCTCTTGAGGGTCGAGAAAAAAAGTTTTAAAGTTAATTTCCTGCTATTCTACACATTTTGCCAAGGGGTGTAGAGATGTTGCAGTTTTAAAGCAAGTTTACTGCAATTCTACATATATTTCCATCGGTCCGTGAGAACACCCCCCCCCCCCCAAAAAAAATCATGCAATTCTACTCATTTTGCCATGGGGCAGACCTACATTAAATTAGTTTTACAGCTAATTTCATGCAATTCTACCCCCTTTTGCCATGGGTTGGAGAGAATGTTTTGCTGTTTTAAAGCTAATTTCCTGCAATTCTACACATTTTGTCATGACTTGTGCCATGTTAATATATCTGAGTGATAATGACTAACAAAATCAATGGGGGCCCCTTGGAGTTCAGGGCCCCTGGGCACATGCCCTGCATCCCGGTCGGTATTCGGCCATGATTACTACAAGTTTAGATAGCTGGCTAGACTAACTACCAATCTAAAAACTGTCAGCTAACATGTCTAATTGAGTGACTGATATAACAAGAGAAAAACCTCTGATGCACAATCAAATTTCTAAATTGCACCTGATTTACTCTACTTGTCTTACTCTTCAAATCAAATTTCACATGCTTCGTAAACAACAGTGAAATGCTTACTTACGGGTCCTTTTCCAACAATGCAGAGTAATCTTCCAGTAATCTTAAATCCACTTTTTTCAAATGCTGCTTTAATACATATTCAGTGCCTCTGAACATGACTTTTGTGATGGACTGCAGCCAGGGCTGTTTTTCTTCGGAGTTCAAACCAATGTAATTAAATGGGCTGCATTGAACATGTTACACATGAAGTGATCTACTTCATCTGGTTCATTGCTCAATTTAACCACCCAGAGCAAGGAAGCCTTTTCTATTTGGAACTAGCACAGCAGCTGAATTAACCACTTTCATAATGATACCTTTGAAGTCATAATATTATGCTAGTTTACAATTATGTAGCATACCACTTAAAATGGGAGTGTGTATCTCCCAAAACTTCAAGGAAGTTACTCAGAGTGTATATTGTGGGTCTGAGTGCAATTCATTAGTCTAATGTGAGTAGTCATATCTCATTCAATGCTCTATTTCTGTTATAGTAAGTGGAGATGTGTTTGACTGCTGCGACACATCCATCCATGCTAGGCTGTGCAGGCTGTGTTGACTGTGCTAGTAGCTGTAGCTGTGCAGGCTGTGCTCTGTCCTCTGTGGCGTGAGGCAGGAGCCATTCCTTGCTGGGCGTAGTGTAGTGCTGCAGCAGCACATCTGTTTGCCGCTCTATCAGGAAGTGGTGACCCGGCATGGGAACTTACCCCAGGGAGATCCACACAGGCACAACAAACACTCTCCAAATGGAGCTCTGTGTATTCAGGCCATTATGGATATCCTCTCCTCAGCTACGTATGGCTGGCTCTGAGTTTGGCTCTCTATCTGCTGCTCAGAAATATCACCTCTCTAAGATAGATGGTTTTATAATGTCAGAGATAGTAAACTATATTTAGGGATAAGGGAATAAAATAAGCGTTAGCTGCAGTGCCTTTCTAATGCCACACAATTTCATATCATGGCTGCCTTGGGCGCAAACATGATTCTTCAGAACAATCGACTTCATTTCCATTGGAGGAAGAAATATTGCTGCTGGTGCAATATGGAAAATGTGTGATCCTAAGGCACCAATTCATTTGGATTGACTTCCCTTTAGAGAAAATAATTGTATAACAATTATTTAATTGTCTTGAATGTATGTATATTTGAAGAATAACAGAATGAAAACAGTTGTTTTAGAAACTATTGGAACAATTATTTTAGTCACTGTACAATATTGGCTAACTATTTAATAAAAAATGTTATACTTGTTATTTGCTTGAGAGACTTGGTGGGGGATTGGGAGTTGCATTGGGGAGTGCATGTGTGTGAGAGAATGTGTGTATGGGCACATTGTATGACAGGGTCAGCTGACCAACTTGTGTTCCCTGTTAATATGGTGGTTTACAGTGTGCCCTGCAGGCATGATAACCGTTCTAATACTTAGCAGTGAGAAAAATAAAGCATCTCTCTGGTGAAATGTTGAACTTGGTTAGAAGCCAAAATATGTGCCTCAAATATCTTTGTTTTTTACCCCCTCTACTGATCAGATAAAGAATGGCAAAGATTAGGTTTTCTGAATGGATGATTGAAATGACTATTTAATAGGATACATTGTTTTCTAAATGTTGTGTAGTTCTAAAATATGGTGAATCCGTTTTTTGGGATTGTAATGCTAATTGATTATTTACATAGCAACTACTTTGCTCTATTCTGATCGGTAAGATATTTGTTACTTGTTGAAAGAGAAAAGGAAGTAGTTGAGTTAATGCATTGCTGCTCTAGCTGTGGTCAGTTCATCATAAAATCTGCAAAGAGTAATCATTCTCCATCCAGTGTTTGTCTACATAGAGAGTCATCCATCCATCATCTAAAGAACCCTCAAACTACAGGACCCGCAGTCCCAGGAAATCAGGTTGGAACAAGCTTTTGTCATGATCTACATGGGCTGTGTGTATAATTTCACCATCTGCTTGTGGATTTAGTTTGGCTAATAGCCTATTCATAATGGGAAACCACTGATGAATCACTCCTGAACGATAGATAACTTACGTTTCAGATACCCAGATGTTCCAGGCAACCTCCTAGTAATGTATATGATTCTCTCATTGAAAAATGCTTTTGAAGTCTCCTGAGAGTTTAACTTTTTCTTAAAGGGAGAGTAAATACAGAGCATGAGGGTACTGGGCCTGGTGCCAGCCGGACAGATTAAATCCCTGATAGAGTTTAGAATATTTTCCCACTGAAGCAAAGGGTGACCTCAGGAACCTGACAAAGAGATGTTTCATATCTACTGTCTGGGTAAAATACTTATGATTTTACCAAAACTGAAAGTTGCCAGTTGGGGAATGACCATAGATTGTTGGGGGAATGAGGGTGAAAGAGCAAGGATGCCTATTGAGATATTGTCAGTGCAACATAAAAAGGAAATACATCAATGTAATTTCTTTATCAGATATTAGAACTACTGTCCTAAATGCATGGGCAGGATTCACAACCAAAATACCTCCAGTATTATTTTAGATATGGATAAGGAATTTAGCTAGCTATGTGAATTGTTATGTAAGAAGTATAGCTGACTCTTGTCTGGACAGCAGAGGGTGCCCGATGGTCACATTGAGCTCCATGGAGGCCTCATGCACCTGATAAGTCCTTTGTAGGAGGGGGCCATCACTAGTCTACACTGGTCAACGAACAATACAACAGCAGGCATTTGTATACATAGTCACAGACCTGCAAACAGCTGCCGGTGATACGTGTGACCTCTCGGCTAGTTCTGTTTAACTGTGGACACTTTTGATCACCAAGGTGAAGGGAAAGACACAGAGGCATAGTGGGTCCTGTAAAACAAACACTAAGTCATTAAGAGCCGGAACCAACAGGCTCCAAGGTCTCTGTATCCAAGAGACATGCAGGGGGGTGGAGGGGTTTGTATCTGAGCTTGGAGAGTGCCATATGTTCAATTTAGGAGGAGAGACGAGGACGTGTTTTCATGATAATTATGTTCTCTAGACTGAAGTACCATTAGAAATATGAAATTAGTTGTTGTTATGCTAACCCTCCCCACTATCCTCTATCTACCCTCTGTTAAATTCCCCCCTGGCTTCTAAGTGCATAACACTCTGGATTTTAAACAGGTTCCTTTAAAGATAAGGAAAAAAGCTCAAGTAAACACAGTGTTCCCATGGTAATACAGAGGAAGTGGACATTTGCAAGCAAGTCTCGCACTGGCTTAACTTCTCTTCCGCTGATTGGGAGGGAGGAGAGGAAGTGCTGAGTTTCCTCCAGCTTCCTAGAGCTGTGCTGTTTGCATTGGCCTTGGTAGTTGACACAATGGCCACTGATGAGGATTATTTCAATACCATGTCCTCATATCCCGTCAGCCTCCTCTATCCACCACTGTTCTCAGCTACAGTAAGAAAATAAAGATAGGTGTAAAAGCAGGAATAACATATAAATCTGTATTGATATTTAATCTGTTTCAATGCAACAAAAACAACTGAGCTGAAGAGCCATTTGGTCCTCTTCTAGAAGGCTTTTACTCCATATTCACAGTGACATATAAGAAATGTTCAACATAGCCAAAAACCAGATGTATCAAAACGCATCCTTTAAGTCTCACTCTTCTGAGCTAATATGTAATTGACAGAGCCATGTTACGATCATTAACATAGAAAGAGCTTTATTTTGTACAGTAGATATACAGTGCATTCGGAAATATTCAGACCCCTTGACTTTTTCCACATTTTGTTACGTTACAGCCTTATTCTAAAAATATCAAATGGTTTCCCTCGTCAATCTACACACAATACACCATAATGACAAAGCAAACAGTTTTTTTGAAATTTTTGCAAATGTATTCAAAATAAAAAAAACTTCAATATTTCATTTACTTAAGTATTCAGACCCTTTACTCAGTACTTTGTTGAAGCACCTTTGCAAGCGATTACAGCCTTGAGTCTTCTTGGGTATGACATTACAAGCTTGGCACACCTGTATTTGGGGAGTTTTTCCCATTCTTCTCTACAGATCCTCTCAACCTCTGTCAGGTTGGATGGGAAGCGTCGCTGCACAGCTATTTTCAGTCTGGGCTCTGGCTGGGCCACTCAAGGA
This sequence comes from Salvelinus namaycush, assembly GCF_016432855.1. NCBI lineage: Eukaryota > Metazoa > Chordata > Actinopteri > Salmoniformes > Salmonidae > Salvelinus > Salvelinus namaycush. Next base: position 24,893,240 of record NC_052316.1, on the reverse strand, counting down.
CTTTCAGAGACGTATCCCTAAGCCACTCCTGCATTGTCTTGGCTGTGTGCTTAGGGTCGTTGTCCTGTTGGAAGGTGAACCTTCGGCCCTGTCAGAGGTCCTAAGCGCTCTGGAGCATGTTTTCATCAATGATCTCTCTGTACATTGCTCTGTTCATCTTTGCCTCGATCCTGACTAGTCTCCCAGTCCCTGCTGCTGATAAACATCCCCACAGCATGATGCTGCCACCACCATGCTTCACCGTAGGGATGGTGCCAGGTTTCCTCCAGACGTGACGCTTTGCATTCAGGCCATAGAGTTCAATCTTGGTTTCATCAGACCAGAGAATCTTGTTTCTCATGGTCTGAGAGTCCTTTAGGTGCCTTTTGGCAAACTCCAAGCGTACTGTCATGTGCCTTTTACTGAGGAAGGGCTTCCGTCTGGCCACTCTACCATAATGGCCTGATTGGTGGAGTGCTGCAGAGATGGTTGTCCTTCTGGAAGGTTTTCCCATCTCCACAGAGGAACTCTGGAGCTCTGTCAGAGTGACCACCAGGTTCTTGGTCACCTCCCTGACCAAGGCCCTTCTCCCCTGATTGCTCAGTTTGGCTGGACGGCCAGCTCTAGGAAGAGTCTTTAAGAATGATGGATGCCACAGTGTTCTTGGGGACCTTCAATGCTGTGGAATTTTTTGGTACCCTTACCCAGATCTGTGCCTCGACACAATCCTGTCTCTGAGCTCTACGGACAATTCCTTCGACCTCATTGCTTGGTTTTTGCTCTGACATGCACTGTCAACTGTGGGACCTTACATAGACAGGTGTGTGCCTTTCCAAATCATGTCCAATCAATTGAATTTAGCACAGGTGGACTCCAATCAAGTTGTAGAAACATCTCAAGGATGATCAATGGAAACAGGATGCACCTGAGCTCAATTTCAAGTCTCTTAGCAAAGGGTCTGAATACTTATGTAAATAAGGTAGTTTTTTTTTTTTATATAAATTTGCGAAAATGTCTAAAAAATGCTTTTTGCTTTGTCATTATGGGGTGTTGTGTATAGATTAATGAGTTTACTTTTTTTTTTAAATACATTTTAGAATAAGGCTGTAACGTAACAACGTGGAAAAAGTCAAGCTGTCTGAATACTTTCTGAATGCACTGTATTCTTGTTATTTTTTGGGACTTTTTGATTGAAAGTATAAAATGTGGTCTAAATGACTGCATTGGTTTGAATAGTGTCTCATTTCACAGACTCTATAATCCCCACAGCACATTCTGGGTCTCAGCAGGACTGTCTGTCCTGTGACAAAAAAGAAAAGAAAAGGAAATTACATGGTCATTGTACCTTACTACCATTCTCTCTCTCGTACAAGAAGCGGGAACATATCACCGTCTGCATCAGTCAGGGCATTTATCCCCTGTCAATGACATTATACCATATTACCATTCTCTCTCCCTCTCAATCTACCAAGCACTCAGATTTAGGCTGCATTTCCTTTTCTTAATCATTCCTATTAAAGTCACTACACTGAAAATTGTCCCTCTGACCAACATAGCTAGGTAGATTTCAGAGGGTCTATTTGTGAGGAATTACTGTCACCAGAGCTGGGTCCAACCCCCTGTGGAAGGCACGTACAGGCCCAGTGACTGATTACTCCCCAACTACAGATTCATCACAGCTAGTCAGCTGATTGCACTTTAAATAAGGTGCCCTTTGAAGACACTTCAGGTACCATTCACAGCAAATCCGTCTCTCCGGGATGGTCAAATCAAATGGTCTATCTGGAAATACTGCTGAGCTGAGGAGAGAGTAAATCCCAAGGACCGACCTGTGCTTCAAAAGAACATCAGCTGACCTGCATTATTAAGTAGACTGTAGGGTTAAGGGAGGAAAGACATGAATTGTTCACCTAGACACTATTAATCATAAAATAAGGCATTATACAAGTACATTCTACTTGGTTTCACAGGTGATGAACATTGCTCTTATACTAAGGCTAAGTTTATTATGCATCTCTTGAACCTTTTAACTACTTTGACCAACCCAATCACTAAATCCAAACCAGGGAAGTACTGTAATTGCTGAGTTTGCCTTTTAATTTATGAATGCAAGACAAAATTGCATTTACATTGGTTTGCATTAATTGATAAGAAAGCAAGTCAAACAGTCAATAGCGTAGCACATTATAGACATGGATAAACTGCTGATGATTGTGACAGCAAAATAATAACAAACTAATAATAGTGATTATGGAACCAAGAATGAAATATTGGCATTTTTATCTAGTTTGGTCTGAATGTGTTCAATCAATCATCATTCTGTAAATATTTGTGGTAAAACACACCATGACTCGCGTCCATTATGGGTTTGTGCTCCAGGCCCTGAAAACGTAGTTGGCCTCACAGTATGTTTACCCCTTTCAGAGAAAGTCCTGTAGAATTCATTTCTGAAACTCTGAGCAATCTACCACAGTGTTGGGACCTGAAATTAAGGCATTTTGTATTAACCACTTGCCCTGGGAAGTTGCATTGTACTTAAGCGTCCTAGTGACTAACACCTATTGTGATATGTGATTACTGCTACACCATACTGAACTGTTAGCTTGGAATGAAGTCTCTACAGACCCAGGAGTATAACATAGATAGTCAACAGCTTGCTGAGGGGACTGGACTCGTCCCAGCCGCCTGGAGTTGTGTAACCCTCTACCCAACACCAGTACCATGAGGAGCCAAGTTTGGATGTATTTTGGGGAAGGCTTCAACACAGTTGTCTCGGTCAAACTCCCTTGTCGTCACTGCCTTGTCGTCACGCTGTGAATGGATCACCAAAGCTGACTTGGATTCAAGGGCAGATCAGGTCCATTGTTGGCCACTTCTTTAAAGCAATCACCTCGTATGATTGTACCACTTGTAGAGGTGCATAAAAGGGATTCCAGGACAAAATCTGTGTGCCCCAAAGTCATTGAGTTTCACTTGCCTTGCCACAGCTGCCGGGAGCACACATCAGTCATATTGCTTTCCTCAGACGAACCAGAGGAATCATGTGAGGAATATAACCCCCCAGATTCCCTGTCACTCTATCACTCAGCTCTCAGCTCTCTTTAGCGCAAATGGAACACAAAGAGTTTCCGTAAGGTTCCTAGGGAGCGAATGAAGACCAGTGCTGTGCTGCTACTGTAGTCTGGCCCCTGTCCTATGTGCCCTGTCGCTCACCTTTTGATTCTGCCCACCTGTTCACACATTATGGACAGGTACTGGGTGAGCTTCACCATGGCGATGATGATGGTTCCACCAATGAGGGTGCAGGTGGGCCAGAAGAGTGAATGGAACACTGCCACTCGGCCATAGATGCGTGTCAGTAGAGCACTCTCCTGCTGTTCACCTGGGTCCGTGTAACACAACACCTGCTGCTGTGTTTTCAGACGCTCCGAGATGTTCATGATTACGGTGTGCATCGCGTTGTAGTCCTTCCGACATTTGGGCACATAGAAGCACTAAGAGAACAAAGACAGATTCATTACGAGTCTTGGATGAGTTGACTTGAAATTTTACTTCTAGAAATGTTATTCAGCTGCAATGATTTTTCCTCCATTTCCCCTCTCCTCAAGTAATGTGTTGAGGGGAGTCATCTTAAGTTAATGTTGTGCAGATTCACAATTAAATACAGGCCTAATCATTTATCATCAATGAATCATTAATTTACCTAATTATAATTATTTTCATGTGGTGCATTGTGATAAAGTTATTTATTTGTAGTGAATTAGGGTGGATTAAACCATAATGTTCTCATTGTTACACTAATTACATGGTAGATACATATTTTATAGCACTGATTATGTACTTACTATTTATGCTGAATCATTTGATTGCACATTGCTACCACATAATTTGTAAAACCAGGCATATATTACTGTAGCTGAAGCAGGACAGTGAAATAAAGGCTTACTATTAGAAATGTTACGTTTAAGCATGTTGTAACGATCGTCTGTGGTGGAAGAAGGATCGGACCAAAGCGCAGCGTGGTAAGTGTTCATGATGACGTTTAATTCAAACTCAGAACACTAAACAAAACAATAAACGATGGCCAAACGAAACAGTACCGTGTGGCGACAAACACTGACACGGAAGACAAACACCCACCAACCAAAAGACAAAACAGGCTACCTAAATATGGTTCCCAATCAGAGACAATGACAAACACCTGCCTCTGATTGAGAACCATATCAGGCCAAACAACAAACCCAACATAGAAACACAAAACATAGATAACCCACCCAACTCACAGCCTGACCACACTAAAACAAAGAAAATACAAAAGAACTATGGTCAGAACGTGACACATGTCCTCTGTCTCACCTTTGGGTTGGTGTCCTGTGCCTCCTCGTTGTGGGAGAGTCGGACAACCTTCCCAGATGTGTTGAGACTGACAAACACCTGTAGGCACGGGTACTTGGAGCTTTTCCAACACTCTGAGCCGCAGCTGTAGGTACAGTTAATCTCCGCCATGATGGTCGAGTTGAGCACAGTGCAGCTGGATTCCTCCGTCCACACACTACATGACATGGGGTTAGGGGTGGGGGTATGGGTTAGAATTAAATAGTTACTGACCTGCGTATACAGTTGAAGTCGGAAGTTTACATACACCTTAGCCAAATACATTTAAACTCAGTTTTTCACAATTCCTGACATTTAATCCTAGTAAAAATTCTCTGTCTTAGGTCAGTTAGGATCCCCACTTTATTTTAAGAATATGAAATGTCAGAATAATAGTACAGAGAATGATTTATTTCAGCTTTTATTTCTTTCATCACATTCCCAGTGGGTCAGAAGTTTACATACACTCAATTAGTATTTGGTAACATTGTCTTTAAATTGTTTAACTTGCGTCTAACGTTTTGGGTAGCCTTCCACAAGCTTCCCACAATGAGTTGGGTGAATTTTGGCCCATTCCTCCTGACAGAGCTGGTGTAACTGAGTCAGGTTGTAAGGGGTGCGTAACTGGTGGCAGAGAAGTCAGACGCAGGTGAGCAGAACTGGGTAATAACCGGAGCAGTTTAATATACCAAACCACCGGCATCCAGAATAACAACGTATGGGTACAAAACCCGTCGCGCACCAGACAACAATGTGCACAAGCACTTACAACAAACAATTCCGCACAAAGACATGGAGGGAACAGAGGGTTAAATACACAACATGTAATGAGGGAATGAAAACAAGACAAAACAAATGGAAAATGGATCGGCGATGGCTAGAAGACCGGTGACGTTGACCGCCGAACACCGCCCGAACAAGGAGAGGAACCGACTTCGGTAGAAGTCGTGACACAGGTTTGTAGGCCTCCTTGCTCGCACACGCTTTTTCAGTTCTGCTCACACATTTTCTATAGAATTGAGGTCAGGGCTTTGTGATGGCCACTCCAATACCTTGACTTTGTTGTCCTTAAGCCATTTTACCACAGCTTTGGAAGTATGCTTGGGGTCATTGTCCATTTGGAAGACCCATTTGCGACCAAGCTATAACTTCCTGACTGATGTCTTGAGATGTTGCTTCAATATATCCACATAATCTTCTCTCCTCATGATGCCATCTATTTTGTGAAGTGCACCAGGCCCTCCTGTAGCAAAGCATCCCCACAACATGATGCTGCCACCCCCGTGCTTCACGGTTGGGATGGTGTTCTTCAGCTTGCAAGCCTCCCTCTTTTTCCTCATTATGGCCAAACAGTTCTATTTTTGTTTCATCAGACCAGAGGACATTTCTCTAAATGGTACGAGTTGCAAACCGTAGTCTAGCTTTTTTATGGCGGTTTTGGAGCAGTGGCTTCTTCCTTGCTGAGTGGCCTTTCAGGTTATGTCGATATAGGACTCTTTTTACTGTGGATATAGATACTTTTGTACCTGTTTCCTCCAGCATCTTCACAAGGTCCTTTGCTCTTGTTCTGGGATTGATTTGCACTTTTCGCACCGAAGTACGTTCATCTCTAGGAGACAGAACGCATCTCCTTCCTGAGCGGTATGACAGCCGTGTGGTCCCATGGTGTTTATACTTGCGTCCTATTGTTTGTACAGATGAACGTGGCACCTTCAGGAATTTGGAAATTGCTCCCAAGGATGAACCAGACTTGTGGAGGTCTACAATTCTTTTTCTGAGGTCTTGGCTGATTTCTTTTGATTTTCCCATGATGTCAAGCGAAGAGGCACTGAGTTTGAAGGTAGGCCTTGAAATACATCCACAGGTACACCTCCAATTGGCTCAAATTATGTCAATTAGCCTATCAGAAGCTTCTAAAGCCATGACATAATTTACGGGAATTTTCCAAGCTGTTTAAAGGCACAGTCAACTTAGTGTATGTAAACGTCTGACCCACTGGAATTGTGATACAGTGAATTATAAGTGAAATAATCTCTGTAAACAATTGTTGGAGAAATGACTTGTGTCATGCACAAAATAGATGTCCTAACCGACTTGCCAAAACTATAGTTTGTTAACAAGAAATTTGTGGAGTGGTTGAAAAACAAGTTTTAATGATTCCAACCTAAGTGTATGTAAACTTCTGACTTCAACTGTAGCTCTACCCAGGTGCCTTTCCAAATATTGGTGTTTGGATGCCACACAAGATTAGTTCAACATCAAAAACAACTGTATCCAACAACACAATGAATAACATTGGATTTAATGAAAAAGGAGGAATTTTGTAGGAAGTTGCAAGGGACTGCATGATGTGAAGCAGACTGTGAATCAGTTGAATAGTAGAAAAGGGAGAAATGATTGACCACACTAGCAAATAGCAGATTATAGTGATTATCTTTAGCTGAATTCCAAAGTCTCTTAACCTTTTGAATAGCCCAGTATGCTTTATAGTGTATGTATGGATATTTGTAAATGGATCTTAGTAATCCAGCAGCGTGTGTCTCTTTTGAATATCTATGTAACATATTTTGAATAACTTAATTTTCACTTTCTCTTATTGGATGAATGTTGCACTGCCTTTGAAATTGAAAGCCTTTTTCACTGAATCCAAATAGAAAGCTCTGTGGGGAATAGCAGCCGTTTTACATGCTCCTGGCCAATTGTGCTATTTTGTGTTCTTTTGTGCTGATCTTAACTTTTTTTGTACATAATGTTTCCTCTTATCATTTCCTATGATCGAAAAGAGCTTCTGGACATCAGAACAGCGATCACTAACCTCGACTACATCAATGAGTCGGAGGCGAATGACATACTGCTAAATCCCGGACCAGGCTTGGACCAGGCCCGGACCAGGCCCGGACCAGGCTCGGACCAGGCCCGGACCATGCTCGGGATGAGCACTCGAAGAAGGAAGAGGCAGCGTTATAGAGGCCGGCGTGTGGGATACCTGACGAAACTATCCTATGTTTCTCCAAGTCGTGGCTGAACAAGGACATGGAAAATATAAATCGAGTTGTTTTTTCTATACATCGGCAGGACAGAATGGCAGCGTCGGGGAAACTCGACCGTACTATTTACGAGACAGTTTTCATCTATATTTTCCGTAGCAGTCTACCTACCACTACAAACGGATGCTGGCATTACCACACTCAACAAGCTGTATAAGGCCATAAGCAAACAAGAAAATGCTCACCCAGAGGCAGCGCTCCTAGTGGCTGGTGGTTTTATACAGTAGGAAAACTGAAATCCGTCTTACCTCATTTCTACCAGCATGTCACCTGTGCAACTGGAGGCGAAAAACTCAAGATCACCTTTACTCCACACACAGAGACACGTACAAAGTTCTCCCGCACCCTCCATTTGGCAAATCTGACCATTACTTTATCCTCCTGATTCCTGCTTACAAGCAAAAACTCAATCAAGAAGTACCAGTGACGCGCTCAAAGGGAAGTGGTCCGATGAAGTGGATGCTAAGCTACAGGACTGTTTCGCTAGCACAGACTGGAATATTTTCCAGGTTTCATCCGATGGCATTGAGGAGTTTACCACATCAGTCACCAGCTTCATTAATAAGTGCATCGATGAAGTTGTCCCCACAGTGACCGTACGTACATATCCCAACCAGAAGTCTTGGATTACAAGCAACATCCGCACTGAACTAAAGGCTAGAGCTGCCGCTCTCAAGGAGCGGGACACTAATCTGGACTCTTATAAGAAATCTTGCTAAGCCCTCCAACGAACCATCAAAGGAGCAAAATGTCAATACAGGACTAAGATCGAATCTTACTACAATGGATCTGCCACTCGTCGGATGTGGCAGGGCTTGCAAACTATTACGGATTACAAAGGGAAACCCAGCCGCAAGCTGCCCAGGGACGCGAGCCTACCAGATGAGCTAAATGCCTTCTATGCTCGCTTCGAGGCTAGCAACACTGAACCATGCACGAGAGCACCAGCTTCTCCATAGGACTGTGTGATCACGCTCTCCGTAGCTGATGTGGTTAACATTCATAAAGCCGCAGGGCCAGATTGATTGTCAGGACGTGTACTCAGAGCATGTGCTGAGCAGCTGGCAAGTGGCTTCACTGACATTATCAACCTCTCCCTGACCCAGTCTGTAATACCTACATGTTTCAAGCAGACCACCATAGTCCCTGTGCCCAAGAATGCCAAGGTAACCTGTCTAAATGACTATCCCCCCAAAGCACTCACATCTGTAGCCATGAAATGCTTTGAAAGGCTAGTCATGGCTCATATCAACAGCATTTGGAACGCACAGTTTTAGCTCACGAGTATTAGCTCCTGGGGAGGGGCTAATATAGGGGGATTATGAAGATTCCCATGCACTTTACATCATAGCCTGACTGACATTAACACATTTTGGCTAAGTGGTGTGGTTCAGTAACAGTTCAGATGGCATATGAGCCATTATCCTTATAGCAAAAGTAAAATACACATGATGGCACATGATGAGCATCTAACAGCCGATACAAAAGGAAAAACAAACATCAGGACGTTGTGAGTGACTTGGTGAGTGAGCGCACATTACCTGTCTGAGTAGGAGCGCACCATGGTGATGCCCAGCACAAAGTACATCATCACAGAGAAAAGGATCATGCTGAGTCCGAGGAGAATAGCTCTGTCCTCCCCAGCCTTCAGTGCTGTCACTGTCTTCCTCTTGTCTAGCACGTCATACTCCCGAACCTTCTGATAAATAGTCCTGACACATGCATTACAACACACACACACACACACACACACACACACACACACACACACACGCACACACACACACACACACACACACACACACACACACACACACACACACACACACACACACACACACACACACACACACACACACACACACACACACACACACACACACACACACACACACACACACACACACACACCAAGTTAGGGATTACAGACTTGTAAACACACAGTGACAAGTAATTCCACCCCTAAAAGCTATTTTTTAACATTTACCGGGAATGTGTCATGAGGCCATCTGGCTTGATCAAATGGCATTAGCCATATCAATGCATAATCAATAGCATTTTAAGGGTATGTATTTAACGCTCTTCTCTTAGGCATGAACATGTAACGCTTTCAATCAATTATTTTCCACATTTTTCACTTTGATCATGTGATACATTTTCCCTCATGAATAATGTGAATAGTCTAAATGTCATAGCGAATAATACTGATGACTGGTAGACCTATAGATAATGAGATGTCTGGAGGCTAAAATGGTAATAGTTGTTATTGTCCCTTAGATCTTTTGTACGAGAAAGCACTTTCTGTTTTTACAAATACAAACTGACAAGCTTTTCCCTTTTATACACAATTATTGTTGCTGAAAGCTGAGTGCACAAGTTAAGTTTTGTCTGTTATTTGACTTTCAAAAAAATAAACTTTTCACAAGTGCATCATACATCTTTCCCATGATGCTTCGTGTTGTGTAAAATATTAAGGGTACCGTACCTTCTTTCACCTCCTGATCCCTGAGCTCCTTTACTTCCTGTCCAGAGAAACATCCTCCCTGAGGACACTCTGTGCCCACCACCACTCACAGAGGGCGTCACACAGGGCTGCTGAGACCACCTTCCAAGGACAGACACACACACACACACTCAGTGACCCATATGCCCCTCAGTCTTCACACGTCTGTCCTGACAGTGCCACCCCCACAGAGCCTGGTCAGGACACCCCACAGCCAAGTGACAAGAGTTTTCTCACTAAATCAATCCCATTCAACTTCTGCAGAAAGGGAAAGCCACTTTCCCACAGAGTTCAGAGCCACTCGCCATCCACTGGGATAATCACCGTCCACTGGGATAAGTGAAGGTAGAAATAATCCTTGGACTGTTTGAAGAGCTGAAGTTCACAGAGGCGGAGAGGTGGAGCGGGAGCAGCAGCAGCACTTATGCACCTGAGACACACGCATAGCGTTCATGGCACACACGCCTCCCTGTGTGCGTCAAGCCCACTCGTCTGGCACTTCATTTCCTGCCTGTTCATTTGTTATTGACTATTCATAGTCCGAGCTACAGCGGCAGGCTGGTGGAATAATGATGAGGTTTCCAGGCAGAGAGGACCTGCAACAGCATTCATCCCTTCCGACTGTTCAGCAGTAAGAGGCAAGAGGCATTCAAAGCCTCCCTACCCTGTGCCTCCTCCCCAACTTCCCTCTGTTGATTGTCATTGATGGAGAGCCCCCTAGCAACGTAGTTGCACTGGTGTTTTCAGGGAAAATTTCTAACTGCTCGGCATAGTAAGGAAAGTAGTAAGATTGCCCAGCCCCTTTTGGTTGCCTTAGATTAGGAGATTTAAAAAAATACACAAACATCCACTCATTATGTAGATAAGGTTAAAAAATACTTTTGTTTGTGTGTGTGTGCACACATGCGTGTCAGTGTGTGTGTTTGTGTGTCTTGTAACTTAAAGGCATGGGATAAGACTTTGTGGTAAATATTTCATTAACCCCTCCATAGTCCTCTGGGTCTGTCAAAGCACGCATGTACACACATGGGATCTCTGGCTGCATATTTAGGAGAGATAACAGTTCATGTGCCAATGCAAAGTAATGCATTCTGTTTTCAGATGCATGTAATTGTATTTGCCAGAGGTGTGCTCCTGTGGCTGGGTTATTTGTTGACATGTGCAACGACCCTGCTTCCACACTGTGTCAGGGGAATTCAATGTTGTGTGAATTTTCACAATGAAGAGGGGGGTTTAATAAGCCATATTAAATAAGTGTGGACTGAGACTGCTGCAGAATGTGGTGGATGTCACAGATAAGGATGGAGTCCTTTTGTGCATGAAATGTGAAAAATGTACATGTTTCAAGAGTATATTGTTCCAAAGCATATGTCTAAAAGTAAGCTATTGCCAGAACTTTTTGGCCACGTTGTGGGGGAATCGCCAATGTCTATAAAATAGTAGAGCAGACATCTGCAGAGGCAGACGTGGTAGATCTAACTCAAGAGTGGACAGGTTTTACTGGTGATTGACAGTGTAGATTCCTGCTGGTTGGGCTAAAGTCCTTGTAGAGCTCACAGCTAGATTTTCACCGTCTCTCTCGCCTTCATCTGTCTGGCTCAGAACTCTTACATTTACAGAATGTGTAAACTATAAAGCAATCTGCAATATTTATACATGATGATAAACCATTTAACAAATGGGGACTCAAAAGAAAGTAGGCTGTAACTGCTGGGGCTTTTATTACAGATTAGGCCAAATCCACAGTAACGGAATTACGTTTGACTCAGTTTTTTCACTTTTCACTTTAAAATGAATGCCAAACAAACTATTGATTTCAAAGTTGAACAAACCATAGAACTCTATGCACAAGAAATACTTAACAATTTCCACAGAAAATTTACAAAAACTAATTTAATGGAAGAACTATGCAGATGCAAACTTTAGTAACAGAATTACAGTAAAATCTCCCTCAGGTTTTTATGCAAACACATATTCCAAAAACTCTGTTTAAATATCTGCTCTGAATTGAGTGAGATTCACAGATGTCTGAAGAAAGAATGGGGTGTCAGCTATGACATGGCGCCTTGAGTTAAAAAAAAAATTGGTTATTGAACTACAGTAAGTGAAGTGGATTTACATCTGGTAATGGAATTAGAGTAACGGAATTATGGTAGCAGAATTATATAATGGGTCTCTGATCTGTACTACACAGAAATGCATAATAAATAATTAGGGGGTGCTTATATAGTCTTGTTTCGCTGTATGTACAAGTGGGTAACCTGTACAGGTGTGAAATGGAAATGTGTTTTTTGCATGTCCTACTCCCCTCGAGACTCCCTCGGAGAGTGGGGTCACAGCCATGGGATTAGCCATTATCTACGGCAACCCTGGGTGATTAGGGTTAATTGCCTTGCTCAAGGGCAGAATGACAGATTTTTAGCTTGTCGGCTAGGGTATTCGCTCCAGCAACCTTTCGGTTACTGGCACAATGCTTCTAACCCCCAGTCTACCTGCCGCCCTATGGATATGAATAATTATAGATATGAATGTCATTCTCTTCATGTTTCACAAATTTGGACATCACTGTAGACAACAGTGCAGTACAATACAGCACATCAGAGTAGAGTTCAGTAGAGTACTGTACTATACTCTACTTTTCTGTGCTGTATTGTACTGTATTTTACTCTACTACTGTATTGCATTAGACTGTACTCTATTGTGCTCTACTCACTGTACTCTATTGTACTGTGCTATCCAAACTTGTGAAATATACATCTATGATAGGTCCAGATTTGGTCCAGGTTGGTCCGTCTGTGTACGTTAACATCAAGGCCAGGATGGACTGACCCAATTTCAACTACTTTTCTACGTCCATGGACGTCCGGTGTCGGTCGGTGCTCAGTGGGTGAGGATGCTGGTTGCAGTAAATGGAAAGTGAAAGAGAAAAGCAGAGCGAGAGAGAGAGAGAGAGGGGTTGTCCAAACTCTTGGTTTGACCACCAGACAACAAACAGAAAGAAAACAGTTATCAGCTGAATATAACAGTATGCCAGTAGAAGGGAGGACACTAGCGGTTGACCCAACTGTGGTTTTGTAGCCAATTCAGTTGCAGTAATTCCATTACAGATTTTGGGGTAATTCCGTTACCAATTGTTGGTAACGGAATTACGAGTTTTAATTACTTAATTTATAAACAAATTTGATATCAGTAAAATCACTATAACTAATTGGTAGGTCTACCATTGCTTCTTATGTGTGTGAACTTTCATTATCCTCCCTCCTCCTGAGAGAAACATTTGAAGCTATCTTAAAGATAAAGGCACAAGGCAATCTTTTGTAAATGTACAGAAGGTAAAAAATGATCCAAAACGAAATATAAGTGTTGATAATAGTTGGAAAGGGTCTTTATGTCAACATTATTGTGTTTTGATGTATTTCTGATACCGTTTAAGACTTTCTGGTAGATGTTTCTAATACCTCTTTTCCATCTGTTTATCCACAAATCAGTCTTTACTCATGCCACATTTTTTTTATGGAAAATGGTTGAAACATGTATCTATGCCTTCATTTCCCCAAAACATAGATTCTTAGCTTTCATTTGACACCCAATTTGATAGGCTCCTATGAACTTCACATGTTGGTGCTCATGAGTCCTTTTCGATGGAAATACCCATTACACAAAAGCATGGTTGCCAAGCTGGAACTTTGGCCTTCCAGTCACCTTGTAGAAAATGTAATGCCTCACCCTGCATTCTAACCATTTGCAAAGTACTAGCAACATCTGGACTATTGATGCAGTTTTTACTTGCGCATCAATTTTACTGTGGGTTATAAACATCTTTGTTGTACCAGACCAAATGTTCAATATCAATCAATTGTTTTGGCTGTTATGATTCAACAAATTTAAATAGAGGTAATTTATTTAATGAGAATTGGATATAAATATGAAATCGAGAGACATTGTATGTTTATCAAACCTTGGGAATGCTCATGGTTTGTTAACTTTCAAACCAAGCAGTACATGTAATCTTACAGTCTCTACATTCAATAGGGTTCTCTCTAAATAAACACTTATTTAGATGGCTTCACACACTCATCAGGGGATGCCTGGGAGAAGATTCAGGGGGGCGTACCTTTGTGTCACTGTGTCTTTAGCCAAGAAACGTGATAATACTGCCTTCTGGAGCACTGACACATTGAAATGAGAACAGATTATTGCACTATCCTCAACTAACTACGTGCTGGATGTCACCAAGGCCCGCAGATGTGGCACATAGGAGGATCTAGCAATGTGTTTGGGACAGTCCTGCATATGACCTCTGTCTTTATGAAAGTAGGATTGTTCATTAAGAGGGGTTAGTTACATGAGACCAACATACACATTGACAATGTGTACCCACAAGGCAAGTTATATACCTGCTGTTGAGTCAGAGCAAATGTAGAAAACAATGCATCCTGTTTTAAAGGGGCAACCTGTTGCCTCCTAGTATTTCAGCAGTATGATTAGCTGTGTCCATAGTTTCCCATTAGCAAAGCTGACTTCATTAACCCTGTGATCTGCTCACCTCTCATATTTAACACATAATTACATGCCTAATCTTGCATGAAATTATAGAACTAATGACATCATGGAAGGTAAACATAGGACAGCATTGTTGATGAGATTAAAACATAGAGATAAAGCGGTATTGTATCCTATTATTTATTTGTGCCTTCACTTCTTAGATGCTGACAGTATTTTTGGCTACTGTGAAATAGCTCCATCTCTGTTCACAGTAGACCAATTACACTGTAGATGATTTTGAGAAATCACAGACTGATGCTTTATCTTGAGTCTGTGCCTCATGTCATGAAATAGTGACAGAAAATTCAGGAGTCTGGGTAATACGACAGATAAATTACATTAGGGGGATTCACTGGAATGTGCTTGCTCATTCTCTTGTCTGTCTCACTATAGTCTGTCTGTGCACGTGTGCAATATGGGAAGCAGCTTTTTTAATGTGTTCTACAGAGAAGGATCAATTCAAAGAAGCTGTGACACTAGTACTACGTTTAATTTACATGCTTGTGGTGCGTCATGCTCTCTTCACTAGTTTTACACAATAATGAAACAAACCTAGTCCTGTCTGCATGTATTCATTTACTGTCATCATCAGGCAATTATAATTATATTTTAATGGGAGCATTTTTCAGGTCTATTACTCTAATTAGAATTTAATTATGGAAACTTTGTCCACCGCTGGTCATCTGGGGAGGCTGATGGCTGCAGAGTGAACAAGAGCACCCATCAGCTCTGCTGTCTGGGACACATAGGGAAACACAGGTGCCACCACACACATGACCAAGGTGTGTTTTACAACCCTGATTTAAGAGGCCTACCAGGAGGCATCAGCCAGAGCCCACTATCAATGACTCAGGGGGGTGTCACAGTAAAACAGGACAGTGCTTCAAGACAGCGGATGGTGCTGACATGCAGGCGGCCGCACATACTAGCCATTCCGCTGTGTTAAGCCTTAAGATCATGTGGAAAAACCATGTTGTTCATTCAGAAAGGTCAGCTGGGTGAAACTCCTCCAGAGCTTTCTGAACAACACTCCCTGGACACCATCATGCCTCGCACAGTGACTTTCAGATTTGTCCTTAAATGAACACCTTAAATGCGCAGTACAGTCAAATATGTGATTTTTCTGCGTTTTATATATATTTCCATACTGAGGTTGGAATAATACTGTGAAATTGTGAAAATGATGATAATGCCCTTTTAGTGTAAGAGCTGTTTGAAAAGACCGCCTGAAATTCATACCTGTTGTGGTGGGATGGAGTTTTGACCAGTTAATAGACCAATAAGAAACAGAGTTACAAACTTCTCTGCCAATAACAGCTAGTTTTCAATTTCCCCCTTCCCACTCAACCACTCCCAGACAGTCCTAGCAAAATTATTGCTTGAGAAGTTTATCTTGCTAAGAAGCAATATTTGTTTTTTCTTGACCATTCTAATTAAAAACAATCACAGTAAGGTACTTAATTGTTACCAAGAAAGAAGATCTCCCAGACATGTCTTCTGTACAACACCAACAAATGTCTCTTTTGGGCTTTACTTTCCTTTAGCTAATTTTGGAGACTTAAACATATCTCCCATAGTGTCCTCAGCAGAACTCAAAGTGCCTCCAAAGTGCATGAGTCATGCAGTGAATTTAAAGTGTACCAACGGCCAGACTTGTACCATTTAAGCAAAAGAACCGAACATGGGGAACCCTGAGAATGTTTTATGGCTTACAATAAAGCTGTTTTCTGGGAAATTGAGGGAGGTTTCTCCATGCCCTCTCTCATCTTTCTGCATTTAGAGCCAGTTGTTTACATCTAAAAGCCCCATGTCACCTTGCAGTTCTTTCCAGCTTGGCCAAGGCATTGCACCTGCAAAATGCCTCTAATTAAGCATTAACTTCCACAAAGAGAGACTTTAATGTGCTCATGAATAAAAATAAATCCACAATGCTTAAATATTAATAAGCATTACCCTGGGTCCACCTAAACTACAGTAGGTCTGCTTGCCTGTTATTGCACGAGGGGCCAGTTTGGACTAAGAGATTACTCTCTCAATGTTTACATTTTTCTTACAGTAATGGCTTGAATCCAGTATGGGATTTTCCCTCTCAGATAGCCAGTTTGTCAAGTTCAAAGTGTTGTGTGAGGGAGTGTGTTTGAATGGCAGGTTCTATACTATCTTTGGTCTGTACATTGGGGCATATTTTTACTTCTTGTGATTTAGGAATAGCAGGCTGTGGTGATGTCATGATGATTGTAATTGTGTGTTTTTTGCTCTGAGGCATCTTCAAAAGATCCTTCTATTCCTTCTGTCATTTTGATATCAATCATTCTCCATTAGAGACAAATCTGTAAGACATGAATTAAACATAACATAATAGCATGAGGACTTACAGTATGCGACAAGAAGTAACAATTCAAATCAAATGGAATTTTATTTCTCACATGCGCCGAATACAACAGGTTGTGTACAACAGGAATACAACCTTACTGTGAAATGCTTACTTACAAGTCCTTAACCAACAATGCAGTTTGAAGAAAATAGAGTTAAGGAAATATTTACTAAATAAACTAAAGTAAGAAATTAAAACTAAAATGTAAAAAAGTAACACAATTAAATAACAATAATGAGGCTATATACAGGGGGTACCGGTACCGAGTCAATGTGTGGGGGTACAGGGTAGGGGGGGTAAAGTGACTATGCATAGACAATAAACAGCGAGTAGCACTACCCTCTGTAGCGTCTTACGGTCAGATGCCAAGCAGTTGTCATACCAGGCGGTGATGCAACCGATCAGGATGCTCTCGAATGTGCAGCTGTAGAACTTTTTGAGGATCTCGGGATCCATGCCAAATCTTTTCAGTCTCCTGAGGGGGAAAAGGTGTTGTCCTGCCCTCTTGACGTCTTTCTTGGTGTGTTTGGACCACCCTGCCAGCTTAGTGGAGTCTGCCACTAGCATAGTCAGTGTAGTCAGCTCAGCTATCCCCATAGAGAGCGTGTCTGTGCCTCAATCTAGGTTGGGCAAAACTAAACATGGCGGTGTTCGCCTTAGCAATCTCACTGGAATAAAGACCTCCATTCCTGTCATTATTGAAAGAGATTTTGATATCACATCTCAAAATAGGGCTACTTAATGTTAGATCCCTCACTTCCAAGACAGTTTTAGTCAATGAACTAATCACTGATCATAATCTTGATGTGATTGGCCTGATTGAAACATGGCTTAAGCCTGATTAATTTACTGTGTTAAATGAGGCCTCTCCTCCTGGTTACACTAGTGACCATATACCCTGCGCATCCCGTAAGGCAGAGGTGTTGCTAACATTTACGATAGCAAATTTCAATTTACAAAAGAAAATTGCAGCGATTTTGTCTTTTGAGCTTCTAGTCATGAAATCTCTGCAGCCTATTCAATAACTTTTTATAGCTACTGTTTACAGGCCTCCCTGGCCGTATACAGTGTTCCTCACTGAGTTCCCTGAATTCCTATCGGATCTTGTAGTCATGGCAGATAATATTCTAATTTTTGGTGACTTTAATATTCACATGGAAAAGTCCACACACACACTCCAAAAGGCTTTCGGAGCCATCATCGACTCAGTGGGTTTGTCATACATGTCTCCGGACCTACTCACTGCCACAGTCATACTCTGGACCTAGTTTTGTCCTGTGGAATAAATATTGTGGATCTTAATGTTTTTCCTCATAATCCTGGACTATCGGACCACAATTTTATTACGTTTTCAATCGCAACAAATAATCTGCTCAGGCCCCAACCAAGGATCATCAAAAGCAGTGCTATAAATTCTCAGACAAGCCAAAGATTCCTAGATGCCCTTCCAGACTCCCTCCACCTACCCAAGGACGTCAGAGTACAAAAATCGGTTAACCACCTAACTGAGGAACTAAATTTAACCTTGCGTAATACCCTAGATGCAGTCGCACCCCTAAAAACAAAAAACATTTGTCATGAGAAACTAGCTCCCTGGTATACAGAAAATACCCAAGCCCTGAAGCAAGCTTCCAGAAAATTGGAATGGAAATAGCGTTACACCGAACTGGAAGTCTTCCAACTAGTTTGGAAAGACAGTACCGTGCAGTATCGAAGAGCCCTCACTACTGCACGATCATCCTATTTTTCTAACTTAATTGAGGAGAATAAGAACAATCCAAAATAAATGTTTGATACTGTTGCAAAGCTAACTAAAAAGCAGCATTCCCCAAGAGAGGATGGCTTTCACTTCAGCAGTGATAAATTCATGAACTTCTTGACGAAAAGATCATTAGAAAGCAAATTACGGACTCCTCTTTAAATCTGCGTATTTCTCCAAAGCTCAGTTGTCTTGAGTCTGCACAACAATGCCAGGACCTAGGATCAAGGGAGACACTCAAGTGTTTTAATACTATATCTCTTGACACATTGATGAAAATAGTCTTGGCCTATAAACCTTCAAGCTACATACTGGACCCTATTCCAACTAAACTACTGAAAGAGCTACTTCCTGTGCTTGGCCCTCCTATGTTGAACATAATAAATTGCTCCCTATCCACTGGATGTGTACCAAACTCACTAAAAGTGGCAGTAATAAAGCCTCTCTTGAAAAAGCCAAACCTTGACCCAGAAAATATGAAAAACTATCGGCCTATATCGAATCTCCCATTCCTCTCAAAACATTTTGAAAAAGCTGTTGCGCAGCAACTCACTGCCTTCCTGAAGACAAACAATGCATAAGAAATGCTTCAGTCTGGTTTTAGACCCCATTATAGCATTGAGACTGCACTCGTGAAGGTGGTAGATTACCTTTTAATGGCGTCAGACAAAGGCTCTGCATCTGTCCTCTTGCTCCTAGACCTTAGTGCTGCTTTTGATACCATCGATCCCCACATTCTTTTGGAGAAATCGGAAATCCAGATTGGTCTACACTGACAAGTTCTGGCCTGGTTTAGATCTTATCTGTCAGAAAAATATCAGTTTGTCTCTGTGGATGGTTTGTCTTCTGACCATCCACAGGTTCCTCAAGGTTCCGTTTTAGGACCATTATTGTTTTCACTATATATTTTACCTCTAGGTGATGTCATTCGGAAACATAATGTTAACTTTCACTGCTATGCGGACGATACACAGCTGTACATTTTGATGAAACATGGTGAAGCCACAAAATTGCTCTCTCTGGAAGCCTGTGTTTCAGACATAAGGAAGTAGATGGCGGCAATTTTTTTACTTTAAAAAAAGATTTTACTTTTAAAAGAGATGCAAGTTCTAGGTCCCAAGAAACAAAGAGATCTTCTGTTGGATCTAACAATTAATCTTGATGGTTGTACAGTCATCTCAAATAAATCTGTGAAGGACCTCAGCATTACTCTGGACCCTGATCTCTCTTTTGACGAACGTATCAAGAATATCTCAAGGACAGCTTTTTTCCATCTTTGTAACATTGCAAAAATCAGAAACTTTCTGTCCAAAAATGATGCAGAAAAATGTATCCATGCTTTTGTCACTTCTAGATTAGACTACTGCAATGCTCTACTTTCCGGCTACCCGGATAAAGAACTAAATAAACTTCAGTTAGTGCTAAACACGGCTGCTAGAATCTTGACTAGAACCCCAAAATTTGATCATATTACTCCAGTGCTAGCCTTTCTACACTGGCTTCCTGTTAAGGCTATGGCTGATTTCAAGGTTTTACTGCTAACCTACAAAGCATTACATGGGCTTGCTCCTACCTATCTTTCTGATTTGGTCCTGCCTTACATACCTACACGTACGCTACGGTCACAAGACACAGGCCTCCTTACTGTCCCTAGAATTTCTAAGCAAACAGCTGGAGGCAGGGCTTTCTCCTATAGAGCTCAATTTTTATGGAATGGTCTGCCTATCCATGTGAGAGACGTAGACTCAGTCTCTACCTTTAAGTCTTTATTGAAGACTCATCTCTTCAATAGGTCCTATGATTGAGTGTAGTCTGGCCCCGGAGTGTGAAGGTGAACGGAAAGGCACTAGAGCGATGAACCGCCGTTGCTGTATCTGCCTGGCTGGTTCCCCTCTCTCCACTGGGGTTCTCTGCCTCTAACCCTATTACAGGGGCTGAGTCACTGGCTTACTGGTGCTCTTCCATGCCGTCCCTAGGAGGGGTGCGTCACTTGTGTGGGTTGAGTCACTGAAGCGATCTTCCTGTCCGGGTTGGCGCCCCCCTCGGGTTTGTGCTGTGGGGGAGATATTCATGGTCTATACTCTGCCTTGTCTCAGGGTAGTAGGTTGGTGGTTGAAGATATCCCTCTAGTGGTGTGGAGGCTGTGCTTTGGCAAAGTGGGTGGGGTTATATCCTGCCTGTTTGTCCCTGTCCTGGGGTATCGTCGGACAGGGCCACGGTGTCTCCCGACCCCTCCTATCTCAGCCTCCAGTATTTATGCTGCAATAGTTTATGTGTCAGGGGGCTATTTCTCCTGTCTTATCCGGTGTCCTGTGTGACTTTAAGTATGCTCCCTCTAATTCTCACTCTCTCTTTTTCTCTCTTTCTCCTTCTCTCTCTTTCTCTCTTCTCTCGGAGGACCTGAGCCCTAGGACCATGCCTCAAGATTACCTGGCTCCTTGGTCATGCTGCTGCTCCAGTTTCAACTGTTCTGCCTGTGGCTATGGAACCCTGACCTGTTCACTGGACGTGCAACCTTGTCCCGGACTCTCTCTCTACCGCACCTGCTGTCTCTAACTCTGAATGATCGGCTATGAAAAGCCAACTGACATTTACTCCTGAGGTGCTGACCTGTTGCACCCTCTACAGCCACTGTGATTATTATTGTCTGACCCTGCCGGTCACCAATGAAAGTTTGAACATCTTGGCCATGTTCTGTTATAATCTCCACCCGGCCCAGCCAGAAGAGGACTGGGCACCCCTCAGAGCCTGGTTCCTCTCTAGGTTTCTTCCTTGGTTTTGGCCTTTCTAGGGAGTTTTTCCTAGCCACCATGCCTTTACATCTGCATTGCTTGCTGTTTGGTGTTTTAGGCTGGGTTTCTGTACGGCACTTTGTGACATCAGCTGATGTAAAAAGGGCTTTATAAATAAATTTGATTGATTGATGATAGTTTATTGGTAATATGGAAACCAAGGAACTTGAAACTCAACACAGTCCATTACATCACCGGATCCAGTTGCAGAGGGATGTGTTTAGTCCTAGAGTCCTCAGCTTAGTGATGAGCTTTGTGGGCACTATGGTGTTGAATGCTGAGCTGTAGTCAATGAACAGCATTCTCACATAGTGTGGTGTGAGATTGAGATTGTGTCACCTGTGGATCTGTTGGGGTGGTATACGAATTGGAGTTGGTCTAGGGTTTCCTAGTTGATGGTGTTAATGTTAGTCATGACCAGCCTTTCAAAGCACCTCATGGCTAACGAAGTGAGTGCTACGGAGCAGTAGTCATTTAGGCAGGTTACCTTCGCTTTCTTGGGCACAGGGACTATGGTGGTCTGCTTGAAACATGTAGGTATTACAGACTCGGTCAGGGAGAGGTTGAAAATGTTAGTGAAGTCCCTTGCCAGTTGTTCCACGCATCCTCTGAGTACACGTCCTGGTAATCCGTCTGGCCCCATGGCCTTGTGAATGTTGACCTGTTTAAAGGTCTTGCTCACATTGGCTATGGAGAGCATGATCACACAGTCGTCTGGAACAGCTGGTGCTCTCATGCATGCTTCAGTGTTGCTTGCCTTGAAGCGAGTATAAAAGGCATATAGCCCATCTGGTAGGCTTGCGTCACTGGGCAGCTTGCAGCTGAGTTTCCCTTTGTAGTCTGTAATAGTTTGCAAGACCTGCCACATCCGACGAGCGTCAGAGCCGGGGGGGTAGTAGGATTCAATCTTAGTCTTCTATTGACGCTTTGCCTGTTTGATGGTTTGTCTGAGGGCATAGCGGGATTTCTTATAAGTGTCCGAATTAGTGGCCTGCTCCTTGAAAGCGGCAGCTCTAGCCTTTAGTTCGGTGCGAATGTTGCCTGTAATCCATGGCTTCTGGTTGGGATATGTACGTATGGTCACTGTGGGGACGACGTCGTCGATGCACTTATTGATGAAGCCGGTGACTGAGGTGGTATACTCCTCAATGCCATCGGATAAATCCCAGAACATATTCCAGTCTGTGCTAGAAAAATATTCCTGTAGCATAGCATCTACGTCATCTGACCACTTCCGTATTGAGCGAGTCACTGGTACTTCCTGCTTTAGCTTTTGTTTGTAAGCAGGAATCAGGAGGATAGAATTATGGTCAGATTTTCCAAATGGAGGGTGAGGGAGAACTTTGTACGTGTCTCTGTGTGCGGAGTAAAGGTGATCAAGAGTTTTTTCCCCTCTGGTTGCACATGTGACATGCTGGTAGAAAGTAGGCCACTAGGAAAGCCGCTTCTGGATGAGCATTTTCTTGTTTGCTTATGGCCTTATACAGCTCGTTGAGTGCGATCTTAGTGCAAGCATCGGTTTGTGGTGGTAAATAGACGGCTACGAAAAATATTGCGCACCAGCCATCACGCACCAGCTGTTATTGACAAATAGACACACACCCCCACCCCTCGTCTTACCAGACGTAGCTGTTCTGTCCTGCCGATGCATGGAAAACTCAGCCAACTGTATATTATCCGAGTCGTCATTTAGCCACGACTCAGTGAAACGTAAGATATTACAGTTTTTAATGTCCTGTTGGCAGGATAGTCTCGAATGGAGCTCATCCAGTTCATTCTCCAGTGATTGCACGTTGGGTAATAGAACAGATGGTAGAGGCAGGTTACTCACTCGCCGACTAATTCTCACAAGGCACCCCGATCTCTGCCCCCTGTATTTCCCTATTTTCTTCATGTGAATGACGGGGATTTGGGCCTTGTCTGGGAGCAACATTATATCCTTCGCGTCAGACTCATTAAATAAAAAATCTTCATCCAGTTCGAGGTGAGTAATCACTGTTCTGATATCCAGAAGCTCTTTTCGGTCATAAGAGGCGGTAGCATCAACATTATGTACAAAATAAGTTACAAACTATGCGAAAAAACACAAAATAGCACAATTGGTTAGGAGCTCTTAAAACGGCAGCCATCCCCTCCGGTGCCAATCTTTATGCTTGCTTGCATTTATTATAGTAAGAAATCATGGTAAGAAATGTAGTTGTTTTTGGAATGAAGTTTATACACTATTATTTTTGTTATGAGGCAAATAGAGTGAATAAAGATCACATCACATAGCATCTGTTTATATCAAGAAGGGATGTTGTTAATTTAAGACTATTAGGACTCTGCTTTTTATGGGAGAATACATAAAGCTCAAATTAACTCTTCATATATTTTTTATTTCATTTTTGGGGCATCACATACTGTAGGATATCATAGCCCAGACAGTAGATGTTCAACACATTTTCTAAAATATTTGGGTCAAACAGGACACTGTTAAAGTAGAAGACAATAAACACATGTAACTTCTCCATATACACTGGACCATCCATGCTTGGTGATTCTACACAGAGATTATATTCTATAATGTTAACTTAATTTATATTTTTTAAGTGCATATCCTTGTTTGTTTCAATGTTGATAAAAGTACACAATCACTCCCAATTTACAATCATGTGACATCATGAGACTAAAACACAAGTAGGTTCCCATTGATCATGGTTGGTCTTTTGGGACCATTCGTAAGCACCTGGCTATAACAGGAACAGGAGTTAACATGTTGGAGTAAATATTAAACAAAGAAACCTTTGAACAGTCCAACAGCATGATCACTCCATTAATAAATGCATCACGAAAGACACACCTGCTGAAAGAATGAGTGTGGTCAATGTAAGCAATGTCATTGTAAATATTTGTCTGAGGGTGAGTGCACTCAGGTGACTCGGGCTCTTCGTGGTAAAGCCCTGTCTGTTCTGTTTCATCAAGCTTTCAGCTTTTTATAACCATGCAGTAGAAGTGTAGCCAGACTGAGGGTAGCCCTAACCCTACCCTGAGTATAGAAACAGCTTGAATCTCACCTTTGGTCCAAAGAGGGAAGAGGGAGTCAGAGTCAGGGGTCAGTGTTTCTGTTGAGTTATCCAACATGGCCGCTCGCTACACTACCACTGGGACTTCCCATGCAGTGTCTGCCAGGATATTATTTGACAGCGACTGGCAACAAGATTTACACACCACTCTTGTGAATGCAGTCTGAGCATTTGTCAATATTGTTGTGAGTGGAGAGAGGTGGCGCCCGGCAGCAGCCATCAATTGGTGAATGTTGTGGTGTTCCTCAGGCAATGCCTCAAGGCAGGAATTCACTCTGCAGGCTGTTAATAACACTCATTCAGGCCCATTTACAGAGGCCCCGCTGCAGCAACAAGGTAATGACACTCCAACAATGACCTTATATCACGACTGGGACAATAATATGCATCCTGAAAGCCTCATATCCCTCACTATTTCTACTACATTCTGAAGCACAATTGCCTCTGTCTCAACTGTCCTTGTCAACTGGTTTGCTATTGAGGCAAAGGTTGAATGAACGATATTTTTTTTTTATAGCGCCCTAAAGCAAATTAGCAACATGAATAATACGTCTCTTGGAAAAGTTTGGTTGATTTAGTTCTGAACTGCAGCTCTTTGTTTTTGCTTGTCAGAAGTTCGTAATGACTGATTCACAGTAATTTGCAGAGTCTCTCAGGAATTAGCCAATTATACCATCCTCTATTTCCCATTAGTCATACAGCACTTATAGTAAATACTAAACACAGGTAGAACACAAACAAACCATCCCATCACCTTCTCTGCACCTTCTCATCACCATCTCTTCTTTTATGACCATGTATATTGTTTTATATTTGGAAGTAACTGCTTTTTCGGTTTGTCCCTAGATATTTCTCCTCCCACTCAGCCATTCTCAGAATCTCTATCATTAAAAGCACCATCCACCAATTAATAAACTCTCTGAGCTCCACAGCAGTAATCTACTCCACTCTGTCTTTTGTCACAAAATCTATTTGATATAGTTCAGTATTTACACAAAAAGTTTTTTCTCCTGTATTACCCAAGAAAAGTTTGACTCAAATCACTACCCCAATCCCTCAAACAGTGGCAATCAGAATTACGGAAAGATGCCACAGTATCTTGCGTAGATTCCAGGAAAAATGCAGAATAAATGCATGAATTAATGGTTTGTTGAATGAGTGTGTGAACGAATGCATAAATGAATGATTGTATCTAATAATACTATGTATACCCTTTCACAAAAGCTGTATCAGATAGCGTGATATTATAGGGTTTCATTGGTGATTGATGTTATTTTAAATAGATCTTCACCTCTTTTAAAAAGGTCACTGGCAACATGTGCCTTTCTGTAATACCATTGGGCCATGGCGGCATGACTCTGTGGGCAAATACTCAAATGGTCTGCATGTTGGACAGGAATTCCCCTCATAGCAGAGCCAAACCACAGCATGGCGGGCGGCAGCTGACTCTTAACAGTGCAGGGTGTATACTGTGGAGAATGCACTTATTTCTTTGCCAAAAGGTCTGTCAGGAGACCAAGACACCCCTCTGTGTAACACAAGAACAACAAATAACCCACCAGCACTTGTCGCTTTGATATATAAAACCCAGGGCTTTCCGAGAAGACATTGAGCATCAGGTGGCACACAGAATGCACACTGCACAGACAGGTGTTGTCATATGCTAAAACTGTGTGGCTATCATAGTAGACATGTTCATCACCCGACACATTATGCCCATCAGAGAAAACCCATGATGTTCCTCCCTCAAGAGGCAGAAAAGATTTGGCATGGGCCCTCAGATCCTCAAAAAGTTATACAGCTGCACCATTGAGAGCATCTTGACTGGCTGCATCACCGCTTGGTATGGCAATTGCTTGGCATCCGACCGTAAGGCGCTACAGAGGGTAGTGCGTACTGGGCCGAGCTCCCTGCCATCCAGGACCTCTATACCAGGCGGTGTCAGAGGAAGTCCCCAAAAAATGTTAAAGACTCCAGCCAACCAAGTCAGACTGTTTTCTCTGCTCCTGCACTGCAAGCGGTACCGGAGCGCCAAGTCTGGGACCAAAAGGCTCCTGAACAGCTTTTACCCACAAGCCATAAAACTGCTGTACAGTTAATAAGATGGCTACCCGGACTCTTTGCATTGACCCCCTTTTTTTTGCACTAACTCTTTTGGACTGACTTTATGCACACTCACTGTACTCTACCCACACATTCACACATACTACAATGACACACACACTCACACAGACACACTTTCCCACTCTTTCTCGCTTTTCACATGCGCTACTCTGTTTATTGTCTATCCTGATTGGCTAGTCACTTTTACCCCTACCTACATGTACATATTACCTCAACTACCTCGTACCCCTGCACAATGACTCGGTGCCAGTACTCCTTGTATATAGCCTCGTTATTGTTATTTTGTGTTACTATTTCCTTTTGTTATTTAGCACATTTTTCTTACTTTTTAACTCTGCATTGTTGGGAAAGGGCTCTTAAGTAAGCATTTCACGGTGAAGTCTACACCTGTTGTATTTGGGGCATGTGACAAATAAAATTTGATTTGAATTGATGTCATTGACTGTTTCTGGAGTGCTATTTCTGTCTGCTGGCTGTGCAGTTGGCACATGGCACAGGCACAGGCACCTGACTGTTTACTCAGAATGGCCTTGAGACAATCTTCTTTCCTTTGTGTTATACGTTAAATAACATACCTTTTTAAGCTATTTGATAAATGAACTGTACCTAATAGTAACAGTGAAGACAGTATAGACAGCTGTATTGCATATCGGGGACATATGAAGCAGCCCTGCTGTGTAGTTGCGCTCCTTGGACTGCTCTTGTACAGGCATACACATGTTTTTTATTGCATGTATTATTTATAATTTTTCATTAAAAGTGATAACATCTTTGGATTTTTATCAAGAATCCTTAAGAGAAGGATAACTTGGCTTTGAAAAAAAGAGGTCGTAGTTTGACCATTACTGTATCTATTCACCAGCAGGCTTTTACTAAATTTGTATATCATTTACTCCTCACATGACTGAATATAATTGAGCTACAGTACCAACCCCAGACGAACAAATCCATTCAGAATCAGTTTAGAGTAAGAGGCAGGCAGGCAGGAGGCATTACCTCGTCTATAGGCTATATTTGCCTGAAGCATTAATTTCCCCGGCTGGAGTGACAGAATGGAGCGTTAATGATGTCTGTGGTGAGAGTGCTGGCGTCTCCCCCGCGTACTAAGTGCTAATGGGCTGTGCCGCTCTGGATATCTGGGCAGACTGTGCAGTAATGCCACGTTTAAAACACCTGGGAACTCAGTGCATTCAAGACAATTGTGAACTCAGAAAAAAAGAGCGCCGACTGGGAAAATTGTTTTGAATGGTCATCCAACTCGGAATTCTAAGTCGGAAACTAGGTCATCTTTCTAGAATTCTCCGACCTGAAGATCACTGACGTCATGATTAGATCTAGTTTTTTCCCGAGTTCCCAGTTGTCTTGAACGCACCATAAGAGGACTGAAAATAGAGCCACAGCTGCACCTGGCGGATCGCTGTCATTCTAAAGGTCAGCGAGTGACTTCACTCTGGGTCAGGAGGTCAAGTCAGCGTCTTACAATGACAGACCAGAGGAGAGGAGGCACCTTCAAAGTGTTCTTTAAGTCTAATTAACGATGAAGAGGAATCCTAAATGTGAGGGTAAAAAGTGGAAAATAGTATCTCTTTCATATCTCCAGGCTGTTAACATTTTGCATGGATGCACATAACGGCATTTATACTTTCTCTCTCTCTGCCTCCTTTCAAGCAATCAAACAAACTCACATAATGACAGTGAAATATGGCATTGCCAATTGATGGAAAAGCAGCAACAACAAGAATACATCATACAACACTGGGCTGATGGAAGGCAAACCAGTTACATGTCTATCAGTGATTCAATTAACAGTTTAAGAGAGTTTTCATCTATCTATCTAGTCCCCCAAAGCAGTTGGAGACGGCAGTTGAAACAGTGTTTTGTTTTGGTGCTAAGACTTTGTCAGGTCCTACCTTTAGGCGTCCAGATTTTGCTGCAAATTTCTCTTATTGATAATCCCATACCAAGCTGAGGACAGGAGAGACTGTCAGCAGTTGTTTTAACTTTTCTGCAGATGTCCTATTGTTGAAGCCAGTTTCTGTGGTAGGCTATTAGTGACATAGTCCTGCTAACCCCTGTTGTAAGCCTGTGTGCTCAAAATGTTTCACATACCTTACAGAGCCATACGAGTGACAGGCACAATGGACTATCCCTTGCTCATGCTTAAAAGTATTTGGTGTGTGTGTGAGAAAGAGAGAGAGAGTCTGTGTCTTTAGAGTGGATATCTGGCGGAAGGAATGTCGTCTGAATATTGTCTCTTCAAGATTTTATATTTTGGACTTCTAGTTTGGATCTTTTGTCAGGAATCTGTTTAATATTAATAAACACGTTTTCACTGCAGAAATTTAGATTTAGTCATACATTATAAAACAGAGATAGCTTCGAAAATATATCTAATTACAAGCGTATTTAAGCAATCCCAAACGTTCTAACTTCCTACTGTACCCACTGAACGGGGTATACTGTGAGGTGCATAAACACAGTGCCATGTACGATGTGAGGATGCTTACACTCATTCCTCTACTGCCATCTAGTGTTAGAAGTACACCAATGCAATCGTGAGTTACAGGAGACAGTACAATTGTGCTCCAGGAAGGACACTGTTCTGGAACTGAACATCAACATGAACCCAGATTCATAAGTGGCTGTATGTCAGGTATATATGATTGGAGTCTCAAAACTACTTGTTTTTTGTCTACACTCCTAAAATCAGTCTTGTTGATGATCTATTGTAAAATAGATCTAAATATCAATGGGACTCCCTGCTAAAATAAAGGTTAAATAAAAGATAGAAAAAGTCCTACATGAAATTGTGATTACACAATGGAAGTTACAGTGTAACTTCTACATTCCTCATCATGTTTGTCCTCATTGTTAATCTATTAGTACCCTCTTGTTAAGCACTGATCTAGAGTAATAGCATAGGACAGCTAGACTGAACAAAAGTTAATGAACAGGAGCCACAATCACAGATAAAGTCTATGGGTAGTCATTTCTTCAAAAGCTGAAAGGCTAAATAGAGAAAGAAAGACATAAGCTCACCCCACTCTCCCTTGGTGTCGTCTGGCGTAACTGTCTTGTTTCATGGCGTTGTACTCTGGCAGGGCCTCCAGTGTTTTTTCCAAGAGGGAAGAAATAGAGGAAGTTCTTACGTTAATGCAGGAAGGTCGCTAGTAAGAGCCATGGTAACAAATTGTATTCCAAGCCAAATTTGCCAGTGGGCATTTGTCAGTGGACTTTGACCATTGTCTGTCATTGTTGGTACAGCATCATCTTTTGCTGTATTTTTACTGTCTGTTACCTCCCATGTCAACTCAATGATTACATTCAGGCATGAGCGATGCAGTTTGCATATTAAAACGGAGTATATTATGTTTCTTTGGGACTGTTTTATTGACATGAATCATTAACTGATCATACCGATAAATACACTACATGACCAAAAGTATGTGGACACCTGCTCGTCGAACATTTAATTCCAAAATCATGGGCATTAATATGGTCCCCCCTTTTCTGCTATAACAGCCTCCACTCTTCTGGAAAGGCTTTCCACTAGATGTTGGAACATTGCTGCAGGGTCTTGCTTCCATTCAGCCACAAGAGCATTAGTAAGGTCAGGCGCTGATGTTGGGCAATTAGGCCTGTCTCGCAGTCGGCGTTCCAATTCAT
This sequence comes from Salvelinus namaycush, assembly GCF_016432855.1. NCBI lineage: Eukaryota > Metazoa > Chordata > Actinopteri > Salmoniformes > Salmonidae > Salvelinus > Salvelinus namaycush. The sequence goes on along the minus strand of NC_052316.1, from coordinate 24,863,012 downwards.
CCCAAAGGTGTTCGATGAGGTTGAGGTCAGGGCTCTGTGCAAGTCAGTCAAGTTCTTCCACACCGATCTCGACAAACAATTTCTGTATGGACCTCGCTTTGTGCACAGGGGCATTGTCATGCTGACACAGGAAAGGGCCTTTCCTAAACTGTTATTACAAAGTTGGAAGCACAGAATTGTATATAATGTCATTGTATGCTGTAGTGTTAAGATTTCCCTTCTACTGGAACTAAGGGGCCTAACCTGAACCATGAAAAACAGCCCCAGACCATTATTCGTCATCCACCAAACTTTACAGTTGGCACCATGCATTGGGGCAGGTAGAGTTCTCCTGGCATCTGCCAAACCCAGATTCGTCCATCGGACTTCCAGATGGTGGAGCGTTATTCATCACACCAGAGAACGCGTTTCCACTGCTCCAGAGTCCAATGGCGGTGAGCTTTACACCACTCCATCCAATGCATGGCATTGCACATGGTGATTTTAGGCTTGTGTGCGGCTGCTCAGCCATGGAAACCCATTTCATGAAGCTCCCAACGAACGGTTCATGTGCTGACATTGCTTCAGAGGCAGTTTGGAACTTGGTAGTAGTGAGTGTTGCAACTGAGGACAGACGATTTTTACGCGCTTCAGTACTGGGTGGTCCCTTTCTGTGAGCTTCATTCTGTGAGCTTGTGTGGCCTACCACTTAGTGGCTAAGCCGTTGATGCTCCTAGATATTTCTACGTCATAATAACAGCACTTACAGTTGACCGGGGCAGCTCTAGCAGGGCAGAAATTTGACGACCTAACTTGTTGGAAAGGTGGCATCCTATGACGGTGCCACGTTGAAAGTCACTGAGCTCTTCAGTAAGGCCATTCTACTGCCAATGTTTGTCTATGGAAATTGCATGGCCTTGTGTTCGATTTTATACACTGTCAGCAACGGGTGTGGCGGAAATAGCCAAATCCACTCATTTGAAGGGGTGTCCACGTACTTTTGTATATATAGTGTATATAGTGGTGGCCTATTGTTTTACACATTTGTAAATCAGTGGAGGCTGCTGAGGGGAGGACGGCTCATAATAATGGATGGAATGGAGTCAATGGAATGGTATCAAACACATCAATCATGTGGTTCCCATGTGGTTGATACCACTCCATTGACTCCATTCAAAGCCATTATTATGAGGTGTCCACCCCTCAGCAGCCCCCACTGCTGTAAATCCTGTAAGAGCTACAGGAAACGAAGAACCACACTTCAATGCCCTGATTTCATCAGTAGGAGGAGCAGTTAGACACCTGATAAGAAAGGAACTAAAACGTATTGTCTAGTTATTTTATTGTTGTCCACTAGGGGGATGTATGGATTCATACAGGTCAGGAGGGTTACCTGTTCTTACAGTGACTGTTTCACCAGCAACTTATCTTGGAAAATCATGTAAGTAGCACACAACAAAATACAATTTGAAGTTTAATACATTTATAAGTAAGGCAAAGTCAGGCTTTTAGATAAAATTTGCTTTATTGTATCACATGATACATAGCTACATTATAAGCATTCTTTCCACTGCCATAATAACAGTTATATCTTCAATTGACATGGCACATTTCACAGTGTATGTTGATATATGTTCTCTTTATTTACAGTGTTGTCTCTTCCAGTACAACCTACTGTCCAGTACAACCTTCTGAACAGTTTATGCTTCAGCTGCCTTAAGTTGGTGTCTCTGTTTCCATGAAAACTCCAGCAGTGGCCTGTTTCCCATAAAAACTCCAGCAGTGGCCTGATGTTTCCCATAAAAACTCCAGCAGTGGCCTGATGTTTTCTATAAAAACTCCAGCAGTGGCCTGATGTTTTCTATAAAAACTCCAGCAGTGGCCTGATGTTTTCTATAAAAACTCCAGCAGTGGCTTGATGTTTTCCATAAAAACTCCAGCAGTGGCCTGATGTTTTCCATAAAAACTCCAGCAGTGGCCTGATGTTTTCTATAAAAACTCCAGCAGTGGCCTGATGTTTTCTATAAAAACTCCAGCAGTGGCCTGATGTTTTCCATAAAAACTCCAGCAGTGGCCTGATGTTTTCCATAAAAATTCCAGCAGTGGCCTGATGTTTTCCATAAAAATTCCAGCAGTGGCCTTATGTTTTCTTCAAGCACTCTTTCTCTTCTTTTCTTTGGAATAATGTTCCCTTGATTTTGTCCTTCTATTTTCAAAAACCACACCTTGAACATTGATTTCAAATTATTTTATTTTTTTCATCAAAACAAGGCCACTAAAACTGGGCCGCATAATGAGAATGGCTTCTTTTGCGGTCATACTCACATAAAAGTCTCCAAACATTGGCACTGGAGGAATGAACACAAGGATAAGAATAGTGGAATCACATGTTTTAATGACTCCGTAATGGATAACTCCCAACAGATATCCATTGATTCCCCATTATGGAGACCATTTTAACAGCATTAACCAGCGTAATCGGTGTGTAAGCAAACAAATGCCATGATCAGTAATGAGATGCACTGTAGGTAGTTGTGGGGGATCCATTTGGGTTGTGTTGTGCTGAGCTCAGTTTGGAGGGAGCGAGAGGTACTGTATTACAGAGAATGTAGGTCAGATTGTTGGAGTGGAGCAGCAGTGTGGAGGGAGAGCCACGTGGCCAGGGACTCAGACTGGGAGTCTTAGAGCAGGGAGTGCCAGGCCCCTCTCAGCCGCCCATAAGACTGCTTTTTACATGCCTGCCCTCAGCCCTCCCTCCAAAATGCCTGGAATCTAGAGATAGGCCAGCCACGATCATGCCTAGGGAAAGTCAATTGCTTATTCATGCAAGCCAACCTACCAACCAAGTGGCTCCACCATCTAAGGGGAATCTCATGACTGAAAAGGGAGTGAAAGAGGGCAAGAGAGGCAGAGGAGGGAGAGAGTGTGTGTGAGACAGGGGGGGGGGGGGGGGGGTGTAAGAGAGCGGGAGTACAGAGAGATTAGATGTGGGTTGTTTAACTTTCTTCTTGGCAGTGCTTTGTCTACACCATATGTGGCCCGGTGTCTGTTTTCAGGTAAAGGAGCGTCTAGCGGGAGGGAGACTGTGGCAGTGATGCCTATGGGGAGGTGTGGCATACTCTGACATCCACAGAGGCCCCTCCCTTCCTCTTCCCTCTCTTGGTTGCATGTGGCTGACTCAACATGCTCTGCTATGGTGTGGTTTGGACCATTGTGTTAGAGTTGGTGAGGGTATGCCCAATGCATAACTGGTACCACTGTTACACATCAGCTTGAAGTAAATCTCATGACACTATATTATTTACAGGACATTAAATAATATGATTGATTATGGCTGAGGATGAAACTCAAACATAATATGCTGCATTGTTAACCCATGACAAACACACACAACATGCAACCACATCTATATAAACATGCCACTGCATTGTACTTCAAACTGTTTCGCATTGGCACTGCGCTTCCAGCTGACAGCCTTTAGCGTAAAATAAAAAATCACAACAGCAAATCCCCCTGGACTGAAAATACTAGCTGAGACTAAGAAATAAAAATAGCTAAGACTTTTGACACGGAAACTCTCTCATGCAGAGGATGTATCGGCGCAGACTCCTACACAGAGCATAAGAATGTGCCCTGGAGGCCATGTGCTCATTGCAGCGTATGGCATTAAAAGAGTCATACTGTATGTTTTTATGGTCATGCTTGCCATGTTCAGATAGTAATGAGCATGTCATCATTGTTTGATATATAAGTAGTGGTTAGTTGCTGTTGAATGGGGGTTGGTCTTTAACTGTGGTATCGTGTGATAGTTGATGAGATGCTGCTGCAGTCAGAACAGAACAGAGGATACAAGGCTTATCCCACAGGGAGATGTGAATGGCATCTGAAAAACGAATAGTCAGCGAGGGTGGCGGGGCGATGCTCCCTTCCACTTCCCCCGCCTTCCAAATGGAGTGACCTAAATACTAATCAGGCAAGAAAGGAAAACCTGTTAGGATTTGCCAGTTCAAAACAGCATGGGGGAAGACGAGGCCTTTGGCGATTCCTCTTTGCGTGCTCTTGGTGTTTCACAGCTCCACCATATTAATGGTTTTCTCACTAATTAGAAGACGTCTCATTCAAGTCACAGTCGAATACAGAATACACATATTAGAGAAATCAATCTAGGCTATGCAAAGCAAATAAATAATATAGAGTAAGAAGCAAAGAGACTAATTGAAAGGTTGAATTGCTTTTCTATTTCTGGTGGCTACAGCAATAGTTGTTACATCTCGCATGAATGCTGGCATTATGTCTCCAGTCTTTGTTCTACCCCGTTGGCATGGCAACACAGTCAAGCCTGCTCTATTATCAAAGACGTGTGTTTGTGTGTGTGTGTGTGTGTGTGTGTGTGTGTGTGTGTGTGTGTGTGTGTGTGTGTGTGTGTGTGTGTGTGTGTGTGTGTGTGTGTGTGTGTGGAAATGGAAGTAAGGTACATGGCGTTGTTCAGCCCGACGCAATAGCTGAGGGCTAGTCAACCCATTTACCTGTGACTGTATTCACGATAAAGCACTGCCTTGTGTGCCTCATTGATTTTTATTTAATTTTCATTTAAATGTTATTTTGATAAGTAAATTCATACAATTTCATTCTTCCACCAGAAGATATAGTCCGGACCAGTAGCAGGGCATGGGTAAAATCATTGGGGTAGCCAAGACAGAAAAAACAAACATATTACAACATATGTGTTCTGATAATTGCTTTGTTTGCTCTATAATCTGTTAGTTCATGCCTCGCAACCGTGATATATGCCTAAGGCCGAGACAATAAGAAGACACAGAGGCAGAATAAATTCAACCACACCTTTGTTTCATCACAGAAACCGGAGAGCAACCTCCATCCGGTGAAGCCCACAATTTTTTTTATTTTTTTTACCTGTATTTAACTAGGCAAGTCAGTTAAGAACAAATTCTTATTTACAATGACTGCTTACCGGGGAACAGTGGGTTAACTGCCTTGTTCAGGGGCAGGATGACAGATTTTTACTTTGTCAGCTCTGGAATTCTATCCAGCAACCTTTCGGTTACTGGCCCAACGCTCTAACCACTAGGCTACCTGCCGCCCCAAAGCATATTGCATGTGACAAACACTTACATGACCTACAGCATGGTCAAGAATGTTCATGTTGGCCTCTAAAGTGGCATCACTTGTGATGCATCACTGCATCACAGTGCTAGCTGTGCCACTAGAGATCCTGGTTAGAGTCCAGGCTCTGTTACAGCCAGCCGTGACCGGGAGACCCATGGGGTGGTGCACAATTGGCCACACGTCGTCCGTGTTAGGGGAGGGTTTGGCTGGCAGGGAAGTTCTTGTCCCATCACGCACTAGTGACTCCTGTGGCGGGCCGCTGACACGGTCACCAGGTGTACGGTGTTTCCTCCGACACATTGGTGTGGCTGGCTTCCAGGTTAAGTGGGCGTTGTGTCAAGAAGCAGCTTGGCTGTGTTGTGTTTCGGAGGACGCAAGGCGCTTGACCTTCGCCTCTCCCGAGTTTGTACGGGAGTTGCAGCGATGGGACAAGACTGAACTACCAATCGGATACCATGAAATTGGGGAGAAAAAGGAGTAAAAAAAATAAAAGAATGTTCATGTTTCCAACATTTTTGGACAACTTAACAACTATTGATTTAGAACCTCAAAGAGTTACTGCAATTCGCAAAGAAAACAGGAGCTGCCTCCACTATTCAGCACCATTTCAATATCGAATCACCTATGCTTAGTCTAATACAGTGACAACTAAAAGATACCAAAAACAATTTAGTCCAATCAAAGTAAGCTAAATATGATGTGGCTGTCCATCGTTCTGATTTGTGTGTGTGTGAGTGTGTGAGTTAGTGTAAGTAGCCTAGAAAAAACATGTTGACACCCTACTTGTGGAGAATCGCCAATGCCATCGTCATGTTGACAAAAAGGTCTATGACTCGTCATACAGTACATGCTTTTATTTTTTGTTGTCCTAGTCCACCTGGCTAAAATACTTGCTCCCTATCCTAACTTCCTTTCATGGGCAAGGTTAGCTAGTTAACATTATCCCTCTACATCTAGCAACATATTGATTTCCTTCCTCAATGTATTTTATGATTGGATCAGAATTGCCGTTATAATCATTGGCCAGTACGGAGAATTAAGTAAAACCACAAGTCCAAATCCCTATCTCCATCCATGGCTAATTTAGGAAAGGGCCAATGTGTAAGGACTGGGTGTCGGAGTGCGAAGTCAAGCGCAGGAAACAGAGGGTGCAATAACAAATGTTCTTTTAATGAACACTGTGCAACTTAGGCCACCCTTCTAAACACTGGGTGCTCACATAAAACTACCCCAGACACGGGGGGAACGAAAACAGTCCAGTACCAACGTACACACGTAGATTGACACAAACACCACGCTTACCAAATAACAATCCCGCACAAAGAAACGGGCGGGCCGGCTGACTGATAAGCCCAACTAATTACCAACAAATACAAAACAGGTGTAACCAATAAACACATAAGGAGGGGGAGAAAAGGATCAGTGGCAGCTAATAGGCCGGTGACGACGACCGCCGAGCGCCACCCGAGCGGGAAGGAGAGCCTGCCTCGGTCGGAGTCGTGACACAATGTTAGCTAGCTAGCTAACCACCGGAGGACAACAACACAACTAGATGCAACAATTCAAGTTGTTTCTATCATGACGTATTTCTCTGTGATAGGAGTGAAGCCAAATCCAAACTGACTTCCTTTGACGCTTTTTTTTGGTGCGCCAGGACCATTCACAGTTCAGCTCACTCAGTTTAGCTCAACACTGATAGGCTATTATTTATTTTTTTTTCATTATCAAGGGAGGCCTACACATACAAAGATATATGGCCTATACATACAAAGCTATTTTTGTTTGTTTGTTCTTTTGGTCATGTTTCTACAGATACAAGTCTTTAATTCTCTTTGCATAGTTTCTATGCAAAATGACTGCTCGTCCATTCTAAACAAAATGGTTGCTATACAGGCTTGTCACTTGCTAGCTAGCTATCCAACTTCAGCTAACTCGGTCACTTCAAACATAGAACCTGGATACACAGTACATTAGCTGTATTTTCATTTGAGGTTTTTTCTATTGGCATTTATTTTGATTTGTCCATGATATTGACGTTATTGGGTGATTTTGCCTAGTTCAGAAAAAGTTGTCTCGTTTCGTCTGGTCACCGTTCACTCTCTAGATCGACATTCAAAAGTGAAACATTGTTTCCGAGGTCGGACAGGCAGACAGCGAGGCTTAAATTAACCCCCACTGTACCAAACTAAGTGCTAGGCTGGAAGCAAGGGGAAATAATATGCAAGTAGAGATAAAAACAAGAGATGATTCGGACAGCAACATGAACATGATATTCTTATGGTGGCACAGTGAACTGTTAACAGGCATAGTGTACCTGTGAGTATAGCACGGCTTGGAATAGCACTGCTTGTCCAGTATAGCACTGCTTCTCCAATCAGCATCCAAGATCCAAATAACCAGTTTTATAATTAAGTGATAATGCCCGAGAAGCCTGTGTTTATCATCCAAACACCGGCTTTGGGGGCATTATCACTTTTATACAACGGGTTACCAACATATTGAGATAATGATCAACATATTTTCATTAAAAAACTTTATTTTGATGAATTTATTAATACTATTTCATCCTTCCACAAGATATATTCCGAAATACATCTAGTGTTGCTTCCCAAGCCAGCTGGTCGTTCATTCTATCGGTTCGGTTGCCAGAGACACGACCCAGTATCTATGGACTCGACCCAGTCGTTCATTCTAAATGTTCCATTGCCATACTGGCTGGCAACGTTCTTATCTCATGCTTGCTAGCTAGTCAACTACGGCTAACTTATAGTCATGCCAAAAGTGCAGCCAGAATAACAGCAAAGTAGGTGCATTTGCAAGTTGTTTTCTATTGACATTTATTTGGATGCATCCATAACAATGAGGTAATGAGGCATGATTTCACCTGGCATAAAAAATGTGCTCACTGGACACTGTCGTTCAGAGGAGCTAGCCAACAACTCAGCTAACACAAACACTTCACCCTGAAGCTTGAAAGACTGAAAACTAGCTGCACTTCGTTTGGTTGAACCTTTTTTCAATTTACATTTCTTTGTTTATATCCATAAAAATTATGTCAGTTGATTCATGATTTCGACTGGCTAAGAAACACTGCCTGCCTGTCTGTCTGTCTCGTCCCGACTTATGACAAGTTCATTACTATGGGACAGCTGGAGATCAAATGAATATTGAAACAATGTTGCAACTTTCAGAGAGACAGCAAGGTTAACACAAATCTCCACTGTTGAAAACTAGATGTTAGTCTAAAAGAAATGTGAGATAATGTCTAGATGCTTTTTATAGTGGAGATCAAGTTTATAAATAGCCTGGCTGGGCTGATGAGACAGTGGATTGCATAGTCAGATGGAACAGATAAAAAAGGCATTTTAACATCATAGATTTAGCCAGTGGTAACTTGTAGAATAGACATCGGCTGAAATGTAGTTTAACTTTTCTCAATAGGGGGTGCTGTTTGCACTTTGTAAAAATTTCGTTCCCAAATTAAACTGCCTCGTACTCAATTCTTGCTCATACAATATGCATATTATTATTACTATTGGATAGAAAACACTCTCTAGTTTCTAAAACCGTTTGAATTATATCTGTGAGTAAAACAGAACTCGAGTTGGAGCAATTTTCCTATGAGGAAGTGAGAAATCTGAAATCTGCAGGCTGTTCTGAGGTCAGTTTAATAATTTGCATGTCTTCTATTGGTTGAGATGCACTGCATACGCCTTCCCCTGGATGTCAGCAAATAGTGAGAATTGGAATGGAGTTGCTAGGCAGATCTGAGGCCTTATAAATGGGCTGGCAACGTGGGGTCCTCTCCTTCCTTCGTTCGCCATGACGCAAGACAGACCTCAGGATGGCGTTCTAGAAAGCTCCCGTTATAGCCCTTAGATATATCCGGCTCTGATTTTATTCGATATAGGTGTTAAAGACATCATAATGTTGTTATTTTAAACCGAGTTATATCAGTTTATATCAGTATATTGCGATTTTCGGGTATTTATTTGTGCTGCGTTCTAGTGAGTTGGGCACGTCTGGGCCACATGGCTAATGTTTACTGCTAATTCCAAAGTTGAAGGCGACAATCTACAACCGAGCAACGATTCTTTTGGACAAAGGACAACTTGCCCAAGATTCTGATGGGAGCTCATCAAAAAGTAAGAACTATTTATGATGTTAATTTGTTGTTCTGTTGAAAAATGTAAAACTCATATTCCGCCATTAATTTCGGTGCGGTCTCGCTTTAACGCACGCTGTATGTCGTAGTAACGTTAATTTTAAAAATCTAACACAGCGATTGCATTAAGAACTAATGTATCTTTAATTTGCTGTCCAACCTGTATTTTTTAGTCAAGTTTATGATTAGTTAGTGATTAGATTAGGTGCCTCTCCCAAGATTTCTCCCAACATATTGTTGGCAGCTTGGCTACTATTCTCATTGTATAACCACGATTTGTGCCGCTAAATATGCACATTTTCGAACAAACTCTATAGGTATTGTGTAATATGATGTTATAGGACTGTCATCTGAAGAAGTTTGAGAAGGTTAGTGAAAAAATTAATATCTTTTGCTGGTTTATTCGTTATCGCTATTGTTGGCTTGAATCAATGCTGTTGTGTGGTTGGCTATTGTAGTAAGCTAATATAATGCTATATTGTGTTTTCGCTGTAAAACACTTAAAGAATCTGAAATATTGGCTGGATTCACAAGATCTTTGTCTTTCATTTGCTGTACGCTGTGTATTTTTCATAAATGTTTTATGATGAGTATTTAGGTAATTCACGTTGGTCTCTGTAGTTATTCTAGTTGCTTTGGTGAGTTGTGATGGTGGCTGCAATGGTAAACTATGATTTATACCTGAAATATGCAAATTTTTCTAACAAAACATATGCTATACAATAAATATGTTATCAGACTGTCATCTGGTGAAGTTGTTTCTTGGTTAGTGACTATTTATATCTTTATTTGGTCGAAATTGTGATAGCTACCTATGCAGGAAAAAAATGGTGGAGAAAAAAAAGTTGTGTCTTTTGCTATCGTGGTTAGCTAATAGATTTACATATTGTGTCTTCCCTGTAAAACATTTTAAAAATCAGAAATGATGGCTGGATTCACAAGATGTGTATCTTTCATCTGGTGTCTTGGACTTGTGATTTAATGATATTTAGATGCTAGTATTTACTTGTGACGCTATGCTAGGCTATGCTAGTCAGCTTTTTTACTGATGGGGGTGCTCCCGGATCCGGGATTGTGTGCAAGTAGAAGTTAACCAATCAGCATTCAGGATTAGACCCACGCGTTGTATAATGAACAGTAAGTAGTACACAGCTGTGGACTCCAAGATTTTGTCATAGTACCAGTTGTTATGCCATACAGAGAAATGGGGATTGCTTCACAGCAAGGGGGGGGGGGGGGGAGTTGGTTGTTGGGGGATGAGGGTGCTTTGACATCTGAAAACCATAGTCTTTATAAAGGACAGAATATTTTCCATTCATCACATACACACTCATCATCTCCACCAACAATCATCAAATCAAATCAAATCAAATGTATTTATATAGCCCTTCGTACATCAGCTGATATCTCAAAGTGCTGTACAGAAATCCAGCCTAAAACCCCAAACAGCAAGCAATGCAGGTGTAGAAGCACGGTGGCTAGGAAAAACTCCCTAAAAGGCCAAAACCTAGGAAGAAACCTAGAGAGGAACCAGGCTATGAGGGGTGGCCAGTCCTCTTCTGGCTGTGCCGGGTGGAGATTATAACAGAACATGGCCAAGATGTTCAAATGTTCATAAATGACCAGCATGGTCAAATAATAATAATCACAGTAGTTGTCGAGGGTGCAGCAAGTCAGCACCTCAGGAGTAAATGTCAGTTGGCTTTTCATAGCCGATCATTAAGAGTATCTCTACCGCTCCTGCGGTCTCTAGAGAGTTGAAAACAGCAGGTCTGGGACAGGTAGCACGTCCGGTGAACAGGTCAGGGTTCCATAGCCGCAGGCAGAACAGTTGAAACTGGAGCAGCAGCACGGCCAGGTGGACTGGGGACAGCAAGGAGTCATCATGCCAGGTAGTCCTGAGGCATGGTCCTAGGGCTCAGGTCCTCCGAGAGAAAGAAAGAAAGAGAGAAAGAGAGAATTAGAGAGAGCATACTTAAATTCACACAGGACACCGGATAAGACAGGAGAAGTACTCCAGATATAACAGACTGACCCTAGCCCCCCAACACATAAACTACTGCAGCATAAATACTGGAGGCTGAGACAGGAGGGGTCAGGAGACACTGTGGCCCCATCCGATGATACCCCCGGACAGGGCCAAACAGGAAGGATATAACCCCACCCACTTTGCCAAAGCACAGCCCCCACACCACTAGAGGGATATCTTCAACCACCAACTTACCATCCTGAGACAAGGCCGAGTATAGCCCACAAAGATCTCCGCCACGGCACAACCCAAGGGGGGCGCCAACCCAGACAGGAAGATCACGTTAGTGACTCAACCCACTCAAGTGACGCACCCCTCCTAGGGACGGCATGAAAGAGCACCAGTAAGCCAGTGACTCAGCCCCTGTAATAGCGTTAGAGGCCGAGAATCCCAGTGGAGAGAGGGGAACCGGCCAGGCAGAGACAGCAAGGGCGATTTGTTACTCCAGAGCCTTTCCGTTCACCTTCACACTCCTGGGCCAGACTACACTCAATCATATAATTTGTTATTAGGTCAGAGGCAATTATACAATTTCCTCTCCCACCCCAGTGGTCTCCAGCTCTGGCCCCCTGAGACAGTGGTTTTCAGTAGAGCACATTACGTTAATGATTAATTAATTCAGTGTTTATTTTGGTGGACTGGCCACAGGTGTTAATGAACCAGGCATGTTGTTTTGAATCCACTCTTCAGGTCTTTTACATTAACGATGTACTAGTATGATCAATAGTGGTCTCTCTCACCACTATGTCCCTGGGTTACCTCATGTAAATAATGAATGGAAGGTGTCTAGAATCTTTATGTATATTTCAGAGAATTCAAGTAACGGAGCTTTACAATTGATCTCCTGCATTAAAGGAGCATTTTACGCCTGTAGCTCTTTTTGTGTTGGTGAATCAATATGTGAATTGAATGAGAGATAAGGAGAGTGTAGAGAGGAGCTGTGGAGGAGGGGCCGTCTGTCTCACCATAATGCAATAAGAGACCATGCTGCCATTTCCCAGAAGCCATGTGACTGGTTGCCATGGGAATGGTGCATAGAAACCCACTTCACCCGTCATTGATTGTTCTGTTGCAATCTTGGGTCCAGAATTACAGTCACCCCTGAGACAAGAGGTTATATTTCATGCCAGACTTCTCCCTTTTTCCGTCACGTGCTCCAAAAAAACGGATAACCTTCAAATGTTTTGTTTGGGCGATCAGTGACTAAGGAGAGTAGGACTGGATAACTCCCTGAAGGGGTAGCTACACAGGATTTTGTTTTCTCTTTGTATAAACACACACTGTTGTCATTGTGCTGTTAGTCCTCTCAAACGTTTGCTTGCCCTGTGCCCCTCTCCCTCAAATCTCTGTGAAAGTGAAGTGCTTTGGAGCCCCAGACATTTTCCTCTAGGAGCTCTGTGCTACTCCAACCAAAGGGTGGATTTTTTTTGTGCATTGGATATTTGGGTCTGCTGTGAATGACCTATTTTCCCCGAATGATTGCCTAACTTGTTCTGTGTTCAGAAAAGGGAAAGAGCAGCAATAATATAAACCTAATTATTATATATTATTATAAATTACTCAGACATTCTTAACAGAGATGTGTTCTTTTGAGAAGCCGACCACAAATAATGCCTACCCCAATTGACTTCTTAATCAACAGCAGAGGAGTTATCATATTAAATATAATTGGAGAAATTTTGTCTGATAAGCAGTTGTTAGCAGTATAATGTTAAATGTGACCATCTTAGTGTGTTGTTTTATGAATATTGGAGGTGAGAGAAAATCCAATGAATTATAAGTGGGACACCTGGAAATAGGAACTAAGATGCAAATCAAATTGTCTCCTCCCTGAATCTGAAAAACCTGCCGGGGGAATATTTGCATTCTCTGATTTAGTTGATACTCTTATCCCCAGCGACAGGCCATAAAATAGTGTAGAGGCATACATGCGTAATAACAGGAGAACATTTGAAAGCCACGTTTGAACACAATGAAGGCACTTATGTAATGCTCAGAAGAAATCATTACATCCCCAAATGTAAAGTAAATTGGCTAATCGTTGATGTTAATGCCTACTAAGTTAAAATATTTCACAAGCCCATTGTGAATTATGTAGCATTAGAGGTTATATTTCCATTGTAAGTTAGGTTTGAATCCAAGAGCTTAAACAGTGATTGTTCCCTGGCAGACTAACAGTAACACTGTTATTCAGTTTTGTTTTACGTAGCATAGTAACTCCCCAAGAACCATTTGTGCATCTGGCACCTACACAAGGAGTCTGTTCTCTAGTAGCAGCTTGGCTTCAGCCTTCTGATTGTTGGCATCAGTGGCAGGCTAACAATGCTCCTCACAACCACATTGGGTCTGCTGTAGATGGCTGGTGTAGCGCTAGTGTCGAGATACAGAGTGGTCACCTCAGGTGGAACAACACCCTCGCCTCGCAGTGCTGTGGGAATGATTCTGCAGATTCTGCACCATGCCAGGAACATCTGACAAAACAAACCAAAACCTCCAAACTCACTCTATAAACAGTATGGGAATGCATGTACTACTGGGTAGGGCCATTTGGTAAAGGATATAATGAACGTTGGTTGTGGCAGATGGGGGTGTGACATGTTTAATAGCAGGATGTTCTATCATCAGGTTTGATTGTGATGAGGATATAAAGTTGTCTGATATTTCCAACACAAGAGACATAGAGCAATGTAAATGAGCTCTTTCCCATCTCTGTAATATAGTCAGATAATTATGCATTTTTGTAACACACCTGTTACCGATTTTGAAAATGCTGTAAATAAACCTATTTTGTCAGGGCACACGCCAAAACTGTCCTCTGTTTTGACTCTGGATCTGATGAGATTAAGTAGTCTCAACACACGTACACTCTGCATAAATATAAAATGTTTTGGGAACAAGGCCATAGCTTAGGGGTCGCTTGACGCAGAGGCTGTGTGCAGAATGATGAATGTGCCATCATGACTCTTTGTTCCATAACCAACCTTCCTGGCTGGAACACAATGTACTGTGCCAGTGTGGGTGCTAGTCTCAGACCTCTTTCATTTAAGCCCTAATGACCTAGAATGTTCTCCGGCTATGTGTCGGCACCGCAGTTTGATGCTGTACTGTGCCAAGCCGGACAAGTTGTAAAAAGGGGGAAGGAGGGAAAAGGGGGAAAGAGAAAAAAGGGGTGGTAATGTGAGGTAGCTATCACCCTCAGGGACACCCTGGCCGTGGAGAGATGCCACAATGGGATGTCACCATGTTGGGAGTGCTGTGTCGTGTTACTCCCCTCCACCTCCACATCACCCCATACAGAGTCCTTGTTACAAAGAACCAGTGACACTTCCCATGGCCACAGGCTCCAGAGGATTAACTAGACTGGAGCACCATGTAGCAGTCCTCTCCTCTCACTCTGCTCTCTATGCCCACAGCACAGGTATCATCGCTGGGTAGGTTGAGCTTACTGAATGTCGACTACAGGTGCAATTTATTTATTTAATTTATTTTTATTTTTATTGGTCTACAGGAGAGTCTTGTTGTTGAGCTCAGCTCAAGACCAGGATACTGGAGACATCTTTAGCTCAGGGATTCTTGAAAGACAGGACAATCACAAAATGCTATCTATTCATGTTCAGAAATGTTGGTAAATGAGCTTTTATTGTTTTAAAGAACTTATGAATAAGATTGGTGTGTTTTTTCACTATCTAATCATGGCATGGGCTCCTGAGTGGCGCAGCGGTCTAAGGCACTGCATCTCAGTGATAGAGGCGTCACTACAGACCCTGGTTCGATTCCAGGCTGTATCACAACTGGCCGTGATTGGGAGTCCCACGGGGCTGCACACAAGTGGTCCGGGTTAGGGTTTGACCGGGGTAGGCCGTCATTGTAAATAACAATTTGATCTTAACTGACTTGCCTAGCTAAATAAAGGTTAAATAAATAAATTGGGTTGTTAAATGACAGACATGTATTTGTTTGAAATCTATCACTTGATGTTGTCATTTGAAAGAAAAATTATATATTTTTTGCAAAACACTATATATCTGACTCATTCTCAGAAAAATAAGTAATACTCCAAGGTTTTACACAGTCAAATATAACAAATTGTCAGAGTCGTGTGTATAGGTGGCAGGGAAGTCAGGCGCAGGAGAGTCAAACGGAGTGTAAAATGGAGTCTTTTAATGAAAGTCCAAATACATGCTCCATAACACTAATAAGAAACGAACAAACAAATATGGGTACGAAGACCCGTCGCGCACCTATACACATAAAAAACAATACTAACAAGAAACAATCTCTGACAAAGACATGAGGGGAAACAGAGGGTTAAATACACAAGAGGTAATGGATGGGATTGAAAACAGGTGTGTGGGAAGACAAGACAAAACCAATGGAAATGAAAAATGGATCGATGATGGCTAGAAGACCGGTGACGTCGACCGCCGAACACCGCCCGAACAAGGAGAAGCAAGGACTTCGGCAGAAGTCGCGACAGTACCCCCCCCCCCTGACGCACGGCTCCAGCAGCGCGTCGACACCGGCCTCGGGGACGACCCGGAGGGAGAGGTGCAGGGCGATCCGGATGGAGGCGGTGGAATTCTTTTAACATGGAAGGATCTAAAACGTCCTCCACCGGAACCCAGCATCTCTCCTCCGGCCCGTACCCCTCCCAGTCCATGAGGTACTGAAGGCCCCTCGCCCGACGTCTCGAATCCAAAATGGATCGAACAGAGTACGCCTGGACCCCCTCGATGTCAAGAGGAGGCGGAGGAACTTCACGCACTTCAGCCTCCTGGAGCGGGCCAGCCACCACCGGCCTGAGGAGAGACACATGGAACGAGGGGTTAATACGGTAATTAGTGGGCAGTTGTAACCTATAACATACCTCGTTCACTCTCCTCAGGACTTTAAACGGCCCCACAAACCGCGGACCCAGCTTCCGGCAGAGCAGGCGGAGGGGCAGGTTTCGGGTCGAGCCAGACCCTGTCCCCTGGTGCGAACACCGGGGCCTCACTGCGGCGACGGTCTGCGCCAATTTTCTGGCGCCTTATGGCGCGCTGAAGGTGGACGTGGGCTGCCTCCCAGGTTTCCTCAGCGCGCCGAAACCAATTGTCCACCGCAGGAACCTCGGTCTGGCTCTGATGCCAAGGAGCCAGAACCGGCTGATACCCTAATACACATTGAAAAGGAGTGAGGTTAGTGGAGGAGTGACGTAGCGAGTTCTGGGCCATCTCTGCGCAGGGCACGAACTTCGCCCACTCCCCCGGCCGGTCCTGGCAATAGGACCGCAAAAACCTGCCCACATCCTGGTTAACTCTCTCCACCTGCCCATTACTCTCGGGGTGAAAACCTGAGGTAAGACTAACCGAGATCCCCAGACGTTCCATGAACGCCTTCCAGACCCTTGATGTGAACTGGGGACCCCGATCAGACACTATATCCTCAGGCACCCCATAGTGCCGGAAAACGTGTGTAAACAGGGCCTCTGCAGTTTGTAAGGCCGTAGGGAGACCGGGCAAAGGGAGGAGACGACAGGACTTCGAAAACCGATCCACAACGACCAGGATCGTGGTGTAACCCTGTGAAGGTGGAAGATCAGTCAAAAAATCCACCGACAGGTGCGACCACGGCCGTTGAGGAACGGGTAAAGGTTGAAGCTTACCTCTGGGCAGGTGTCTAGGAGCCTTGCACTGGGCGCACACCGAGCAGGAGGAAACATAAATCCTCACGTCCTTAGCTAAAGTGGGCCACCAGTACCTCCCATCAAGACAGCGCATCGTCCGACCTATCCCAGGATGACCAGAGGAGGGTGACGTGTGAGCCCAATAGATCAATCGGTCGCGGACAGCAGACGGAACGTACAGACGACCAGCTGGACACTCAGGAGGAGAGGGCTCTGCACGTGACGCCCGCTCAATGTCCGCGTCCAGCTCCCACACTACTGGCGCCACCAAACACGAAGCTGGGAGTATGGGAGTGGGATCCATGGACCGCTCCTCTGTGTCATACAGCCGAGACAATGCGTCTGCCTTGACGTTCTGGGAGCCTGGTCTGTAAGTAAGGGTAAACACAAAACGAGTGAAAAACATGGCCCACCTTGCCTGGCGAGGATTCAGTCTCTTCGCCTGCCGGATGTACTCCAGATTGCGGTGGTCAGTCCAGATGAGAAAAGGGTGTTTAGCCCCCTCAAGCCAATGCCTCCACGCCTTCAAGGCTTGTACGATAGCTAACAGCTCCCGGTCCCCCACATCATAGTTTCGCTCCGCCGAGCTGAGCTTCTTCGAAAAGAAAGCACAGGGGCGAAGCTTCAGTGGCACACCCGAACGCTGAGAGAGCACTGCTCCTATCCCAGCTTCGGATGCGTCCACCTCCACTATGAATGGCAAAGAGGGATCCGGATGAGCCAACACAGGCACCGAGGTAAACAGAGTCTTCAGGTGTCCAAAAGCCCTGTTCGCCTCAGCCGACCACTGCAAGCGCACCGGGCCCCCCTTTAGCAGTGAGGTAATGGGAGCAGCCACCTGACCAAAACCCCGGATAAACCTCCGGTAGTAATTGGCAAACCCTAAAAAACGCTGCACCTCCTTTACCGTGGTTGGAGTCGGCCAATTACGCACTGCTGTAATGCGGTCATTCTCCATCTCCACCCCTGAAGTGGAAATCCGATGCCCTAGGAAGGAGATGGATTGTTGGAAGAACAAGCATTTCTCAGCCTTGACATATAGATCATGCTCCAACAGGCGACCAAGCACCCTGCGCACCAGGGACACATGCTCGGCGCGTGTAGCGGAGTATATCAGAATATCATCGATATACACCACTACACCCTGCCCATGCAGGTCCCTGAAGATCTCATCTACAAATGATTGGAAGACTGATGGAGCATTCATCAACCCATATGGCATGACAAGGTACTCATAATGACCTGAGGTGGTGCTAAATGCCGTCTTCCACTCATCACCCTTCCGAATACGCACCAGATTGTACGCACTCCTGAGATCCAATTTTGTGAAGAAGCGTGCCCCGTTCATTGACTCAATAACTGTATTTATCAGAGGTAACAGGTAACTATATTTCACCGTGATTTTATTGAGACATCGATAATCAATGCACGGGCGTAAACCACCATCCTTCTTCTTCACAAAAAAGAAACTCGAAGAGGCTGGTGAAATGGATGGCTGAATGAACCCCTGACGCAGGGATTCAGAGATATATGTATCCATAGCCACCGTCTCCGCTTGCGACAGGGGATACACGTGACTCCTGGGATATGCAGCGTCTACCAGGAGATCTATCGCACAATCCCCCCGTCGATGGGGTGGTAATTGAGTCGCGGGGAATGCGCACGGTGGAGACCTGGTCTGGACTTTCCACCGTAGTAGCACCAACGGAAACCCCTAAACACCTACCTGAGCACTCTCGCGACCACCCTGTGAGAGCCCTCTGTGGCCAAGAAACAGTGGGGTTATGACAAGTTAACCAGGGTAGGCCTAGCACCACAGAATACGCAGGAGAATCAATAAGGAAAAGACTAATCTTCTCCTTGTGACCCTCCTGCGTTATCATACACAAAGGTGCGGTGACCTCCCTGATAAACCCTGAACCTAATGGTCGACTATCTAAGGCATGAATAGGGAAAGGCATATCCACAGAAACAATAGGGACTATGAGCTAAATCTTTATTAATGAAATTCCCAGCTGCGCCTTAATCTACTAGCGCCTTATACTGGGAATGCAGGGAAAAATCCGGAAAAGTGACAGAGACAAACATTAGTGCGACAGAGGGCTCTGGATGAGAATGGTGCCTACTCACCTGGGGTGATGCCAGAGTGCCCTGCCTGCCTTCTCTATTCCCAGAGGAACCAGCCCGGCACCGACCAGCAGTGTGATCTCTGCGACCATAGATAGTGCTCGAGCGGGAACCCCCTCCGGTCTCCCTGCGCACCATCCCTCCCAATTCCATAGGTTCGGGAGAGAGGGTGCGGGAGGATGGAACAACCAGACCCCGATCTAGACGTCCACGAGTAGCCAGCATGTTGTCCAGCCTGATGGACATGTCCACCAGCTGGTCGAAGTTGAGGGTGGTGTCTCTACAGGCCAGCTCCCGACGGACGTCCTCGCGTAGACTACAGCGGTAATGGCTGATCAGGGCCCTGTCGCTCCATCCAGCGCCGGCAGCCAAGGTCCTAAACTCCAAAGCAAACTCCTGTGCACTCCTCGTCTCCTGCCTCAGATGATAGAGGCGCTCACCCGCCGCTTTGCCTTCGGGTGGGTGGTCGAATACCATCCGGAAATGGCGGATGAACTCCTCAAAATGGTCCAACGCCGCATCCTCCTCTCTACACACAGCGCTGGCCCACTCCCGGGCTTTCCCGGTGAGGCATGAGACGAGGGCGCAACTCTTCTCACGGTCCGATGGTACTGGGGAGACCGTGGCCAGATACAACTTAAGTTTAAGGAGGAAACCCTGGCAGCCGGCAGTATCTCCGTTGTATCCAATGGGTAGGGGTAAATGGATTTTGTTTGGTTCAGGAGGGGAAAAAGTGTTCAAGGAATACCCTCGTTGTGGGAGTGGAGGCGCTGGAGAAACTCCCTGTCTCTCCCAGCGGTCCATATTCTGGACAATGCGATCCATGACTGCGCTCAAACATTCAATCTCCTCCGTTTGTTCCCGGACGCGTTCCTCCACCTCCATGAGCGTAGTGTCCTCTCCTGCTGACTTCATATTATGGTCAGAGATTCTGTCTGAGTCGTGTGTATAGGTGGCAGGGAAGTCAGGCGCAGGAGAGTCAAACGGAGTGTAAAATGGAGTCTTTTAATGAAAGTCCAAATACATGCTCCATAACACTAATAAGAAACGAACAAACAAATATGGGTACGAAGACCCGTCGCGCACCTATACACATAAAAAACAATACTAACAAGAAACAATCTCTGACAAAGACATGAGGGGAAACAGAGGGTTAAATACACAAGAGGTAATGGATGGGATTGAAAACAGGTGTGTGGGAAGACAAGACAAAACCAATGGAAAATGAAAAATGGATCGATGATGGCTAGAAGACCGGTGAGGTCGAACGCCGAACACCGCCCGAACAAGGTGAGGTAACGACTTCGGCAGAAGTCGTGACACAAATAGCCTACCTACATTTTTTTGTAAAGAAATGTACAATTGATACATTTGTGACATCAATATACAGTGCATTCGGAAAGTATTCAGACACCTTGACTTTTTCCAATTTTTTTTACGTTACAGCCTTATTCTAAACATGATGAAAAAATGTTTTCTCATCAATCTATACACACAATACCCCATAATGAAAAAGAAGAAACAGTTTACATTTTTTTTTCTTCAAATGTACATGAATACCCTATTTACATAAGTGTTCAGACCATTTGCTATGAGACTCGAAATTGAGTTCAGGTGCATCGTGTTTCCATTGATCATCCTTGAGCTGTTTCTACAACTTGGAGTCCACTTGTGGTAAAATCAATTGATTGAACACGATTTGGAAAGGCTCACACCTGTCTATATAAGGTCCCACAGTTGACAGTGCATGTCAGAGCAAAAACCAAGCCCTGAGGTCAAAGGAATTGTCCGTAGAGCTCCAAGACAGGATTGTGTCGAGGCAAAGATCTGGGGAAGGGTACCAAAACATTTCTGCAGCATTGAAGGTCCCCAAGAACACAGTGGCCTCCATCATTTTTAAATGGAAGAAGTTTGGAACCACCAAGACTCTTCCTAGAGCTGGCCGCCAGGCCAAACTAAGCAATCGGGGGAGAAAGGCCTTGGTGAAGGAGAAAGCAATCGGGGGAGAAAGGCCTAGACCAAGAACCCGATGGTTACACTGACAGAGCTCTAGTTCCACTGTGGAGATGGGAGAACCTTCCAGAAGTACAACCATCTCTGCAGCACTCCACCAATCAGGCCTTTATGGTAGAGTGGCCAGACGGAAGCCACTCCTCAGTAAAAGGCACATGACAGTACGCTTGGAGTTTGCCAAAAGGCACCTAAAGACTCTCAGACCATGAGAAACAAGATTCTCTGGTCTGATGAAACCATGATTAAACTCTTTGGCCTGAATGCCAAGTGTCACGTCTGGAGGAGAACTGGCCCCATCCCTACGGTGAAGCATGGTGGTTGCAGCATCATGCTGTGGGGATGTTTTTCAGCGGCAAGTACTGGGAGACTAGTCAGGATTGAGGCAAAGATGAAGAGATCAAAGTACAGAGAGATCCTTGATGAAAACCTGCTCCAGAGCGCTCAGGACCTCAGACTGGGACGAAGGTTCACCTTCCAGCAGGACAACGACCCTAAGCACACAGCCAATGCAACGCAGTAGTGGCTTCGGGACAAGTCTCTGAATGTCCTTAAGTGGCCCAGCCAGAGCCCGGACTTGAGCCCGATCGAACATCTCTGGAGAGACCTGAAAATAGCTTTGCAGCAACACTCCCCATCCAACCTGACAGAGCTTGAGAGGATCTGCAGAGAAGAACTCCCCAAATACAGGTGTGCCAAGCTTGTAGTGCCATTCCCAAGAAGACTCAATGCTGTAATCGCCGCCAAAGGTGCTTCAACAAGGTACTAAATAAAGGGTCTGAATACTTATGTAAATGTGATATTTAACTTTTTTTAAACTAATAAATTAGCAAAAAATTCTAAAAACCTGCTTTGCTATTTAATACACTGCTCAAAAAAATAAAGGGAACACTAAAATAACACATCCTAGATCTGAATGAATTAAATATTCTTATTAAATACTTTTTTCTTTACATAGCTGAATGTGCTGACAACAAAATCACACAAGAATTATCAATGGAAGTCAAATTTATCAACCCATGGAGGTCTGGATTTGGAGTCACACTCAAAATTAAAGTGGAAAACCACACTACAGGCTGATCCAACTTTGATGTAATGTCCTTAGAACAAGTCAAAATGAGGCTCAGTAGTGTGTGTGGCCTCCACGTGCCTGTATGACCTCCCTACAACGCCTGGGCATGCTCCTGATGAGGTGGCGGATGGTCTCCTGAGGGATCTCCTCCCAGACCTGGACTAAAGCATCCGCCAACTCCTGGACAGTCTGTGGTGCAACGTGGCGTTGGTGGATGGAGCGAGACATGATGTCCCAGATGTGCTCAATTGGATTCAGGTCTGGGGAACGGGCGGGCCAGTCCATGGCATCAATGCCTTCCTCTTGCAGGAACTGCTGACACACTCCAGCCACATGAGGTCTAGCATTGTCTTGCATTAGGAGGAACCCAGGGCCAACCGGACCAGCATATGGTCTCACAAGGGGTCTGAGGATCTCATCTCGGGACCTAATAGCAGTCAGGCTACCTCTGGCGAGCACATGGAGGGCTGTGCGGCCCCCCCAAAGAAATGCCACCCCACACCATGACTGACCCACCGCCAAACCGGTCATGCTGGAGGATGTTGCAGGCAGCAGAACGTTCTCCACGGCGTCTCCAGACTCTGTCACGTCTGTCACATGTGCTCAGTGTGAACCTGCTTTCATCTGTGAAGAGCACAGGGCGCCAGTGGCGAATTTGCCAATCTTGGTGTTCTCTGGCAAATGCCAAACGTCCTGCACGGTGTTGGGCTGGAAGCACAACCCCCACCTGTGGACGTCGGGCCCTCATACCACCCTCATGGAGTCTGTTTCTGACCGTTTGAGCAGACACATACACATTTGTGGCCTGCTGGAAGTCATTTTGCAGGGCTCTGGCAGTGCTCCTCCTTGCACAAAGGCGGAGGTAGCGGTCCTGCTGCTGGGTTGTTGCCCTCCTACGGCCTCCTCCACGTCTCCTGATGTACTGGCCTGTCTCCTGGTAGCGCCTCCATGCTCTGGACACTACGCTGACAGACACATCAAACCTTCTTGCCACAGCTCGCATTGATGTGCCATCCTGGATGAGCTGCACTACCTGAGCCACTTGTGTGGGTTGTAGACTCCGTCTCATGCTACCACTAGAGTGAAAGCACCGCCAGCATTCAAAAGTGACCAAAACATCAGCCAGGAAGCATAGGAACTGAGAAGTGGTCTGTGGTCACCACCTGCAGAACCACTCCTTTATTGGGGGTGTCTTGCTAATTGCCTATAATTTCCACCTTTTGTCTATTCCATTTTCACAACAGCATGTGAAATTTATTGTCAATCAGTGTTGCTTCCTAAGTGGACAGTTTGATTTCACAGAAGTGTGATTGACTTGGAGTTACATTGTGTTGTTTAAGTGTTCCCTTTATTTTTTTGAGCAGTGTATATATATATAACGCACCCTTGTGAGGCCCCAGTGATGACACGTTGACACAGTGTTGACACGTTTAAATGTTTTACTCACGTCGGCTACAGTGAAGGAGAGCCCGCATGTTTTGGTAGCGGGCCGTGTTAGTGGCACTGTATTGTCCTCAAAGCGAGCAAAGAAGTTGTTTAGTCTGTCTGGGAGCAAGACATCCTGGTCCGCGACGAGGCTGGTTTTCCTTTAAAAGTCCGTGATTGACTGTAGACCCTGCCACATACCTCTCGTGTCTGAGCCGTTGAATTGCGACTCTACTTTGTCTCTATACTGACGCTTAGCTTGTTCGATTGCCTTGCGGAGAGAATAGCTACACTGTTTGTATTCGGTCATGTTTCCGGTCACCTTGCCCTGATTAAAAGCAGTGGTTCGCTCTTTCAGTTTTGCTCGAATGCTGCCATCAATCCACGGTTTCTAGTTTGGTTTCTGGTTTGGGAATGTTTTAATAGATGCTGTGGGTACGACATCGCCGATGCACTTGCTAATAAACCCGCTCACCGAATCAGCGTATTCATCAATGTTGACTCCAACCTAAGTGTATGTAAACTTCCGACTTCAACTGTAGTTAGGTCAGACAACCAAATGTCACAGTCAAATACAAACATTCCATTCCAGCTAAACAATGGATATATAGCGTTTTGCAATAAAAACTAAATTCAATAAATAAAAAATCTGATAACAGTAATATTTTATACACACATGAAGGTACCCATATGAAATACTTTCTAGTGAATAAACACAAATGTAAAAAAATTGGTGAACGCAGAATTTTGGAAATAAACTCTTCAAATATTTTTCTTAATATTAACAACATTTGAAACATATTTTGACCAAATATCAGCCATCACACAATGTTCTTCATAAAATGCAACTAACTGATTTGTCAACTCCTTTAGACACCAAAAAAGGCATTTAATTTGTTACATTTATTGTCGAACAACTGTTTAAAGGCCTTGAATGTTTAATTCTAACATTAGATTATTCAAATATGAAATACAAATAAAAAATGTTGTTAAATAATGCATTGACGTATATAATGCTCCAGGGCAAATTTTGTTCGCGTTTTGGCATGTTTTTCAAGATGAAGAACATTAAACAACATATATAAACCAAAAATTATCTGTTTGATCTAGCACAGAAAATGTTTCAATTGTATAAGCATGTTACAGAACAGTGATTAAAATCGATCGTTAGCCATCACTGACGGAGTTGACAACAAATACTTAAAAAAGACATGTTGTATATTGAAAATGATTAATTTGAATATCTCCAATAAAAACATGGCCATTTTGTCAGATGGAGTAGACGTTGGACAGGAGGTTATGGAGTTTACATATTTTTGAATTGTCTTCTTCATTCAAGTGGTATACAAAGTAGGGATTTTGTTTTTCCTCAGTTGTTTCATGAGTAAAACCTAATTAAAATAAACATACTTGAACCAAAATTAATATCCTTAATCTGTTGTTTGATTAAATCTATCAAAAATACAGAACTTTAGAACATGAGTACTCTTGTTGCACTACATGTAATGTGAGAACATGAAGAAGGGGACCTTATGGTGTAGTCGGCCCTGCTCTTTCCTGATTCATTTAGGATTTTATACAAATCTGACAGAGTTGAACACATCTCCGTCAAATTTGTTAGGAATTACAGTTTTGAGAGAAATACTGTATTCTTTGAAGTCATAAGATTGTTGTCCGGTTAATTTTCATTATTGTCAAATTTTATCATTTTTAACACTTTTGGAGAGTTGAAATTGAGATTCTTTGCTCCGGATAAGGGCATTTCTGGGCATAGAGCCGACATGAAAATGTATAATATTGAAAATATTGAGAAAATTCTAAAAGCAAATCTTTCCACTTATAAAACAATATTATCACATTTTCAACTACAAAATAAAGTTTCCCTGCAGGACAAGGATTGTCTCGACTTTCAAGAATCCCTGAGCTATAAAATGGATATCTGAATTGAGCAGCATTTACTGAAGTGTCATGTGCTTTGTTGTGTATTGTGGTGAGCAAACTATTGAATCCATGTGTTATGCATGGCCGTACTACTTTCACAGTAAGTGAGTTTAACATGGCCGTACTACTTTCACAGTAAGTGAGTTTAACATGGCCGTACTACTTTCACAGTGAGTGAGTTTAACATGGCCGTACTACTTTCAATGCAGTGAGTTTAACTTTAAGATGGTTGGCAGCACTATGCTAAATCTGCTCAGGGGAAGAATAACAATGTGACTGTGCCACATTGATTGAATGCTGCCTCTAATCTCAAGGATACCTTTCCTTTGTTATTGTGTGTCAACTGTGATTACAGTTACCCTAAACCTTTAAGCTACAACTCCTCAGATTACAAATCTCAAGTGCAAACCCATTTCAGTCTTACAGTGTATCCATAGCTCATTATACAGCAAACATGCATCAGTGTGTTTGTATCGCCTTGCTAAGCCTGACCCAACATACACTCCATTATGTTTTCCTTAAAACCTTTTGGGCTAAATCAGGGTCACACAGAGTATTTCTTGGTAGTCTTAAACAAATATACTTTGAAACAAAAATATACACCTCACACATGGCTATGGGGTTTAAAAATAAAGACACCTGTGCCATGTCAGATATAGAGTTCAAATGTATTAAATGATGAGTTTCCATCCCAATATTACACTTTACATACATCACAGAAGACTGAAGTATAACCATTTTCTATTTGACATAGAAACACCAGATTTTCTGCGTAAAAAAGAGAAAAACGTTTATTAATTATGAAACTATAAAACATATTAATAACATTCCAACAATGAAGCCACTAGGACATTTGACTGTAGGAAAGGGCTACTGACACGTAGCTCATGAGGCCTTTGCAGCATGTCAAATGAGGTCGTAGAACTCTGATCCCCTGTTACTGATGGTTCAGGGAGATAAAGCAGATGAGGTGAGGCTGGGGTCTGGGGGCGGAAACTGGTTACCTCCATAAGCAGGCCAGCCCTCTAAGCCGCTGGTTCCTGGAACATGCTGTCAGACACACACACTGCCTGTCACCATGAGCTCTTAGGATCCTACGGTACACAACAACACTCTATTTATAGTCCCCTGTCCACCTCTAAAGAGAGACAATAACAGAGTGTGGGTAAACCTGTTGTGGTCAAAGACATTGTACTCCCAGGATGGAACCTGGTAATGTATGAATATTGTTGATGGGATTTGAGGGATTTTTCCATAATGCTTTCAGGACATCCCTTATTAAACCTGTAACACCACTACCAAACACTGGATTAGACAGGTTTGATATGAACGAAACTGTGCAAATTAGCTAGCCAGTTGGTGCTTTGCTTTTACAGATGTAGGATCTTAATTTGATCACCCTGTTGAAGGAGAAGTTTGTAATTTTCACTTAGACATTTCAGATTTGAACCTCCGTTACAAAAAATGTATCATCCCCTACAAAAATGCCCATTAATTATAACCCCATAATTATTCACATGTCCATTTTCAGCAGGACTATTTTCCTGCTGTAGCAAACTGGATAAAATGAAGATCCTACATCTGTGAATGCATCTAAGATACCGTAACATAATCATACAGTGTTTTTTTTAGATGAACTAGAAACAAATATAAAAAAACAACTCCTGAAGTTCCAGTGTGCTGTTTGAGGTAGTGGCTCTGATCCCCTGACTGTGTTCCTTCCGTCTGTACCTCCATCCTCCCTAACACTCCAATTCACATCCAGGCATGACGAGGACCTTGGATCAACAAAGCCAATAATAACATGTTCACATATTAGTAGTGCTGTGCTATGAAGGAGTCATTTTCCCCCCAGTTATTAAACAACTAATTGACCGAAGTCGGTTAAATTACTTGAATTCCATTTAGTTCGTTTTTTTGGTGAGCCCAACCAATGTTTTGTTTTCATGCTTGGCAAGGGAAGCCAGGTTTCCCCAAATATTTTATCCATACATGTTTTAAATGATAAATTATAAAAGAATATCTTTCATCTCTCTCTGTGTTTACATAATATTCAGTCAATTCGCAAGTGGCTGAATCTCACCGAAGAAATCATCAGAGCAAAGGAAACTAACACCCCTCTGTCTCAGTATGTGTAGCCCATGTATTTTTAAAATTTAACTAGGCAAGTCAGTTAAGAACAATTTCTTATTTACGATGACGGCCTACCCCAGCCAAACCCTCCCCTAAGCCGGACAACACTGGGCCAATTGTGCGCCGCCCTATGGGACTCCCAATCATGGCCGGTTGTGGTACAGCCCGGGTCTATAGTGACACCTCTAGCACTGTGATGCAGTGCCTTAGACCGCTGCACCACTTAGGATATGATGCTGTCTGGACCAAAAGACTAAAACATGTTGCCGCCGTAGCATTTGATTGATTGATGCCAGCAAGCATTTGGCCTCCTTTGGATGGAGATGGAGATTTGGATTTGTGGTTCTGACTTAATTCTCTGTACTGGCCAATCAGAGACAACGATAGACAGCTGCCTCTGATTGAGAACCACACCCGGCCAAACACATAGAAAAGGACAACATAGAACAAAACATAGAATGCCCACCCCAACTCACGCCCTGACCAAACCAAAATAGAGACATAAAAAAGGAACTAAGGTCAGGGCGTGACACACACACACACACAATCGAGATGATATTTAGCAACATTGATAGAACTAAATTGTTTTTGTTATCTTTAAGTTTGTTTTCAGTGTATTAAACTAAGCATATATAGCCTTGTTGATTTGATGATGTTTAAATGTTTTAAGTTGAAATGGCGCTGGAACATTATGGGTACATTTCTTGCACATTAAAATAACATAAAATTGATCAGAAATACAGTGTAGATATTGTTAATGTTGTAAATGACTATTGTAGCTGGAAATGGCAGATTTTTAATGGAATATCTACATAAGCGTACAGAGGCCCATTATCAGCAACCATCACTCCTGTGTTCCAATGGCACGTTGTAACGGCTTTCTTCCTGGGATGAAGGAGAGAACCAAAACGCAGCGCGGCTAGTCTTCAACATGTTTAATAAAGAATAATAACGTGAACACTACAAGCTACAAAACAATAAATGTGAAAACCGAAAACAGTCCTATCTGGTGCAGAACACAAAGACAGAAAACAATCACCCACAAACCAACAGTGCAAACAGGCTACCTTAATATGGTTCCCAATCAGAGACAATGACAAACACCTGCCTCTGATTGAGAACCATATTAGGCCAAACAACAAACCCAACATAGAAACACAAAACATAGAATGCCCACCCAGCTCACGTCCTGACCAACTAAACAAAGACTAAACAAAGGAAATAAGGTCAGGAACGTGACACACGTTGTGTTAGCTAATCCAAGTTTATCATT
This sequence comes from Salvelinus namaycush, assembly GCF_016432855.1. NCBI lineage: Eukaryota > Metazoa > Chordata > Actinopteri > Salmoniformes > Salmonidae > Salvelinus > Salvelinus namaycush. The sequence goes on along the minus strand of NC_052316.1, from coordinate 24,834,066 downwards.
TTAATAGGCTAATTGATCATTAGAAAACCCTTTTGCAATTTAGTTAGCACAGCTGAAAATTGTTGTGCTGATTTAAGAAGCAATAAAACTGGCCTTATTTAGACTAGTTGGGTATCTGGAGCATCAGCATTTGTGGGTTTGATTACAGGCTCAAAATGGCCAGAAACAAAGACTTTCTTCTGAAACTCGTCAGTCTATTCTTGTTCTGATAAATGAAGGCTATTCCATGCGAGAAATTGCCAAGAAACTGAAGATCTCGTACAATGCTGTGTACTACTCCCTTCACAGAACAGCTCAAATTGGCTCTAACCAGAATAGAAAGAGGAATGGGAGGCCCCGGTGCACAACTGAGCAAGAGAACAAGTACATTAGAGTTTGAGAAACAGACACCTCACAAATCCTCAACTGGCAGCTTCATTAAATAGTACCTGCAAAACACCAGTCTCAATGTCAACAGTGAAGAAGTGACTCCAGGATGCTGGCCTTCTAGGCAGAGTTCCTGTGTTCTTTTGCCCATCTTAATCTTTTTTTTTGGCCAGTCTGAGATATGGCTCTTTCTTTGCAACTCTGCCTAGAAGGCCAGCATCCCGGAGTTGCCTCTTCACTGTTGACGTTGAGACATTGAGAAATCTGCAGAGCTGGAAAGATTGTATCCCCCATATATATAACATTCTATTGGTTGCAAGAATTTTGTATAATCGTTTAAATTGAAAAATGCAAAGTTTTGAATCTGGCGTCGTTTTGCGTGTCAATTCATAAACCATGTGCCATGGAATCGGTACATCGAAAATTTCTTCCCAACTATTTAGCAATTTATATGGCACAGCTGTCCATTTTTTGGTCCTTAAATGAAGCTGGTATATATTTTTATTTATCACAATTTTCTTTTTTTTGCAGACAAATTCCTTACTTTTTCACCCTTCCACTTGCCTCTTCCATTTTTTATGGTAATGCTGCAATTAGTTAGAGCAGGGCAGACATTTCCATATGTCTGTGTTAGCTGCATGTGTGACATAACTACACCAGTCTTATTTATGATATAATTTACAAAGATTATACTTTTTAAAAACATTTTATTGAAAAATATGTATTTCTTTGATCAATTAGTATATTTGAGCTTAACCACAATATTTATTGTATTATTTGTTCTCTCTTTTCAGGTGGATTAAACTGAAATTGCAACCAACTTTCTATGGCTTGTTTAAAAAATAACAGTACTTTGGAGATAATTTTGTTTTCAAATAACCGTAAGTGAGCGGTTGTAAAAGGCCGTTCTTGAACATGGAGTGAGACATTCTTACTAATTTCCTAGAGAACCATTTCGGATTTAAGTATAACTTTTGTATGATTGATGCCTTTAGTGACAGGTCTAATGCTTTAATATTTAATAATTTCTGCTCTCCGAATTCATGTTCATTATATAAATAGTCCCTTTTAATTTTGTCTGGCTTGCCATTCCAAATAAAATGTAATATTTTTTGCTCATATAATTTATAAAGCAGGTCACTAAGTGTAGGCAAAATCATAAGCAAATAGGTACACTGTGATAATCAGGGCGATTTTATCTCTTTCAAAATATTGTTTGGTCAATCATTAATGGCTCCATCATTTGTAACAAGTTTCAGTAAAACATTTTTGGTAGCATTTCTATGTTGAAGATTGAAAAAGAATTTGGTGCATTTTCCCCCATATTCCATCCAGCTTTCTTTATTTTTTAAAATATATTACACTGGATATTTCTTGAATAAGTTCCTCCATTTATTTTTGTTTTTCCTCTAACTTACTCTGAGCCTCTATGGTACAGTTTTTATTGCTATCTATCTGTACTGTTAGTCCTTCAATTTCCTTTGTTAATATTGACTCTTGATCTAAATGTATTTTGTTTTATAGATAGTACTGAATTACATGGCCTCTAAAGGCACATTTAAAAGTGTCCCTACAATAAGGGGATCTGCTGTATCTATGTTTGTCACGCCCTGACCTTAGTTATCTATGTTTTCTTTATTATTTTGGTTAGGTCAGGGTGTGACGAGAGTGGGTATGCTTGTTTTGTATTGTCTAGGGTTTTTTGTATGTCTAGGGGTTTTGGTAAATCTAGGTATATGTAAGTCTATGGGGACCTGAATTGGTTCCCAATCAGAGGCAGCTGTTTATCGTTGTCTCTGATTGGGGATCATATTTAGGTTGCCATTTTCCCTTTTGGTTTTGTGGGTTCTTGATCTATGTTAAGTTGCCTGTCTGCACTATCCATATTAGCTTCACGGTTCGTTTTGTTCTTTTGTTCAGTGTTCGTTCTTTAAATAAAGAAGAATGTACGCTTACCACGCTGCGCCTTGGTCTCCTCCCTACGACGGCCGTGACAATGTTATGTCGGATAAACTCAGTTATAAATTCTCCTGTCCTAGTTAAAAACAAGTTATCATCCTTTTATTAAATTTCCAATATCCTTGCCAACGTGGAAATTCTGTAAGAGTAATATATATGCCAATTATGTGATGGTCCGACCGTATTCTGTCCCCTATCAACACTTTTTTAAACTTTTGGTTCCAGAGAGAATGACATAAGAAAGTAATCAAGACAACTAGCTTGATTAAGCCTCTGCCATGTATATCTCACTAGGTCTGGATATTTAAACCTCCATATATCCACTAGTTCCAATATATCCATGACATTCATGATTTCCTTAAGTGCCTGAGGATGATAGTTTGTAGTGTGATTTCCTTTACGGTCCATAGAGGTATTTAAAACCGTATTAAAATCTCCCACCATAATAATAGAGTCTAGTGTTGCTTGTAGAGTTGATATATTATTTTATAAACTGAGCAAAAAAATAAACGCCCTCTCACTGTCAACTGTGTTTATTTTCAGCAAACTTAACATGTGTAAATATTTGTATGAACATAACAAGATTCAACAACTGAGACATAAACTGAACAAGTTCCACAGACATGTGACTAACGAAAATTGAATAATGTGTTCCTGAACAAAGGAGGGGTCAAAATCAAAAGTAACAGTCAGTATCTGGTTTGGCCACCAGCTGCATTAAGTACTGCAGTGCATCTCCTCCTCATGGACTGCACCAGATGTTCCAGTTCTTGCTGTGAGATGTTACCTCACTCTTCCACCAAGGCACCTGCAAGTTCCCGGACATTTCTGGGGGAATGGCCCTAGCTCTCACCCTACGATCCAACAGGTCCCAGACGTGCTCAATGGGATTGAGATCTGGTCTCTCCACTGGCCATGGCAGAACACTGGCATTCATGTCTTGCAGGAAATCATGCACAGAACGAGCAGTATGGCGGGTGGCATTGTCATGCTGGAGGGTCATGTCAGGATGAACCTGCAGGAAGGGTACCACATGAGGGAGGAGAATGTCTTCCCTGTAACACACAGCGTTGAGATTGCCTGCAATGACAACAAGCTCAGTCCGATGATGCTCTGACACACCGCCCCAGACCATGACGGACCCTCCACCTCCAAACCGATCCCGCTCCAGAGTACAGGCCTCGGTGTAACGCTCATTCCTTCGACGATAAAGGCGAATCTGACCATCACCCCATGTGAGACAAAACCGCGACTCGTCAGTGAAGATCCCTTTTTGCCAGTCCTGTCTGGTCCAGCGACGGTGGAGTTGTGCCCATAGGCGACATTGTTGCCGGTGATGTCTGGTGAGGACCTGCCTTACAACAGGCCTACAAGCCCTCAGTTCAGCCTCTCTCAGCCTATTGCGGACAGTCTGAGCACTGATGGAGGGATTGTGCGTTCCTGGTGTAACTTGGGCAGTTGTTGTTGCCATCCTGTACCTGTTCCGCAGGTGTGATGTTCGGATGTACCGATCCTGTGCAGGTGTTGTTACACATGGTCTGCCACTGCGAGGACGATCAGCTGTCCGTCCTGTCTCCCTGTAGCGTCTTAGGCATCTCACAGTAAGGACATTGCAATTTATTTCCCTGGCCACATCTGCAGTCCTCATGCCTCCTTGCAGCATGCCTAAGGCACGTTCACGCAGATGAGCAGGGACCCTGGGCACCTTTCTTTTGGTGTTTTTCAGTCAGTAGAAAGGCCTCTTTAGAGTCCTAAGTTTTCATAACTGTGACATTGATTGATCATTTCTTTCTTATGGGATATGTACACCAAGTATGTCCACATCTTCGTCAGACCTTTTTTTTGGTAAACTACACAGTAATGTAAAAGTAGCATTTTTTTATGATCCAATACGTAATATAGTACAATTATCATAATTTGGAGAGATTCTAATTGTGGTTTTAAAAGAAAACATGAATCATCAGCGTACAATGACACCTTTGTTTTTAAGCCATGGATTTCTAATCCCTTAATATTATTGTTGGATCTAATTTTAACAGCTAACATTTTGATGGCGATAATAAATAGATATGCTGATAGTGCACGACCTTGTTTTACTCCTCTTGACAGTTTAAAACTTTCTGAGATGTAGCCATTATTTACTATTTTTCAAGGCCTCCCTTGTGTCCTAAGTTTTCATAACTGTGACCTTAATTGCCTACTGTCTGTAAGCTGTTAGTGTCTTAACGACCGTTCCACAGGTGCATGTTCATTAATTGTTTATGGTTCATTGAACAAGCATGGGAAACAGTGTTTAAACCCTTTGCAAGGAAAATCTGTGAAGTTATTTGGATTTTTATGAATTATCTTTGAAAGAGAGGGTCCTGAAAAGGAGACGTTTCTTTTTTTGCTGAGTTTATATATGCTCGGGGTTGGGTAGGTTACTTTCTAAATGTAATCCGGTACAGTTACTAGTTACCTGTCCAAAATTGTAATCAGTAACGTAACTTTTGGATTATCCAAACTCAGTAACTTAATCTGAATACATTCCGTTACTTTTAGATTACTTTCCATTTAAGAGATTCCAATAAATGTTATACCCCTTGATCTTCAAGAATAGGACTTGGAAATATGGAAGTATAGATTAGCCAAAATGTTTTACCTGAGCATAACCCCAAAACGTATTAGCCAGCCCTACTCTGTTGTTTTTGATTTTGTTGTCATGGAGGACTGATTGGGCACATTGATTGGAGTTGAAAAATAAATGTTGCACTCATGGTATGGCAAGCTTTGAGGGTTGTGCGTACGGCCCAGTACATCTCTGGGGCTGAGCTCCCTGCCATCCAGGACCTATATACCAGGCGGTGTCAGAGGAAGTCCCAAAAAATTGTCAAAGACTCCAGCCACCCAAGTCATAGACGGTTTTCTCCGCTCCTGTGCTGCAAGCGGTAACGGAGCGCCAAGTCTGGGACCAAATACCTTTTGTCTGGCAACCCAGACTTTTTGCATTGACCCCCTTTTTTTGCAATTACTCTTTTGCACTGACTCTATGCACACTCACTGTACTCTACCCACACACTCACACATACTACAATGACACACACACCCACACAGACACGCTTTCCCACTCTTTCCCACTTTTCACATACGCTACTCTGTTTATTATCTATCCTGATTGGCTAGTCACTTTTACCCCTACCTACATGTACATATTACCTCAACTACCTCGTACCCCTGCACAATGACTCGGTACCAGTACTCCTTGTATTGTTATTTTGTGTTTATAATTCCTTTTGTTATTTAGCACATTGTTCTTACTTTTTAACTCTGCATTATTGGGAAAGGGCTCTTAAGTAAGCATTTCAAAATCAAATCCTTCATGAGACTAATCAAGTCAAAAACTATGTGGGGAGCTGGGCTCAATGGAATAGAAGTTTTCATTAAGCAAATATTCAACCTAGTTCAGGGCAGAAACATGGTAATTAACTACAATAATCCATTGCGCCTGTTCTTTCCTGCTCAACAGAGATGGATACACTTTTACGCCTGCTATGTTCCAGAGGCTATTTAAAAAATATATATATATTTCTGTCACGCCCTGACCATAGTTTGCTTTGTATGTTTTATGTTTTGTTTGGTCAGGGTGTGATCTGAGTGGGCATTCTATGTTTGTCTGGTTTGTCTATTTCTATGTGTTTGGCCTGATATGGTTCTCAATCAGAGACAGGTGTTTTGCGTTGTCTCTGATTGGAAACCATATTTAGGTAGCCTGTTTTGTATTGTGGGTTGTGGGTGATTGTCTATGTGTAGTGTTTAGTGTCAGCACTATTTGTTATTTAGCTTCACGGTCGTCGTTTATTGTTTTTGTATTTAGTTTCGCAAAGTGTTCTCTTTCTATTAAAAACAAGATGAACACATACCACGCTGCGCTTTGGTCCGATCCTTCTACCACCACAGACGATCGTGACAATTTCACCTTTATTTAACCAGGTAGGTCAGTTGAGAACAAGTTCTCATTTACAACTGCGGCCTGGCCATTTTAAAGCAAAGCAGTGCGACACAAACAACAACACAAAGTTACACATGGAATAAACAAACGTACAGTCAATAACACAATAGAAAAAAATCTATATACAGTGTGTGCAAATAAGGTAAGATTAGGGAGGTAAGGCAATAAATAGACTGTAGGGGCGAAGTAATTACAATTTAGCAATTAAACACTGGAGTGATAGATGTGCAGAAGATGAATGTGCAAGTAGAGATACTGACGTGCAAAGGAGCAAAATAAATATATATAACAATATGGGGATGAGGTAGTTGGATGGGCTATTTACAGATGGGCTATGTACAGGTGCAATGATCTGTGAGCTGCTCTGACAGCTGATGCTTAAAGTTAGTAAGGGAGATATGAGTCTCCAGCTTCAGTGATTTTCTTTTCAATTCGTTCCAGTCATTGGCAGCAGAGAACTGGAAGGAAAGGCGGCCAAATCAGGAATGGGCTTTGGGGGTGACCAGTGAAATATACATGCTGGAGCGCGTGCTACGGGTGGGTGCTGCTATGGTGACCAGTGAGCTGAGATAAGGTGGGGCTTTACCTAGCAAAGACTTATAGATGACCTGGGGCCAGTGGGTTTGGCGCCAAATATGAAGCGAGGGCCAGCCAACGAGAGCATACAGGTCACAGTGATGGGTAGTATATGGGGCTTTGGTGACAAAACGGATGGCACTGTGATAGACTGCATCCAATTTGTTGAGTAGAGTGTTGGAGGCAATTTTGTAAATGACATCGCCGAAGTCAAGGATCGGTAGAATAGTCAGTTTTACGAGGGTATGTTTGGCAGAATGAGTGAAGGATGTCATATTGCGAAATAGGAAGCAGATTCTAGATTTCATTTTGGATTGGAAATGCTTAATGTGAGTCTGGAAGGAGAGTTTACAGTCTAACCAGACACCTAGGTATTTGTAATTGTCCACATATTCTAAGTCAGAACCGTCCAGAGTAGTGATGCTGGACGGGCGGGCAGGTGCGGGCAGCGATCGGTTGAAGAGCATGCATTTAGTTTTACTTGCATTTAAGAGCAGTTGGAGGCCACGGAAGGAGAGTTGAATGGCATTGAAGCTCGTCTGGAGGATAGTTAACACAGTGCCCAAAGAAGGGCCAGAAGTACACAGAATGGTGTCATCTACGTAGAGGAGGATCAGAGAGTCACCAGCAGAAAGAGCGACATCATTGATGTATGCAGAGAAGAGAGTCTGCCCGAGATTGGAACCATGTGGCACCCCATAGAGACTGCCAGAGGTCCGGACAACAGGCCCTCCAATTTGACACACTGAACTCTGTCTGAGAAGTAGTTGGTGAACCAGGCGAGGCAGTCATTTGAGAAACCAAGGCTGTTGAGTCTGCCGATAAGAATGTGGTGATTGACCGAGTCGAAAGCCTTGGCCAGGTCAAAGAATACGGCTGCACAGTATTGTCTTTTATCGATGGCGGTTATGATATCGTTTAGGACCTTGAGCGTGGCTGAGGTGCAACCATGACCAGCTCGGAAACCAGATTGCATAGCGGAGAAGGTACGGTGGAATTCGAAATGGTCGGGGATCTGTTTATTAACTTGGTTTTCAAAGACCTTAGAAAGGCAGGGTAGGATAGACTATCTGTAACAGTTTGGGTCTAGAATGTCTCCCCCTTTGAAGAGGGGGATGATCGCGGCAGCTTTCCAATCTTTGGGGATCTCAGACGATACGGAAGAGAGGTTGAACAGGCTAGTAATAGGGGTTGCAACAATTGCGGCGGATAATTTTAGAAAGAGAGGGTCCAGATTGTCTAGCCCAGCTGATTTGTAGGGGTCCAGATTTTGCATCTCTTTCAGAACATCAGCTATCTGGATTTGGGTGAAGGAGAAATGGGGGAGGTTAGAGGGCAAGTTGCTGTGGAGGGTGCAGGGCTGTTGACCGGGGTAGGGGTAGCCAGGTGGAAAGCATGGCCAGCCGTAGAAAAATGCTTATTGAAATTCGCCATTATCGTGGATTTATCGATGGTGACAGTGTTTCCTAGCCTCAGTGCAGTGGGAAGCTGGGAGGAGGTGCTCTTATTCTCCATGGACTTTACCGTGTCCATTTTGCTATAGGATGCAAATATCTGTTTGAAAAAGCTAGCCTTTGCTTTCCTAACTGCCTGTGTATATTGGTTGCTAACTTCCCTGAAAAGTTGCATGTCGCGGGGGCTATGTTAGGTTAGATACACACAGACCGCATAGACCGCATGAGAGAGGAGTGTAAACACCACAAGGAGGAGAGAGAGGGATAGAGACAGTTTGTGAAAGTATGCCTTCTCTACTTTGAAGAACTAGTAAAATAATTTTGTCAGACAGCTCTGCAGCATACTTAGGCAGGCTAGCCTAGATAAATAGGATGACTAAAGAGTACAGCATTGAGAGCACAGAGATAACGTTGTCTGGCTGGCTGGCTTTTACTGCCTGAGCAGAGATGAGATGATGACTTTAAGGAATGAAAGAATGAAAAATTAAGAAATCAAATAAAAATGAAGTAATATACACAACTTAAATAGTTTATTATTTCATAGTAATTTCCTATTTTTCTATTGATGTCTACCCAATGTGGACCTGACAGAGACAATGGAATATGTTCAATGTTTTGTCAATTGAATGTTCACTATTTTTTGCTTTGGAATTGCCATTAAAAAGCTCTAAAATAATTTTAATGTCATTATTTCATAATGCATTTAATGTAAACTTTTTTCCAAAAAAACATGATTGTTTTTTAAATAATCAAACCGAAACTGACTGACTTCAAAAATCACTAATCGTTCAGCACTACTGCTTAGGCCAAAACATTACTAAAGATCCTGATTAGTGGCGGTATTAAAGTACTTTGTGTCTGTCAGATAGCAAGCACAGGATTCTGGTTCAGATGGTCCTGTTTAGAAGCATCAGCAGAATCTGGTCTCCAGGTTGCGGTCTCTGTATTTACTGAGCGGATGTCAGGCTAGACTATGGAGTGGCAGGAGAGAGCAGAGAAATACCATACAGTGAAAATGAAGATGAGCATATATTTCCAAATGAAAAATCAATTCACTATTTATTTTGCCTGAAATATAAGTAGGCCGATTGCACTGTAATAAAGAATATTGCTAAACATTTGTCCTAACTTTTATTTGTATTATCTGAGTACAATTCATTCATGATGTCCTTTATCACTATCCTAGTGTATTATAAGACTTCAAAGATCAATAATACATCCTCATGTCTATGAGTATCCTGCTGTATAATGTGCCGGAAAAAGGAAACAGTCTGAGTGACTTGACCTCTGGGCATTTTCAAACATTCTGCCCATCCTGCTGCATCGCCCCCCTCTAATTAATATTTCAAGTGATTACTAATGAGGAACTTATCTATGTCACTGCACTTCAGGCTTTTTTAGCTGCTGCCGGCCTATAAATTCATGACCAATAACCCATGGGTTGCTTTGACACAGTCTGTGAAATATGATGTTGTGAGGGGAAATCAGGAGATCATATCAGGATTTTTTTGTGTGATCAATAAATACTTCTCCAAACAGTGTTCTGAATACAAAATGAGGATTGTATTGAAGACTTAAATTGTGTGAGAGAGAAAAAACAGGAGTGATGGAAGTGCTTAGCTCATTGTGTTTTGGTCTGAACAAGTAACTACCCACTGGGCAAAACTAGTTGAATCAACATTGTTTCCACGTAATAAGTTATTTCATTTTATTTGTGATAACAGTGAATCAACATGGAAAACTGATTGGATTTGAAAAAAGTAATCAACGTAAGGGAATTTTTTCTTCGCCCAACTTTTAACCTAAATCCAATGACATGTTTTGTTGATTTCATGTTGAATTCAGGTCAGTTGAAAAATCAACCAAGTGTAAATCAAAACTAGACTTTGAACTGACGTCTGTGCCCAATAGACACTGTAAATTTATTCATATAACTTTATTTATATAAAATTAATTTGAACTAAAGCATAGTGCATTTTTTCAATTGCTTATGTTTTTTTCTCCTGAATATTCAACAGTAACCTCCATTACTCCCATTCCTTCTCTCTTTTGGCTCCCTACGCTACCACATAAAAAATGTCAGTACTCTATAACTGCACTCTCCCAAATGAACAGGAAGACTCGGCACACCATTTTCCTCCTCTTATTGCTCTGTGGTTGCTAATGCTGAGTCCTAATATTCATATTCCACACAGTATACTGAGCACTTTCCTCCTCTTGTGGCTCAGTGGTTGCTAATGCTGAGTCCTAATATTCATATTCCACACAGTATACTGAGCACTTTCCAGATAACAAAATAAGTACTGACACTTAATGGTCTCAGCTGGCTTCTGTAATTATGACACAAAATGCTTCATGATTTATTCTTAGCTTGAGTTGCAAGAAGCCAGTGTACACCCCACACTAGTCAGCGGGTGGTGGAGATTCATTTCAGCATGTCATGGCAGCCCTGTGGTGAGAGGGTATTTATAGCTGACATTGCTACTGAACACTGGGCGTTACGTAAGGACACGGCAACATAACAGCAATGCCATTAAACCTCAGAGAAACAGTCTGACCAGTTTGGCCCTGCAGCATGGAGGAGACAGACAGTCAGAGATAGAGAGAGGGGGATAGTGGTAAGCAATCTGTAAACTCTCTCTCACTTCCTTGTCTTTTATCAATTCTTGTTTAGGTTTTAAGTCCCTTTGGCCTGTCCTTCTATATGATCATCCCAGTGCAGACCCTCTTCTTCCCAAACAAACAGCAGATCTGATGGATGCGCAGGGAGGTTCTGGGTTGGGTAGTTTTCATAATAATAATAATAATAATAATAATAATGCTTTGCCGTATACTACACAGCTTTATATCTACAGCCTAGGCTGTCCCCAAAGGCTAGCTGCCCATTATGCTTCTATGCAGCTCACGGTTGTAACCTCAGTGGCTTAAAGTGTCTTGAAACGGATATCTCTCTGTGAGCAGTGCCATACAGTACTACACTGAACAAAAATATAAACGCAACATGTGAAGTGTTGGACCCATGTTTCATGAGCTGAAATAAAAAATACAAGATTATTACTCTCAAAATGTTGTGTACAAATTTGCTTACATCCCTGTTGGTGAGCATTTCTCATATGCCAAGATAATCAATCCATCTGACAGGTGTGGCATATCAAAAATCTGATTAAACAGCATGATCATTACACCTTGTGCTGGGGGCAATAAAAGGCCACTCTAAAATGTGCAGTTTTGTGACACAACACAATGCCACAGATGTCTTGTTGTTGTTTTTTTACCCCATTTCCTCCCCAATTGGTAGTTACAGTCTTGTCCCATCGCTGCAACTCCTGTACGTACTCAGCAAATGTCGAGAGCCATGCTTCCTCCGAAACACGACCCTGCCAAGCCACATTGCTTCTTGACTCACTGCTTGCTTTACCCCGAAGCTAGCCACACCAACCTGTTGGTGGAAAGACCATACAACTGGAGACCATGTCAGTGTGCATGTGCCCGGCCTGCCACAGGAGTCGCTAGAATGCGATGGGACAAGGACATCCCAGCCGGCCGAACTCTCCCCTAATGACGCTGGGCCAATTGTGCACCGCTTCATGTGTTTCCCGGCCGTGGCTGGCTGCGACATCGAACCCAGGTCTGTAGTGACGCCGCAAGCACTGCACTGCAGTGCCTTAGACCACTGCGCCACTCGGGAGGACCCCTGATGTCTCAAGATTTGAGGGAGAGTGCAATTGGCATGCTGACTGCAGAAATGTCCACCAGAGTTGTTGCCAGAGAATTTAATGTTCATTTCTCTACTGCCTTCAATGTCGTTTTAAATAATTTGGCAGTACGTCCAACTGGTCTCACAGTTGGACGTACTGGCGTGGTTAGGCGTGGTTAGACCATGTCTAACCACGCCAGCCCAGGACCTCCACATCCGGCTTCTTCACCTGCGGGATCGTCTGAGACCAGCCACCTGGACAGCTAATGAAACAGGAGTATTTCTGTCTGTAATAAAGCCCTTTTGTGGGGAAAAATGAATTCTGATTGGCTGGGCCTGGCTCCCCAGTGGGTGGGCCTATGCCCTCCCAGGTTCACACATGGCTGCTCCCCTGCGCAGTCATGTGAAATCCATAGATTAGGGCCTAATGAATTTATTTTAATTGACTGATTTCCTTATATGAACTGTAACTCAGTAAAATCTTATGTTCAGTATTATTTTTGTTCAGTATACATGTACTTGTTTGAGTTGTTTTCATCATTCAGTAATAATCAAAATAGCGTCTGTGTCACCTATGTGCAGATTAGGGGATTATGTAAGAGCTATTACCATAGTGAAGTGGCAGGAGAGCCATAGGTCCACTCCACTCCTCAGAAAGGAATGGGCTATTTTCGTTGTCAACATGACCCTTGTGAATTACCCAGATTTAAAGGACCTCTCTCAGATGAAAATATTTGGTGCGTAAATGTAATTTGTACGAAAGTACTTCCCTGAGAGATTCAGCTGGAGGGAGAGGGGCTCTTAACAATAAAAACAGCAATCGAAGGTAATGTTTAGAGAAGGAAATGGTGGGATTAGTCGTGTGTTGAGTGCAGGGTTGTTGGTAACTGCCTGGCAGATTTATTCTAGACTAGCTTCATCTCTCCATTATGGGCAATAAATGAGTGTCACAAATAAAATGTTGGCGCAGTGTAATTAAAGTCCTGATGGAGGTGAGACAGGTAGTGAGAGAGTAATTACTGGCCCCATGCTGGAGGGATTAGTTTATTTCAATGATCTGTCATAATGCCTACTTAAGGTTGTAATAAACATGACTTAGAGCTTGACATAACATGTGATGATAGATTATAACATCATATCACCACATTGCCAGTAGCCCTCAATATAAAGACCTAGCAGTGTTATAGCAACATGGCAGGCAGCTTATATCATTTAGCGTCATGCATAACACTCCTCATCTGTAATAACAAGTCATTGACAATATTTTAATAAAACTATGCCAATGATTGATATTATTTCATTTCATTCCACTTTTTAAAGTCTTTACAGTACCCACAGTGTGTGAGCAGGCGTCAGTGCAGCCTCCTTCTCCCACAGTTTTAGTAGATGTCTGCTAATCGACCAGAGCAGAAAAGCCCCAGCGATAATACTAGGATCAATAGCACTGACTGTTCTTTTATGATAGCTAGAGTATGGCCTGGATCTGTCACATGCTATTATGTCAATGTTCACTCCACACATTCATTCTCACATACAGTATATGCATGTTCACACACACACACACACACACACACACACACACACACACACACACACACACACACACACACACACACACACACACACACACACACACACACACACACACACACACACACTACTTAGTTCACCATAAGCACTAAAATGCACTCATAATGCATCATAACCAAACACCATGTTCATATAATTTTTTAAAGTCAACAAAAAAAACTATTTTGTAAAGAATTGCAAAATACAAGTATATTGGATGAAGATTTGGAGAGCAGTAAATTGTTCAGGGTTTGGCTTGAGTAGGCAGCTCTTTTCTTCATCCTGCCCTGACATTTTTCTTCATCTCAGAACTTGGCAGAGTTCCTCCAGCATCATATTTTATTCATCCAATATCATAATGATATTTTCCTCACCTTGCAGATGGCTTAAATGTTCCTGCATATCACTGTCCTAAAATGTCCATTGGCTTACCTCCATTTAAGCTTGAGATCGTGCCATCGTTGATTTCCTAGTGCCATTTATTGCTGTCAGTATCTTAGTGTTCTGAGAAACTGGAAAGCTATATTCCAGAAGCAATCTACTGGCCTCTGAGGTCCCGAGGGCTGAATGCTGCATGAAACTAGCTGGATTTATTTCCACATACTTTGTACTGAACATCTAACTGCATAATGAATGCACCGTATTTCACTGCTCTGTGAATCAATGGGAATTCTACCTGGGTTTCATCATGATAAATACGTCTAGCAGATGGACAGTGTGTAAAATACCAGAGTATCCATTAGCAAGGCCAAGTGTGACTTAGAATGTCCAGAGCAACAGCAGAGTGATAATGTAATGAAACAGTCCTTTTTCACACCGTCTAACTGTCCGTTCCTGTCAATGATCAACCATGGTGAGAATAGCCACCATAGAAAAAAATAACATCTGAGGACATTTCTTATCTCTTTGTTGCCCTTTTATTTGCCCTTACCAAAAGCACAAATTATACAAGCATCTTTGAGCCAATGGGTATTCAATCCCAGTATAACACTTGTATACTGTATATATATATAGCTGGTCATCTTCCCACTCCAGTGTTGCCTGTGTAGCCGGAGAGCACTGAGTGCAGTTGTGTGCTCTTGATGGATGACGTGGGGCTATTTTCACCTTCTGTCCTGCTCTCTGAACCTGAAAATGGTGAGTGACTTCTGGAAACATTGCTTCTGACTGGCCTGACTAGTCGGGGGATGGGCGGGGGTTGTTCTAAAGGGAATTAGTAGAGGTCTACGCCAACATGTTATGTCTACCACCATGCTCTTGGCCCTGGGCCATTTTTAGAGTAATTAAGATCCAGTCAACTAAAAAGGGTGCTGTAGTCTGGAGGTCTGACAGCAGCTATGTTGTAGACTGCTATGCCATGGTTTTCCGCTGTAGCCACTGAGTTAGAAGGAGGACAGCAGGCAGTACAGCAGGCCAATGAAAGGGAGCACTGGAGCAGACAGACAGAGGCGGTTGTGTAATCCACTAAAGCTAAGGCTAAAAATAATCGGTGATAACAGATGCAGCAAAGTTCCTCTCGGTCCAGTTATCATGCAGTGTAAATTCTCTGAATGACTTTGTAGAGACACTCTGTTTCATTGCTCCAGGGATGCCATCAGAGAGCGAGAGAGCTTACCTGAACCAGTTGTAAATAGTGCACTGGGGCTCTGAATTATAGCCCATGTCCTGTGGTCATATTTTGCTCCCGGGTGTGTTGTCCTCTCCGGTGACAATCAGGTGATTCTGTAGTCATCACTGGTCAACAGTCAAAAGTGGGTGCAAGGGGTAGACCACCTTCTGTGTTGTTGATGAAAGCTATTTAACTGAAATATACCCTTAAGATCCCTTTTTCAGGGTTAGTGCTATCCGGGATCCTTGGGACGTCACTACCCTTACCCTAACCATACTATAACCCTTACATTACCCTAACCTTAGCCCTTACATAACCATTTTAATTTCATGTTTTAGAACTCTGTCTGTAATGTTGACTTGCTTTGCTGCTGCAAATGTTGCATATTTGTGTAAACCCAGAGACATCCTTATATTAAACGTAGCATTAAACCAAACTGTGCAGCCATCTATCAGTGGGGAGAGAGAGAGAGAGAGAGAGAGAGAGAGAGAGAGAGAGAGAGAGAGAGAGAGAGAGAGAGAGAGAGAGAGAGAGAGAGAGAGAGAGAGAGAGAGAGAGAGAGAGAGAGAGAGAGAGAGAGAGAGAGAGAGAGAGAGAGAGAGAGAGAGAGAGAGAGAGAGAGAGAGAGAGAGAGAGAGAGAGAGAGAGAGAGAGAGAGAGAGAGAGAGAGAGAGAGAGAGAGAGAGAGAGAGAGAGAGAGAGAGAGAGAGAGAGAGATCAGCCGCATTGTAATGGCAGATGAGGCCCCATAAATTTGCTCTCTTATCTGCAGTGCTCCTGGTCGACTTTTGCCTGTTTCCAATGCTCTATAAATAGCCTTGCTGAGCACACGGCTCAGCTCAAATCTGCTGCTGACACCACCAGGGACATACAGGCTCTTTGAGCTCTCTTTCTCTCTCTTCCTCCACCACTCTCATTTACAATAAATCCAGAATGTCAGCCAAGGCTTTCATCCCCACCCAGTAAAAAAAAGAAACTGTTATGATAGCTGCACTACATTGTACACTTTGAGATCAGTATATCAGATAGCACTCTATACCACAGTTATCAATGTACACTACCGGTCCAAAGTTTTAGAACACCTACTCATTCAAGTTTTTTTTTCTTTTGTGTGACTATTTTCTACATTGTAGAATAATAGTGAAGACATCAAAACTATGAAATAACACATATGGAATCTTGTAATAACCAAAAAAGTGTTAAACAAATCAAAATATATTTTATATTTGAGATTCTTCAAATAGCCACCTTTTGCCTTGATGACAGCTTTGCACACTCTTGGCATTCTCTCAACCAGCTTCACCTGGAATGCTTTCCCAACAGTTTTAAAGGAGTTCCCACATATGCTAAGCACTTGTTGGCTGCTTTTCCTTCACTCTGCGGTCCAACTCATTCCAAATCATTTTAATATGCTTAAGGTCGGGGGATTGTGGAGGTCAGCAAAGCTGACATCAATGCAAAGGGTGGCTGTTTGAAGAATCTCAAATATAAAATACATTTTGATTTGTTAAACACCTTTTTGGTTACTACATGATTCCATATGTGCTATTTCATAGTTTTGATGTCTTCAATATTATTCTACAATGTTGAAAATAGTAAAAATAAAGAAAAACCCTTCAATGAGTAGGTGTTCTTAAACTTTTGACCGGTAGTGTACCTCACATGAGTAGTGTACCTCACATATAACATGAAAACAACTGTGTCAAAATAATTCAATCCATTCATATCCATCTGTCTTCAAGCCACTGTTAAGATACTGTCTAATGTACAGTATTGGCGTGAATCCAATGCTAAATAATTGTTTCATCATGATTATGTTCCTAATCCAAGGTAAAGACTAAAGCGGAATCTTATTCTTTACTTTTACACTAAACATTCAGTAGGGTTCCTGAGTTAACAGCACAAAACAACAAGGCATCTTGGCCAGGTTTTGGGTAATAGAGAGAGCTGGAGTCTGAGCTTGCCAAGTAGAACTATAACTTAATTTATCAAATACAGTTTTTCAGTAGGTCAACCCTATTGGATGCCAATCTTCAAGATAAAATCATATTAATCCAGTTAGTCAGTAGCCTACAATGTTTCCATGGTAGTGTGGTTTTGGATATCCATTAGGGAAGGGGTAAAAGAGTGATGTTGAGGTATTCAATGCATTTAGGTCAGTGTGTAGAATAATTCTAAGGACTCAACTGCATAGGAATTTTCCGTTTTGGGGATTAGTCTCTGTCTGCCTGTCTGTCTGTCTGAGCTGTATCTTGTCCCATCCTTACAAACAGGCTAGGTTTGTAGCAGTTTACATTTCTGGCGTGGCACCACTAGGCTCTCAGATAGTGCTCTCAGACAGCAGTCTGTTTTGTGGGTTTAATCAGAGAAACTGGCCATAGATGGTGGGTTAGAGAGGATCACTGTTGACATGTGACAGGGTGCAGTGATCTGTCCCTTCATTCCCCCAGGGCAGGGAGCTTCTGTTCCCATAGAAACATTGGAATAAATCTGAACTAAGGAGCACCATGGGAACCAGGTGTGTCTGTCGGCTTTGTTCTCCTCAAAATGTAACGGGCAATATTCAAATGGAGATATTCAAAAAAGTCAGTGCGGTACTGTGGTTTATATGGAAGTAGACTTTTATACTTCAAGATGGAATTTTCTATTAGATAGTGATTCATTTCTGTCATGCCAAGGTCTGGATTCATTTTGGAGTACATTATGTAAATACTTGTGATGTTGCATTTCAAATCTCAGGCCATTATTGTTCATATTGCATATCATTCTTTCACCAGGCAGCGACTATGAGGGGTTTCTGAAATATGTTGAGAATTAGACTGTGTCCTTGATGCATGATTGATGCTCTCCTCATTCCAAAAATACCCAGTTGTATGCACTGGCTGGGTCTCTCAGTCTATTGTGGCTGGCTGTCATGACTGTTTATTAACATTTGTAAATGTCGATTAAGGCATCTCTGCTCAGCAGAATACATACACATGTGTAGTACCACATATGATTGTATGTAGTCAATTAGTATGAGAGTTATAACCAACCCCTTATATGTTTTTAAAGGATGGATAAGTATTATGGCTTGAATCGAATAGCTTTCAATAATGGGTATTGAACTTAGTTAAACCCTTTTCAAGGCATTTTTTTTTCAAGGACTAGGCTAGCTTAATAACCCAAATTAGAAACCACTTAGAAAGCTGTTATTAAATGTCCTAATGCTTGGTTTACAGGCCTAGAAGTTTTGTTTAAATCCATCAATTATTTGGATTTGTAACATTCTCACTCATCATTATTCACAATTCATTCAGGATTATCCGTAATCATGGTAGCATCCACATTAATGTAGAAGTGTTTAGAAACATATTCTATTCTTATTTACAAAAGAAGTGACTCCAAAATGACACAATCAATTATTTACCGTTTATTTCTATTAGGCACAAAATAATCTGAAACACAACCCAAACAAACCTCAAAGGCCTCCAACAAGTTTATACAGTCACAAGCTTAATGTAGTCATTGCGTGCTAGGAAAATGGGACCAAATACTTTTGTTACTTTGATACAGATATACACTATATATACAAAAGTATGTGGACACCCTTCAAATTAGTGGATTCGGCTATTTCAGCCACACCCGTTGCTGACAGGTGAATAAAATTACCTGTCTGGGTTTGGCAGATGCCAGGAGAATGCTACCTGCCCAAATTCATAGTGGCAACTGTAAAGTTTGGTGGAGGAGGAATAATGATCTGGGGCTGTTTTTCATCGTTCGGGCTAGACCCCTTAGTTCCAGTGAAGGGAAATCTTCACGCTACATCATACAATGACATTCTAGACAAGTCTGTGTTGCCAACTTTGTGGCAACAGTTTGGGGAAGGCCCTTTCCTGTTTCAGCATTACAATGACTCTGTGCTCGAAGCGAGGTCCATACAGAAATTCGGGATCGGTGTGGAAGAACTTGACTGGCCTACACAGAGCCCTGACCTTTAACCCATCGAACACCTTTGGAATGAATGGGAACGGCAACTGCGAGCCAGGCCTAATCGCCCCAAATCAGTGCCGGACCTCACTAATGCTCTTGTGGCTGAATGGAAGCAAGTCCCCGCAGCAATGTTGCAACATCTAGTGGAAAGCCTTCCTAGAAGACTGGAGGATGTTATAGCGGGGGGGATAAAATCCATATTAACGCCCATGATTTTTGAATGAGATGTTCGATGAGCAGGTGTCCACATACTTTTGGTCATGTAATGTAAGTGAATTTGTCCTGATACTTTTGGTCCCCTAAAATAGGGGGACTATGTACAAAAAGTGCTGCAATTTCTAAACAGTTCACCCGATATGGTTGAAAATACCCTCAAATTAAAGCTGATAGTCTGCACTTTAGCCTCATAATGATTGTACAAAGCCAAAACAACAACACCAAAATTCACTGTCCCAATACTTTTGGAGAGTACTGTATATCATTTTTATCAGTAAGATGGTGTCTTTTGATTGGTACAGAATACAGATGTTGGATCTTAATCACCCTGTGCAGGACACATTTCCAGCAATGCAGGAAATGTAAAACCTGTAGTCTATTTGAGCTTAAAAAATGCTTCTTTGAGCTTTAAACCTTTGTTATTTCCACTTTGAAATTTCAGGCTTGATTATTCCTTACGAAAAATGTATCAACCCCTACAAAAATGTCCATTAATTATAATAATCGTACCGCACCTCGGTGCCCTCAGCTTTCAACACGGCTCGCTGGGTAAACATGTAAGGCGTTAGCCTAATCATCTATGAAGACCAGTTCAAGCCCCGCTAAGGATGACACAGTATTTTTTATCCAGGACCTGGGCACACAGAATCCCAGGTCCCAAATGGCCGCACGCGCCGAGCTGGGACACCCATCCCAGCCCAGCCCAAAATGTCCGCTCGCCGAAGTTTAAATTGGCCTGAGTCCCTGGGCCGTGACACACGTCATACGCACCCGATGGAGGGACTCTGGAATCGTAGCTTACCTCGGTGCCCTCTATGTTCATCATGGCTTGCTGGGTCAACAGGTAGAGTGTTAGCCTAATCAGCCATGAATGCCGGTTC
This sequence comes from Salvelinus namaycush, assembly GCF_016432855.1. Classification (NCBI taxonomy): domain Eukaryota; kingdom Metazoa; phylum Chordata; class Actinopteri; order Salmoniformes; family Salmonidae; genus Salvelinus; species Salvelinus namaycush. Next base: position 24,813,779 of record NC_052316.1, on the reverse strand, counting down.
AGGCCCTGCTAAGGACGGCCCAGTATTTTTCATCAAGGACATGGGAACCAAGAATCCCCAGTCCCAAATGGCCGGATGCATCCGAGCTGAGACGCCCAGCCCAAAATGGCCGCCCGCTGAACCACAGCCCGAGAAACTGACCGACCTAGAGGTCGCCTGAGGGATGGCTGTCTTCATGGGGTGAGAACCGTGTGTGTGAAGGACCCAGCAGGACCCAAATAGTCTGTTTCCTAATATCTGCACACGGGTAACATAACCTGATCCCCCTCAAGAGTCTAGGCCATGGATCTCTAGTTGTCGAAAAGCAGGTTTCTGAAATCGCGTCGGTACCTGTCTGGTCGACCTGGAACAGAGTGGGGCTACTACGAGGCGCAAACTCGCCATAAGCCCTGGCACCCGCTGGGCCTAGGTGTTGCCCCGTCATCAGGGGTCAAATCCCACAACCCCCAAGTATGTCCCGTGATGAAATTTGGCTTGGCACCTAAAACCCTCACAAACTTTTACAGATGCACAATTGAGAGCATCCTGTCGGACTGTATAAGCGCCTGGTACGGCAACTGCACCGCCCGCAACCGCAGGGCTCTCCAGAGGATGGTGCGGTCTGCTCAACGCATCACCGGGGGCAAACTACCTGCCCTCCAGGACACCTACAGCACCCGATGTCACAGGAAGGCCAAAAAGATAATCAAGGACAACAACCACCCGAGCCACTTCTTGTTCACTCCACTGTCACCCAGAAGGCGAGGTCAGTACAGGTGCATCAAAGCTGGGACTGAGAGACTGAAAAACAGCTTCTATCTCAAGGCCATCAGACTGTTAAATAGCCATCACTAGCACATTAGAGGCCGCTGCCTATATACATAGACTTGAAATCATGGTCACTTTAATAATGGAACACTAGTCACTTTAATAATGTTTACATATTTTGCATTACTCATCTATATTCTGTATTCTATTATATTCTACTGTATCTTAGTCTATGCCGCTCTGACATTGCTCGTCCATATATTTATATATTCTTAATTCCATTCCTTTACTTAGATTTGTGTGTATTGTGTGTATTGTTGTGAAATTGTTAGATATTACTGCACTGTCGGACCTAGAAACACAAGCATTTCACTGCACCTGCAATAACATCTGCTAAACACATGTATGTGACCAATGAAATTTGATTTGATTTGATTTTAACTGTTAATAACTTGAAAACTAAAAGTGTATGGTCTGGACATTTCCAGTTACTGCAGGATTATTTTCCTAGTGTAGCAAACTGGCTCAAATTAAGATCCTACATCTGTATAATTGATGACAATCATTATTGTTGTATTTTCACAAAGGATTCAGATTATTATAGGCTCCTATGTGGGGGGTTAGTTGTAACACACTACCCAAAACCTTATGTGGTATTTAAACACATTCACATTTAACTTCTTTACATAAAGTTTAGTGGTAAAACTAAGATAATGCCTTAGAGAAATTCATACTTTTGAATGCTAATATAAAATAGGCTATATATGTATGACATGTCTAAAATAAAAAATGGAAAAACTTGTCAATTTCTTGTATTTTCATCCAAATATCAGTTTAACATCATACATTTTTTAAATTAATTATTTAATTTTTATAATTGAAGACAGTGTTACTGGGTCATTTGTAACATTTAATTTCCGCCACTTTGGGTTGAAATGTAAACGACTGGTATGTCCTAAAAACATCGTTTCAGTGTGTAATGGTAGCTGAAATATGTATCTTGTTTGTATAAAAATATTATTATTATAACTTAAATAATCTTTTCATAATAAGAAAAAGCCTAAAAGTGTTACTTTGTTCCCCGGTCTACCCTACTATGAATACAGAGGGGTGTTTTGTGTCTACAGTTAGCCGCAAGCTGTATCCTAGATGTTAAAGATATGATTTATTAGATGAACACAGAAGGCAGACCTGCAGGACCCAGTGGAATCCAGTATTGGGATTTATGCTGCTTCACGCCAACAATAGAGAGGAAAATCCATTCACAAATTCCCTTTGATTAGAAAGGGCAAGGGGAGAGAGAGAGTGCATTGGATGATTTGATATTTACAAAATGTTAGCACAAACGGTAGGGGGGACAGAGATTATCCTAATGTTGCTTATCAGGGGTACAGAAATCAATGGATACAAAATCACCATGTTCAAAGCCTTACACCCGTAAGTGAGAACATAAAAACACATTCATCTACAGTAGTGTATTATTCTATTGTTCATTGACTCCAGACTAAGCCAGCAAAGCAATTTGATGTAAAAAATACAGTTCATAAGGTCTAACCAATGGATAAAAGGAAAGCTGAATCTAATGTTGTAATGGGAAAGGAGGATATCTAGTCAGTTGTACAACTGAATGCCTTCAACTAAAATGTGTCTTCCACATTTAACCCAACCCCTTGAATCAGAGATGTGCGGGGGGCTGCCTTAATTGACATTCAACAGTGGGTGTGGAATTACGTATTTTTACCTTGTCAGCTCAGGGATTCGATGCAGCATCCATTCAGTTACTGGCCCACTGCTCTAATCACTAGGCTACCTGCCGTCCCCTGGGTTTGTTGTGTTTTCAGCTCATACTATTTTCTTTAGAATCTACAAAAGCTATGAGATAATTGGATTTTTGGCATTCTGTTAGTCATAGCTTCAACTGTGCCTTCATGTCACGCAACATTTCATGTTTTCCTAAGCAGCTTGATACTTTGATGGTATGATTTCAAATCACACTTAACCAACAACTGAATCTTCAACAATTATCTTAATTATGCCAAAATGAATTGCTCTTTTAATCTGCCGTATTATCCATAAAGGATGCTCAGAAAGGAAATGACATACAGTAGGAAAGCTGTATAAATCCACCTATTGCTACAGTATATCTTCTCCCTTCCCTTGACTTCTACCCATGTTGTCCTGGCATTCTGTTACACTTATTGATCTCTGGTGCATTTGGTATTGATTTCCTGCTTTGCTTTGCAGAAGCTGACAGAGGATGCAGTGACCTCAACACCAAGGTCACCTCACAATCCTCCTCCTTGTGCTGCTCCCGAGGAGAGGAGTGCTGCCATTTTGACACACTGATGCACAGGAGGGCTTAAAGTGACACATCTCCACAGTGTTTACAGGTTGAAGCTATCACAAGGTTCTAAATATAAAATAAGTAATATGTAGAAGTTAGGGTTAGGGTAATGGCTAGGGTCAGACTTGAGTTGGTGTGTGGACATGAAGATAAGGTTAGGGTTGGGGTTAGAGTTATGTCTAGGGTTAGGGTTGAGCTGCGGTGTAGACATGAAGCAAGAGCACAACATCAATTGGAGATTCATACCATGAGAGCAGGATTATGTCAATAAGACGTTGACATTGATGTCAGTTGAAACAAACAATATTTACGTATCTGTATACAGGGTTGGGTAGGTTAATTTCTAAATGTAATCTGTTACAGTTACTAGTTACCTGTCCAAACTTGTAATCAGTAGCCTCATTTTTGGATTACCCAAACTCATTAACATAATCTGATTACACTACCGGTCAAAAGTTTTGGAACACCCACTCATTCAAGGTTTTTTCTTAATTTTTACTATTTTCTACATTGTAGAATAATAGTGAAGACATCAAAACTATGAAATAACACATATGGAATCATGTAGTAACCAAAAAAGTGTTAAACAAATCCAAATATATTTTATAATTTGAGATTCTTCAAACAGCCTCCCTTTGCCTTGATGACAGCTTTGCACACTCTGGCATTCTTTCAACCAGCTTCACCTGGAATGCTTTCCCAACAGTCTTGAAGGAGTTCCCATATATGCTGAGCAATTGTTAGCTGCTTTTCCTTAACTCTGCGGTCCGACTCATCCCAAACCATCTCAATTTGGTTGAGGTCGGGGGATTGTGGAGGCCAGGTAATCTGATACACAACTCCATCACTCTCCTTCTTGGTAAAATAGCCCGCACACAGCCTGGAGATGTGTTGGGTCATTGTCCTGTTGAAAAACAAATGATAGTCCCCCAAAGCGAAAACCAGGTGGGATGGCGTATCGCTGCAGAATGCTGTGGTAGCCATGCTGGTTAAGTGTGCCTTGAATTCTAAATAAATTACAGACAGTGTCACCAGCAAAGCACCCCCACACCATAACACCTTCTCTTCTATGCTTTACAGTGGGAGATCATCCGTTCACCCACACCGCGTCTCACAAAGACACGGCGGTTGGAACCAAAGATCTCAGATTTGGACCCCAGACCAAATTTGTACCAAATTTGTCCATCGCTTGTGTTTCTTTGCCCAAACAAGTCTGTTTTTCTTATTGGTGTCCTTTAGTAGTGGTCTTTGCAGCAATTCAACCATAAAGGCCTGATTCCCACAGTCTCCTCTGAACAGTTGATGTTGAGATGTGTCTGTTACTTGAACTCTGTGAAGCATTTATTTGGGCTGCAATTTCTGAGGCTGGTAACTCTAATGAACTTATCCTCTGCAGCAGAGGTAACTCTGGGTCTTCCATTCCTGTGGCGGTCCTCATGAGAGCCAGTTTCATCATAGCGCTTGATGGTTTTTGAGTCTGCACTTGAAGAAACTTTCAAAGTTGTTGAAATTGTATGTATTGTCTGACCTTCATGTCTTAAAGTAATGATGGATTGTCATTTCCGTTTGCCCATATGAGCATATTGCCATAATATGGACTTGGTCTTTTACCAAAGAGAGCTATCTTCTGTATACCTCCCCCCCCCACCCCCCCCCCCCCCCCACCCCCCCCCCCCCCCCCCCCACCTTATCACAACACAACTGAATGGCTCAAATGCATTAAGAAGGAAAGAAATTCCACAAATTAACTTTTAACAAGGCACACCTGTTAACTTCTCTAGGGTAGGGGGCAGCATTCGGAATTTTGGATGAAATGCATGCCCAAATTAAACTGCCTGCTTCTCGGGCCCAGAAGATATGATATGCATATAACTGGTAGATTTGGATAGAAAACACTCTAAAGATTCCAAAACTGTTAAAATAGTGTCTGTGAGTATACCAGAACTGATTTGGCAGGCAAGAACCTGAGAAAAATCCATTCAGGAAGTAGGATTTGTTTTGTTTTTGTAGTTTTCTATTCAATGCCATTACAGTATCCATTGACTTAGGACTCAAATTGCAGTTCCTATGCCTTCCACTAGATGTCAACAGTCTTTAGAAATTGTTTCAGGCTTGTATTCTGAAAAATGAGGAAGTAAGAGCAGTCTGAACGAGTGGACCCTGCCGTGTCACAGAGCTTTTTCATGCGCGAGACCGAGAGAGTGCCTTTCTTGTTTACATTTTAAATTGACTACGTTATTGTCCGGTTGAAATATTATTGATTATTTCGGCTAAAAACAACCTGAGGATTGAATATAAACATCGTTTGACATGTTTCTATGAACTTTACGGATACAATTTTGATTTTTTTGTCTGCCTGTTTTGACTGCGTTTGAGCCTGTGGATTACTGAAGAAAACGCGCGAACAAAACTGAGGTTTTTGGATATAAAGAGACTTTATCGAACAAAAGGAACATTTATTGAGTAAATGAATGTCTGCTGAGTGCAACCATATGAAGATCATCAAAGGTGAGGGATTAATTGTATCTCTATGTCTGACTTGTGTAACTCTTCTACTTGGCTGGTTACTGTTTGTAATGATTTGTCTGCTGGGCTATGTTCTCAAATAATCGTAAGGTATGCTTTCGCCGTGAAGCATTTTTTAAATCTGACACCGTGGTTGGATTCACAAGAAGTTAATCTTTAAACCTATGTAAAATATGTTTTGTTTTCTGAATTTTTATAATGAGTATTTCTGTATTTGAATTTGGCGCCCAGCAGTTTCACTGGCTGTTGAAGAGGTGGGACGCTAACGTCTCACGTACCCAAGAGAGGTTAATTGAAATGCATTCCAGGTGACTACCTCATGAAGCTGGTTGAGAAAATGCCAAGCGTGTGCAAAGCTGTCATCAAGGCAAAAGGTGGCTATTTGAAGAATCTCAAATATAAAATATATTTGGATTTGTTTACCACTTTTTTGGTTACTACATGATTCCATATGTGTTATTTCATAGTTCTGCCATCTTCACTATTATTCCACAATGTAGAAAATAGTTAAAATGAAGAAAAACTCTTGAATTAGTAACGTGTTCTAAAACTTTTCACCAGTAGTGTACATTCAGTTACTTTTAGATTACTTTCCCCTTAAGAGGCATTAGAAGAAGGCAATGAGAGCACCAGCTGTACCGGAAGACTGTGTGATCACGCTCTCCGCAGCTGATGTCAGTAAGACATTTAGACAGGTCAACATTCACAAGGCCGCAGGGCCAGACGGATTACCAGGACGTGTACTGCGAGCATGCGCTGACCAACTAGCAAGTGTCTTCTGTCGTGGCAGAATACTTCACTGATATTTTCAACCTCTCCCTGTCCGAGTTAGTCTGCTTAATTCTTGTTGGTTTTACAGACTCGGACAGGGAGAGGTTGAAAATATCAGTGAAGTATTCTGCCACGACAGAAGACACTTGCTAGTGCCTGTGCCTGTGCCTGTGCCTGTGCCTGTGCCTGTGCCTGTGCCTGTGCCTGTGCCTGTGCCTGTGCCTGTGCCTGTGCCTGTGACTGTGACTGTGACTGTGACTGTGCCTGTGCCCAAGAACACTAAGGTAACCTGCCTAAATGACTACCGACTCGTAGCACTCACATCTGTAGCTATGAAGTGCTTTGAAATGCTGGTCATGGCTCACATCAACATCATCATTCCAGAAACCCTAGACCCACTCCAATTTGCATACAGCCCCAACAGATCCACAGATGATGCACTCCACACTGCCCTTTCCCACCTGGACAAAAGGAAAACCTATGTGAGAATGCTATTCATTGACTACAGCTCAGCCTTCAACACCATAGTGCCCTCATCAATAAGCTAAAGACCCTGGGACTAAACACATCTCTCTGCAGCTGGATCCTGGACTTCCTGACGGGCCGCCCCGAGGTGGAAAGGGTAGGTAACAACACATCCACCACGCTGATCCTCAACACAGGGGCCCCTCAGGGGTGCATGCTCAGCCCCCTCCTGTACTCCCTGTTCACTCATGACTGCATGGCCAGGCACGACTCCAACACCATCAGTAAATTTGCAGATGACACAACAGTGGTAGGCCTGATCACCGACAACAATGAGACAGCCTATAGGGAGGAGGTCAGACCTGGCCGTGCGGTGCCAGGACAACAACCCTCTCCCTCAACGTGATCAAGGGAGATGATTGTGGACTACAGGAAAAAAGAGGACCAAGCACACCAAGACAGTTGTGAAGTGAGCACGACAAAACCTATTCCCCCTCAGGAGACTGAAAAGATTTGGCATGGGTCCTCAGATCCTCAAAAGGTTCTACAGCTGAACCATCAAGATCATTCTGACTGGTTGCATCACTGCCTGGTATGGCAACGGCTCGGGCTCCGACCGCAAGGCACTTCAGAGGGTAGTGCGAACAGCCCAGTACATCACTGGGGCCAAGCTCCCTGCCATCCAGGACCTCTATACCAGGCAGTGTCAGAGGAAGGCCCTAAAAACTGTCAAAGACTCCAGCCACCCTAGTCATAGACTGTTCTCTCTTCTACCGCACGGCAAGCGGTACCGGAGCGCCAAGTCTAGGTCCAAGAGGCTTCTAAATTGCTTCTACCCCCAAGCCATAAGACTCCTGAACATCTAGTCAAATGGCTACCCAGACTATTTGCATCGCCCCCCCCCTCCACACCACCGCCGCTCTCTGTTGTCATGTATGCATAGTCACCTTAATAACTCTACCTACATGTACAAACTACCTCAACTAACCGGTGACCCTGCACATTGACTCTGTACCGGCACACCCCTGTTTATACAGTTGAAGTCGGAAGTTTACATACACTTAGGTTGGAGTCATTAAAATTCGTTTTTCAACCACTCCACAAATTTCTTGTTAACAAACTATAGTTTTGGCAAGTCGGTTAGGACAGCTACTTTGTGCATGACACAAGTCATTTTTCCAACAATTGTTTACAGACAGATTATTTCACTTATAATTCACTGTATCACAATTCCAGTGAGTCAGAAGTTTACATACACTAAGTTGACTGTGCCTTTAAACAGCTTGGAAATTCCAGAAAATTGTGGCTTTAGAAGCTTCTGATAGGCTAATTGACATAATTTGAGTCAATTGGAGGTGTACCTGTGGATGTATTTCAGATCTGTAATCTGATTACAATATTTTTGCTGGTAATGTAATGGATTACAGTTACAGGTTTTTGTAATCCCTTACATGTAACGGAGTACATGTAATCCGATACTCCCCAACCCTGTCTGTATATTGTCTCATACCCCTTCAACTAAAGCATCTCTAAAGCAAATATGAAGATGTGAATAACTTATCTACCCTCCTAAACCCCATATTGTTATTCTCTGTGCTTTCCCTTAGTCTACATCTTTCATCATGTGCTAGTGGATGATTTATACCACTTCTACCTTGATAAAACAAACCACAGCTTCTGCTTACTCTGTAGTAGACAGTATACACAGAAACCGTAAGATAATCATCTTGTCATGCAGACCCCAATGAATCAGAAGAGAAGAGACTAGTCTTTTAGTTTAGTCCGTTGGGGGAAGATAATCAATTAACCCAACATGGATGTCATTGTCTGTCTCCCCAGTCATCTGCCCAGCCCCTCAGCCTTTATTAAGAATCCTAAGGACTGGAGGGAATTACCTTTCCAGGAAGGTGCACATAGCATGCAATTCCACATGGATTATTACATCACCACTGGCAATTATGGAATTCAACTTAGCATTACTTCCCATCTGTGAAGGATCTGAGTCCAATGAAGAGGAAATCTTTAAAAATTTCAAAGGAGAATGACATTTACGACATGGACTACATACATACAGTCGAAGTCGGAAGTTTACATACACCTTAGCCAAATACATTTAAACTCAGTTTTTCACAATTCCTGACATTTAATCAGAGTAAAAATGTCCTGTCTTAGGTCAGTTAGGATCACCACTTTATTTTAAGAATGTGAAATGTCAGAATAATAGTAGAGAGAATGATTTATTTCAGCTTTTATTTCTTTCATCACATTCCCAGTGGGTCAGAAGTTTACATACACTCAATTAGTATTTGGTAGGATTGCCTTTAAAACATAAATCGGTAAGATGAAACTGTCTCTCATGAGGACCGCCACAGGAAAGGAAGACCCAGAGTTACCTCTTCTGCAGTGGACAAGTTCATTAGAGTTACCAGCCTCAGAAAGTTAAAGTAACAGACACATCTCAACATCAACTGTTCAGAATAGACTGCCTGAATCAGGCCTTTATGGTAGAATTGCTGCAAAGAAACCACTACTAAAGGACACAAACATGAAGAATAGACTTTCTTGGGTCAAGAAACACGAGCAATGGACATTAGAACGGTGGAAATCTAGTCCAAATTTGAGATTTTTGGTTCCAACCTCCATCTCGTTGTGAGATGCAGAATAAGTGAACGGATGATCTCTGCATGTGTAGTTCCCACCTTGAAGCATTGAGGAGTAGGTGTGATGGTGTGGGGGTCCTTTGCTGGTGACACTTTCAGTGATTTATTTAGAATTCAAGGCATACCTAACCAGCATGGCTACCACAGCATTCTGCAGCGATACACCATCCCATCTGGTTTTGGTTTAGTGGGACTATCATTTGTTTTTCAACAGAACAATGACCCAACACACCTCCATGCTGTGTAAGGGATATTTTACCAAGAAGCAGAGTGATGGAATGCTGCATCAGATGACCTGGCCTCCACAATCACCCGACCTCAACCCAATTGAGATGGTTTGGGATGAGTTGGATCGCAGAGGGAAGAAAAGCAGCCAACAAGTGCTTAACATATGTGGGAATTCATTCAAGACTGTTGGAAAAGCATTCCAGATGAAGCTGGTTTAGAGAATGCCAAGAGTGTGCAAAGCTGTCATCAAGGCAAAGGGTGGCTACTTTGAATAATCTCAAATATAAAATATATTTGGATTTGGTTAACACATTCTTGGTTGCTACATGATTCCATTTGTGTTATTTCATAGTTGTAATGTTTTCACTATTATTTTACAATGTAGAAAATAGTAAAAATTAAGACAAACTGTTGAATAATTAGGTGTGTCCAAACTTTTGACTGGTACTGTATATCAACACTAACAAATCCTACAATATACACGCTGGTATGATAAATGTTGACGTGTTTCAAAGACCTCTCGTTATCAGTATATTCCCCAAACTGGGTCACTTGTCAAGGGTTTGTGGATGGAAATGTTTCTGTGCTCTCATTCTGGGAGGAAGAGACTGACTGATGCAGAATGTAATGCCAGGAGTGGTTTGAGTATGCGGTGAGGTCATCCTGATTCGTTATCTAAGCTGGCTTGTTAGTTTTTGGCTTATGTTTTTCTCACTACTTTATGTCTGCACAAGTATGACAGAATCCACATTCAACCGGAAAAGTTTAGACATATTTTGTGGACGTAGGCCAGCAGAGTGCACACATTTTATCAAATTGATCAGTAAGTCTCAGTTGAAATAGGGAATTTTTCTAACAAGATAGGAAAAACATATCTCAAACTCTTTGGCTTCCCATAATCAAAACGACACAGTTAAATGCACAGTTTTTCCCCTTTGTGTGTGTGTGAGAAAGATGTGTGGATGTTGATGGTGACAAATACTGTGTCTGATGTTAAATTGGTTGTGTTAAAGATTCTCTCAACATCATGTCATTTAAGCTTGACCAACACTTAATTATGTACCACAACAATGATTAAAATGATTGTGAAGCCATTTATTAATATTAATTTGTCTTTGCACTTCATAAGGGGAGCCAACATCACTAAGGACAAACAATATTTCAATGAAAATTAAGCGAGAACATTATAATATCCAAATACATAATTTACATTAAGTGCTTATCTCAATGTTGCATGTTATCAATAGTTAAACAATGTTGGTAATATTTCTGTATTTTAAATACTGAACATTTGTCACTATTTCGTAAAGAGGGCACAACAAAACCTATTCCCCCTCAAGAGACTGAAAAGATTTGGCATGTGTCTTCAGATACTCAAAAGGTTCTACAGCTGCACCATCGAGAGCATCCTGACTGGTTGCATCACTGCCTGGTATGGCAATTGCTTGGGCTCCGACCTCAAGGCACTACAGAGTGTGAATGGCCCAGTACATCACAGGGGCCAAGCTCCCTGCCATCCAGGACCTCTATACCAGGCGGTGTCAGAGGAAGGCCCTAAAAATTGTCAAAGACTTCAGCCACCCTAGTCATAGACTGTTCTCTCTGCTACCGCACGGCAAGCGGTACCGGAGCGCCAAGTCTAGGTCCAAGAGGCTTCTAAATAGCTTCACCCCCAAGCCATAAGAATCCTGAACATCTAATCAAATGGCCACCCAGACTATTTGCATTGCCCCCCCCCCCCCCCCCCCCTTTACACCGCTGCTACTCTCTATGCATAGTCACTTTAATAACTCTACCTACATGTACATATTACCTTAACTAACCGGTACCGGCACACCCCTGCATATAATCTCGCTATTGTTATTTTACTGCTGCTCTTTAATGACTTGTTACTTTTATTTCTTATTCTTATCCGTATTTTTTAAAACTACATTGTTGTTTAGGGGCTTGTAAGTAAGCATTTCACTGTAAGGTCTACCTGTTGTATTCGGCGCATGTGACTAATACAATTTCATTTGATTTGATTTGAAGTAGTATTTAAAACATGAGAAAAACATTTCCCTCGAAGCATTATCTTCAATGCAGTAGTTAGTGGCATTGAATCTTCTTGTATGAGATGTTGTGGATATCCTGGAGAATGTGGAGGGCAGAGATTGATATGAAGCCTCTAAAGGTTAATCACCTCTCTGCTAATTCTGCGGCATATCTAATTAAACATCTGGCATTTCTCTTTCTCCAACATGAGCCAATTATCCTGTTACTAATGTATTATCAGCCCTCTGCCTCTGCTGGGTCGCTGAAATATCAGCCTGAGTGATAGGACTGCCTGCTGAAAAGTCCTGGTGCTCTGAACTCGTGAAGAATTGGGACCTACACTCATTGGCCAGTTTATTAGGTACACCACCCCTTTCACGAAAATTGTTAGCTTCCACAGACAGTGAGTCACGTGGCCGTGGCTTCCTATATACAGTTTGAGTCGGAAGTTTACATAGTTTAACTAGTTTTTCAACCACTCCACAAATTTCGTGTTAACAAACTATAGTTTTGGCGAGTCGGTTAGGATATCTACTTTGTGCATGACACAAGTCATTTTTCCAACAATTGTTTACAGACAGATTATTTCACTTATAATTCACTGTATCACAATTCCAGTGGGTCAGAAGTTTACATACACTAAGTTTACTGTGCCTTTAAACAGCTTGGAAATTCCAGAAAATTATGTCATGGCTTTAGAAGCTTCTGATAGGCTAATTGACATCATTTGAGTCATTTGGAGGTGTACCTGTGGATGTATTTCAAGGCCTACCTTCAAACTCAGTGCCTCTTTGCTTGACATCATGGGAAAATCAAAAGATATCAGCCAAGACCTCAGAAAAAAAATTGTAGACCTCCACAAGTCTGGTTCATCCTGGGGAGCAATTTCCAAACACCTGAAGGTACCACGTTCATCCGTACAAACAATAGTACGCAAGTATAAACACCATGGGATCACGCAGCTGTCATACCGCTCAGGAAGGAGACACATTCTGTTTCCTAGAGATGAACGTACTTTGGTGTGAAAAGTGCAAATCAATCCCAGAACAACAGCAAAGGACCTTGTGAAGATGCTGGAGGAAACAGGTACAAAAGTATCTATATTCACAGTAAAGCGAGTCCTATATCGACATAACCTATAAGGCCGCTCAGCAAGGAAGAAGCCACTGTTCCAAAACCGCCATAAAAAAGCCAGACTACGGTTTGCAATTGCACATGGGGACAAAGATTGTATATTTTGGAGAAATGTCCTCTGGTCTGATGAAACAAAAATAGAACTGTTTGGCCATAATGACCATTGTTATGTTTGGAGGAGAAAGGGGGAGGCTTGCAAGCCGAAGAACACCATCCCAACCGTGACACATGGGGGTGGCAGCATCATGTTGTGGGGGTGCTTTGCTGCAGGAGGGACTGGTGCACTTCACAAAATTGATGGCATCATGAGAAGGAAAATGATGTGGATATATTGAAGCAACATCTCAGGACATCAGTCAGGAAGTTAAAGCTTGGTCGCAAATGGGTCTTCCAAATGGACAATGACCCCAAGCATACTTCCAAAGTTGTGGCAAAATGGCTTAAGGACAACAAAGTCAAGGTATTGGAGTGGCCATCACAAAGCCCTGACCTCAATCCTATAGAAAATTTGTGGGCAGAACTGAAAAAGCGTGTGTGAGCAAGGAGGCCTACAAACCTGACTCAGTTACACCAGCTCTGTCAGGAGGAATGGGCCAGAATTCACCCAATTTATTGTGGGAAGCTTGTGGAAGGCTACCCGAAATGTTTGACCCAAGTTAAGCAATTTTAAGGCAATCCTACCAAATATTAATTGAGTGTATATAAACTTCTGACCCACTGGGAATGTGATGAAAGAAACAAAAGCTTAAATAAATCATGCTCTCTACTATTATTCTGACATTTCACATTCTTAAAATAAAGTGGTGATCCTAACTGACCTAAGAAAGATAATTTTTTCTAGGATTAAATGTCAGGAATTGTGAAAAACTGAGATTAAATGTATTTGGCGAAGGTGTATGTAAACTTCCGACTTTAACCGTAAATCAGGTAGATGGGCATCTAGGCATTCAGTTACTGTTCGTTGTAATGTTACAATGGGCAAAACCAGTGACCTAAGCGAATTTGAGCGTGGTATGATCGTCAGTGCCACACGCGCCGGTTCCAGTATCTATATAATGTCTGACTGGTTGCATTACTGCCTGGTTTGGCAACTGCTCGGCCCCCGACCGCAAGGCACTACAGAGGGTAGTGTATACGGCCCAGTACATCACTTATGCCAAGCTTCCTGCCATCCAGGTCCTCTATACCAGGCGGTGTCAGAAGGCCCTAAAAATTGTCAAAGACTCCAGCCACCCTAGTCATAGACTGTTCTCTGTGCTACCGCACGACAAGTGGTACCGGAGCGCCAAGTCTAGGTCCAAGAGGCTTCTAAACAGCTTCTACCCCCAAGCCATAAGACTCCTGAACATCTAGTCAAATTTCTACCCAGACTATTTGCTTCCCCCCCCCCCCCCTCACACCGCTGCTACTCTCTGTTGTTATCATCTATGCATATTCACTTTAATATTCACTCCCGGGTGGCGCAGTGGTCAAGGGCACTGCATCGCAGTGCTAGCTACGCCACCAGAGTCTCTGGGTTCGCGCCCAGGCTGGGCTGGGTTCGCGCCCAGGCTCTGTCGCAGCCGGCCGCAACCGGGAGGTCCGTGGGGCGACGCACAATTGGCATAGCGTCGTCCGGGTTAGGGAGGGTTTGGCCGGTAGGGATATCCTTGTCTCAGTATGTAAAATGTAATAAAATGTATGCACTCTACTGTAAGTCGCTCTGGATAAGAGCGTCTGCTAAATGACTAAAATGTAAATGTAAAAATGTAATAACTCTACTTACGTATTACCTAAACTAACCGGTGCCCCCGCACATTGACTCTGTACCAGTATCCCCCTGTATATAGTCTTGCTATTGTTATTTTACTGCTGCATTTTAATTACTTTTATTTCTTATTCTTATTCATATATTTTTTTTTAACTGCGTTGTTGGTTAGGGGCTCATAAGTAAGCATTTCACTGTAAGGTCTACACTTGTTGTGTTTGGAGCATGTGACTAATAACATTTGATTTGATTTGAGAGTCCGGATTTGGAGTAAGCAGCATGAGTCCATGGCCCCATCCTGCCTGGTGTCAACAGTACAGGCTGGTGGAGGTGGTGTAATTGTCACTCCCTTATCTGTTTCACCTGTCTTGTGCTTGTCTCCACCCCCCTCCAGGTGTTGCTCATTTTCCTCATTATCCCCTATGCATTTACACCTGTGTTTTCTGTTTGTCTGTTGCCAGTTTGTCTTGTCTCGTCAAGCCTACCAGTGTGTTTTTCCCATACTCCTGTTCCTCTCTAGCCCTTGTTTTTCTATTTTTTCCAGTTTTGACCGCTATGCCTCCCCTGACCCTGAGCCTGCCTGCCGTTCTGTACCTGTCTGACACTACCCTGGATTACCAACCTCTGCTTGCCCTTGACCTGTCGTCTGCCTGCCCCCCTGTTTTGTTAATAAACATCTGTGATTCGAACTGTCTGCATCTGGGTCTTATCCTAAGGTCTGATAGTACGAACTGGCTATAACTGACCCAGCAGACTCAGACCAGCTCCGCAACACCGTCTCCTCCCAATGATTCACCATTGGAAGACACGAGGAGTTACTTCAAGGGCTTATGGAAGGATTCCAGACCTTGGCGGGAACGTGCATTTATACATTGCTGGAGCAATTCGGCAGATTGTCTGTTATTCAGCCCGCCACTTTAGTAACCCCCCAGACTGTCAGTTACCCCACTACCAGCGGCGCTTCTCCCCAATTCACACCTGCTTCCCGAGAACCCCACTTACTTCCTCCGTCGCGCTACGCTTGAGATCCAGGATCCTGCCTTGCGTTTCTCTCCCAGTGTTCTCTAAACTTTGAGCTGCAGCCCTCGATAGCTCGAGGATAGCGTACTTGATAACGCTGATGCCTGGAAGGGCTCTCGCCTGGGCTACAGCGTGTTGGAAGAAACAATCCACCGTTTGCTTCAGTCTGGAGGAGTTTGTGGCTAAGGTACGTAAAGTGTTTGATTCTCCGTTGTCCGGGAGAGATGCGGCTCGTAAGCTGCTCCAACTGCGTCAGGACTACCGTAGTGTAGCAGACTACACAGTGGATTTTCACACATTGGCGGCTGATAGTGCCTAGGACCTGGAGCCCTGTTTGACGCGTTCCTTCATGGATTATCGGAGGAGGTTAAAGACGAGCTCGCAGCCCGGGAACTGCCTACGGATCTTGACCCGCTCATCGCCTTGACTATCCGGATCGATAGGCGGCTACGGGAATGTAGGAGGAAGAGGTGGTCTGATTCCGGTCCTACTCACTCGCCCAAGGATCCCACCTTGCTTCCGAGGAATCCCGGAAGTCCCCGGAATCTACGTTCCCAAGAGAATCCGAGGTTACCCAAGTTCCACCGAGAATCTCCAAGGAGTGCCGACTCACCTTTTCCGGAGCCGACGCAACTCGGCAGAGCTAGGCTGCCTCCAGTCGAACGTTTAAGCAGACTTAACACTCGGACTATTGGTCATTACGTGTCCTGCTGTCTATTAAAACATCAGACTCATCAGTTGATACTAGTACTCTGGTGGGCCATACAGAGAATTTTCCTCCTCCCCTTACTCGCACCCCTCTCCATGCCATCCTGCTGTGGGGCAACCAGTCGAAATCTCTCCGGATTCTCATTGAAACTGGGGCCGATGAGAGTTTCATGGACGCTACCCTGGTGTCAGAGCTGGGCATCCCCACTCATCCCCTCTCCATTCCCATGGACGTTAGAGCGCTGGATGGGCGCTCTATAGGCAGAGTCACCCACAATACTACTCCTACCAACCTACGATTGTCAGGGAACCACAGTGAGTCTATGTAGTTCATGCTCATTAAGTCTCATCAGGTACCTGTGGTATTGGGTTCCAGGTTCCTGTGGTATTTCCTTGGCTTGAGCGACACAATCCCCTTTTAAACTGGACTGCTGGGGCCATCATGGGCTAGAGCCCGTTCTGCCATGCCCATTGCCTGAAGTCGGCGCAGCCTGCCCCGGGACGTCTTCCTGTGGGCTCGGAAGAAGCTTCGGACCTTTCTGCCGTACTAGGACCTCCGGGAGGTTTTCAGCAAGGCCCGGGCCACTTTTCTTCCACCGCATCGACCCTATGACTATCGGATCCACCTTCTCTCAGGCATTACACCACCCCGGGGATGGCTGTATTCACTGTCGGGTCCGGAGACCAAGGCTATGGAGAAGTACGTCGAGTACTCCCTGGCTACAGTGTGTATCTGTCCTTCTGCCTTCACCGCCAGGGTTCTTCTTTGTGGAGAAGAGGGACAAAACCCTGCGCCCGTGCATCGACTCCCGAGGCCTCAATGACATCACGGTTAAGAACCGCTACCACTCATCGCCTCGGCTTTTGAGTTGCTCCATGGGGCCACCATTTTCTCTAAGTTGGACCTACAGAACGCCTACCATTTGGTGCGGATACGTATACGGGAGTGGAAGACAGCCTTCATTGCTGTTAGCGGACACTACGAATATCTGGTGATGCCATTCGGTCTGACCAACTCTCCTGCTGTGTTCCAGGCCCTGGTCTCTATGACATGTTGAACCGGTTCGTGTTCATCTACCTCAACGACATCCTCGTCTTTTCCCAACACGTTCTCCACATTCGACAGGTCCTCCAGCATCTCCTGGAGAACCAACTTTTTGTCAAAGGAGAGAAATGAGCGTTCCATTGCTCCACCATATCCTTGCTTGGATACATCATCGCTGCTTGTAATGTGCAGATGGATCCTGGAAATGTGAGAGCGGTGGTGGATTGGCCCCAACCCACGTCCAGAGTGCAGCTGCAACACTTCTTAGGATTTGCCCATTTCTATTGCCATTTTATCGAGGGTTACAGCACCCTGGCTTCCCCCCTTTCAGTACTCACCTCTCCCAAGGTTCCGTTCCTGTGGTCCCCAGATGCTGACCGGGCGTTCCTGGACCTTAAGCACCGCTTCACTACAGCTCCATTATTAATCCATTCGGACCCATCCCATCAGTTCGTGGTGGAGGTAGACGCTTCGGATGTTGGAGTGGGGGCTCTCCTGTCCCAGTATTCTGCCCTGGGAAACTGCATCCCTGCGGCTGCATCCCTGTGCCTTCTTCTCCCATAGTCTTAATGCCACTGAGAGGAATTATGATGTGTGGAATCAAGAACTAATCGCGGTGAAGATGGCATTGGAGGAGTGGAGGCACTGGTTAGAGGGGGCGGAACATCCATTCATTGGGTGGATGGATCACAATAACCTGGAATATCTCCGCACCGCCAAGCCTCTCAACTCGAGGGAAGCTCGATGGGCCCTGCTGTTCACCCGGTTAAACTTTACCATCTCCTACTACTCAGGGTCCAAGAATGTTAAGCTGGATACGTTTTCACCCCGATGCTACACCCTTGAACCACGAGACCATCCTTCCTACCTCGTGTCTGGCGGCTATACTCATCTGTGGAATAGATAACCAGGTCTGTGAGGCGCAGCGGGGGGCCCGGCTAAACTGATGTTTGTCCCAGATGCTCCCTGGTCCTGGAATGGGCTCATTCCTCCAGGCTTGCCTGCCACTCTGACTCCAGTCAGACCCTGGCCTTTGTGCAACAACGCTTTTGGTGGCCCACCATGGTCCCTGACGTCTCCGTGTTCATCGCCGCCTGCACTGTCTGTGCTCAGAATAAGACTCCTCGGCAAGCTCCGGCTGGCCTCCTTCAACCTCTTCCTGTCCCTCACCGTTCCTGGTCGCATATATCCCTAGACTTTGTCACTGGTCTCCCTCCGTCTGATGGCAACACCACAATCCTCACAGTGGTGGACAGGTTTTCCAAAGCCGCCCATTTCATTCCCCTCCCCAAGCTATCATCTGCCAAGGAGACGGCCCAGCTCATGGTGCAGCACGTCTTCCAGGTCTATGGACTTCCGGTGGACATGGTCTCTGACCGTGGTCCTCAGTTCTCATCCTGGTTCTGGAAGGCGTTCTGCACACACATTTGGTCGTCGGCCAGCCTGTCTTCCGGCTTTCACCCCCAGTCTAACAGCCAGTCGGAGCAAGCTAATCAGGACCTAGAGGCAACTCTTCATTGCCTTGTCTCCGCCAACCTCACATCCTGGAGCCAGCAACTCGTGTGGGTAGAATACACGCACAACACACTCCCCTACTCAGCCACTGGTCTCTCGCCTTTTGAGTGTTCGATGGGCTATCAGCCCCCGCTCTTCCCTGAGCAAGAAGAAGAGGTCAACATATCCTCGGCCCAGATGTTCGTCAACCGCTGTCGCCGTACCTGGAAGAGAGTCCGGTCTGCTCTTCTCAAGTTCACCTCCAGGTATTGACGACAAGCAGACCACCACTGAATCCCAGCTCCCCGTTATCGTCTCGCGCAGAGGGTATAGCTGTCCAATCGTGATCTGCCCCTCTGGGTGCAGTCCCGTAAACTTTCCCCCCGTTTTATTGGTCATTTCCCCATCTCTAAGATCCTTAGCCCTTCTGCTGTTAGTCTTCTGTTGCCCCGCACCCTCCATATACATACCACTTTTCATGTATCAAGGATTAAACCTCTGTCTCACAGCCCTCTGTCTTCTCTTTCCAGTTTCTGCCATTGTGTACCTTTCTGACTCTACCCTGGATTACTGACCTCTGCCTGCCCTTGACCTGTCGTCTGCCTGCCCCCCTGTTTTGGTGTGGGGAATGTTTTCCTGGCACACGTTAGGTCTCTTGATACCAATTGAGCAATGTTTCCATGCCCCGAAGAATTCGGGCTGTTCTGGAGGCAAATTGGGTCCGACCCGTTACTAGATGGATGTACCTATTAAACTGACCACTGAGTGTATCTGCTTCTTATGTCAGAAGACTGTGGTAATGTGTGCAAGTAGAATGGTTGAACAGCTTATATAGAATCACTCTCTCACTGACCCCAAGACATCCGAGTGGAGGCAAAACAATACATACAGTAGCCAGGGGGTCATTTTCAAGGCTAAATGTACTCGACAAATTGAGAGTTTAGAGTAGCACATTTGAGGACAATGTAGGGAGGTTAACATATGAGTACTCTGAAGATAATGGTTTTGCTGCAAAATTGTTTTGGTGTCACGTCCCCCAAGAGACAAGTTTTTTTTTTCTCTGTTATGTTTTTTCACACAGAAGTGACTATGCTGACAGATGTTTAATGTAAAAGTGTTTGGAAAGACTCCTTCCCACGGTGGTGATTTTACTGCAGAGAATATATCTCCCAGTAAGGCGGCAGGTAGCCTTGTGGTTAGAGTGTTGGACTAGTAAACGAAAGGTTGTAAGATTGAATCCCCGAGCTGACAAGGTAAAAATCTGTTGATCTGCCCCTGAACCAGGCAGTTAACCCACTGTTCCTAGGCCGTCATTGAAAATAAGAATTTGTTCTTAATGTTCCTAGGCCGTCATTGAAAATAAGAATTTGTTCTTAACCTGTCTGGCTCTGGCGTTCCGCCAGCGGAACTCCTCCCACATTCCACTGAAAAGGCAGAGCGCGAAATTCAAAATATATATTTTTGAAATATTTAACTTTCACACATTAACAAGTCCAATACAGCAAATGAAAGGTACACATCTTGTGAATCCAGCCAACATGTCCGATTTTTAAAATGTTTTACAGCGAAAACAGCACGTATATTTATGTTAGCTCACCACCAAATACAAAAAAGGACAGACATTTTTCACAGCACAGGTAGCATGCACAAAGCCAACCTAACTAACCAAGAACCAACCAAACTAACCAACAAACAACTTCATCAGATGACAGTCTTATAACATGTTATTCAATAAATCTATGTTTTGTTCGAAAAATGTGCATATTTCAGGTATAAATCATAGTTTACATTGCAGCTACAATCAGAAATTGCACCGAAAGCAGCCAGAATAATTACAGACACCAACGTCAAATACCTAAATACTCATCATAAAACATTTCTGAAAAATACATAGTGTACAGCAAATGAAAGACAAGCATCTTGTGAATCCAGCAAATATTTACGATTTCTTAAGTGTTTTACAGCGAAAACACAATATAGCGTTATATTAGCTTACCACAATAGCCAGAAACACAAGCCATTCCCCAGTAGCAAAAGTTAGCGATCGTAACAAACCAGCAAAAGATATATAATTTTTGACTAACCTTGATAAGCTTCATCAGATGACAGTCCTATAACATCAGGTTATACATACACTTATGTTTTGTTCGAAAATGTGCATATTTAGAGCTGAAATCAGTGGTTATACATTGTGCTAACGTAGCATCTTTTTCCCACAACGTCCGGATATTTTTCTGACACTTTTTCTGACACACATATTCTGACCAAATAGCTATTCATAAACATAACTAAAAAATACATGTTGTATAGGAAATGATAGATACACTAGTTCTTAATGCAATCGCCGTGTTAGAATTCTAAAAATAACTTCATTACGACATCCAGCTTAGGTATAGCGAGAGAGTACCCAAAAGCTGGGCGCAAACGACTAGCACAACATGTTCGACAGATATATGAAATAGCATCATAAAATGGGTCCTACTTTTGCTGATCTTTCATCAGAATGTTGTACAAGGGGTCCTTTGTCGGGAACAATCGTTGTTTGGATTTAGAACGGCCTTTTTCCCTCTCGATTTAGCAAGCACACTTGCCAAGTGGCGCGAATCTCTCCATCGTAAACAAACTCAGAGAACGGAACACGGCAAAACTCCCGAAAAAATTTCAATAATCTGATTAAACTATATTGAAAAAACATACTTTACGATGATATTGTCACATGTATCAAATAAAATCAAAGCCGGAGATATTAGTCGTCCATAACGACAGCTTATCAGAAGGCAAATCCAGGTCCCTGCTCGCGCTCTCCAGAAAACAGGAAACTGGTGACACGTCATGCCAAGAGCTATAATTCGAGCCCAGATCAAGTTACACACTCAATTTCTTCTCTCACTGCTTGTCGACATCTAGTGGAAGACGTATGAAGTGCATCTAAACTAATAAATATCAAGGACTTTAATTGGCAGCCCCTAGAAGAGTGCATCGATTTCAGATTTTCCACTTCCTATCAGGAAGTTTGCTGCAAAAGGAGTTCTGTTTTACTCACAGATATAATTCAAACGGTTTTAGAAACTAGAGAGTGTTTTCTATCCAATAGTAATAATAATATGCATATTGTACGAGCAAGAATTGAGTACGAGGCCGTTTAAATTGGGCACGATTTTCCCCCAAAGTGAAAACAGCGCCCTCTGTCCTCAACAGGTTTTAACTGACTTGCCTAGTTAAATAAAGGTAAAAAAAAAACTTGAACCAAGCCTTCATTAATTTCCTCCATGAATGGAATGACTTCCCAGTGGAGGAAATTTGAAGAAACTTTGTTCCTGTCATCAAGCTTGGTCATATGAGCTGGATTGATACCTTTACAGTGAGGGAAAAAAGTATTTGATCCCCTGCTGATTTTGTACGTTTGCCCACTGACAAAGAAATGATCAGTGTATAATTTTAATGGTAGGTGTATTTGAACAGTGAGAGACAGAATAATAACAAAAAAATCCAGAAAAACGCATGTCAAAAATGTTATAAATTGATTTGCATTTTAATGAGGGAAATAAGTATTTGACCCCTCTGCAAAACATGACTTAGTACTTGGTGGCAAAACTCTTGTTGGCAATCACAGAGGTCAGACGTTTCTTGTAGTTGGCCACCAGGTTTGCACACATCTCAGGAGGGATTTTGTCCCACTCCTCTTTGCAGATCTTCTCAAAGTCATTAAGAGTTCGAGGCTGACGTTTGGCAATCGGAACCTTCAGCTCCCTCCACAGATTTTCTGGGATTAAGGTCTGGAGACTGGCTAGGCCACTCCATGACCTTAATGTGCTTCTTCTTGAGCCGCTCCTTTGTTGCCTTGGCCGTGTGTTTTGGGTCATTGTCATGCTGGAATACCCATCCACGACCCATTTTCAATGCCCTGGCTGAGGGAAGGAGGTTCTCACCCAAGATTTGACGGTACATGGCCCTGTCCATCGTCCCTTTGATTTGGTGAAGTTGTCCTGTCCCCTTAGCAGAAAAACACCCCCAAAGCATAATGTTTCCACCTCCATGTTTGACGGTGGGGATGGTGTTCTTGGGGTCATAGGCAGCATTCCTCCTCCTCCAAACACGGCGAGTTGAGTTGATGCCAAAGAGCTCCATTTTGGTCTCATCTGACCACAACACTTTCACCCAGTTGTCCTCTGAATCATTCAGATGTTCATTGGCAAACTTCAGACGGGCATGTATATGTGCTTTCTTGAGCAGGTGGACCTTGCGGGCGCTGCAGGATTTCAGTCCTTCACGGCGTAGTGTGTTACCAATTGTTTTCTTGGTGACTGGTCCCAGCTGCCTTAAGATCATTGACAAGATCCTCCCGTGTAGTTCTGGGCTGATTCCTCACCGTTCTCATGATCATTGCAACTCCACGAGGTGAGATCTTGCATGGAGCCCCAGGCCGAGGGAGATTGACAGTTATTTTGTGTTTCTTCCATTTGTGAATAATCACACCAACTGTTGTCACTTTCTCACCAAGCTGCTTGGGGATGGTCTTGTAGCCCATTCCAGCCTTGTGTAGGTCTACAATCTTGTCCCTGACATCCTTGGAGGGCTCTTTGGTCTTGGCCATGGTGGAGAGTTTGGAATCTGATTGATTGATTGCTTCTGTGGACAGGTGTCTTTTATACAGGTAACAAGCTGAGATTAGGAGCACTCCCTTTAAGAGTGTGCTCCTAATCTCAGCTCATTACCTGTATAAAAGACACCTGGGAGCCAGAAATCTTTCTGATTGAGAGGGGGTCAAATAGTTATTTCCCTCATTAAAATGCAAATCAATTTATAACATTTTTGACATGCGTTTTTCTGGATTTTTTGTTGTTGTTATTCTGTCTCTCACTGTTCAAATAAACCTGCCATTAAAATTATAGACTGATCATTTCTTTGTCAGTGGGAAAATGTACAAAATCAGCAGGGGATCAAATACTTTTTTCCCTCACTGTAAGTGTCTTGTACCTTTTTCCCTGATGTTCTCATAATGTTTTGATGTTGCTTAGTAGATTCTCAGAGAAATGTATTTCATAGGTGTAGCATGGAAATCTTAACTTTTATATAATATAAAGTATAACGAATTTAGTTTAGTTTTTGAAAATTAAAAACAGAGAACATGAACCTTCATCCGTGTTCTATGACATTATGTACATTTAACTTTGTACATGTTACATTTCATGCTGCTCTCAAAATGTTTTCTTTTTGTGCATGGATAGGTTTTCAAGGTAATAGTTATAGAGTATTTATAGCTAGATTACTCCTAAACTTGATCCTATCCATAACACCTAAATTGCTATCTGTACATTTAAAACAATAAAAGTATGGCAAACTGTAATTGTATTATTAGAAAAATCATGTAATTGCATGTAAAAAGGTTTGTGTGAAAATGCCATGCTTTTCTAAATGTACATTCTAAAAAGGCTTGAGAAAACATAGCAACACAGACACAAGGCAAATGCATTCCTATTGTCAGATTAAAGCTTTCCAAATCAATTGTGGGGTATTCTTGGTTCTCCCTATATGAATTAATACTTGACCCACTCTAAAGTGATGCTGCTTGGGAGGAGCAATTGTCACACTTGCCTCATTCATACTTAGAAATGGAATGGGAGTATACTGCACCATTTTACTTATTTATCTAAAGAGCAATTACTGTCTGGGTTTACACAGCCCAATACAAGTCCTGTGAGACGGAGTAGCCTATGATAACCCTGTCACCACCAACCCCCTCTTCACTCAGCAATTCATTGTTAAACTCGACCAAGCACAAAAGCCTTGTTTCATTTTTCACCCTGCTCCCCTCCCCCTGTGATTGTTGATTGTCTATCTCCCTCTCCGCCTGCCAGCCCAGTGCAGGGAGACGGCATCTATAACCACATGGATCAACAAAACAATCTGTCTGGAACACACACACACACACAAACACACACACTGCAGAATTCTTAGCTTGTTATATTGCTATAGCTGTCTTGTTGGGCAGTCCTTGCAAATGCTCGTTACCTCATGAGCATTAACCATAGCCCAAAGCATAGTGGTGTTTTTTTGTTCTGTGTTATGTAATGTGTTATTTAAGGTTCAGTATTGTTTCCAAGGAGTTTGCTCACAGAAACAACAAATTACAGGAAATCATGACTCGCAATTAAACACTGGACAATATGTAACTGATTACAGCTTAATATTAAGCTGTTTAACAATGGTGTCTGTCTGTTGTCTGTCTCCAAGATTAAAGTGGATCTCATATAAAATGCTATTCCAGCCTAGACATCTCAAACTAAATGAGCTACAGTAGCACATCAAATATAGAAGTGAGAGTGGGAGTGTGAAATCCTCCAGCAGGTGCATTGTATAAGTAATTCCAGGAAAATAACAGTTGTGTGATGTGGAAATGTAGCAGCCTTTGCGGCTGTGTGGGGAGACAGATACAGTAGGGGCCTTAGGATGTTCTCGCTGTGAGTGGTGAACATCTGCCTCAGGTTAAATTAGTTTACTTTTTCAATCAGTAGTTTCATATTTTAATGTCACGTGCACAAATACAGTGAAATGCCTTTCTTGCAAGCTCTAAACCCAACAATGCACTAATCAATATGAATGTAGTACTAAAAATAACATAAGGTAGAACAAAAACACACAAGAAATAAAAATAAAAATACAAGAAGTAAGTAAGCTATGTACAGGGTCAGTTCCAATACCATATTTACAATGCGCAGGAATACTGGAGTGATATAGGTAGATATGTATAGGGGTAAGGTGACTAGGCATCAGGATGTATGATAAACAGAGTAGCAGCAGTCATATATATATATATAATATGATTGTATGTGAATGTGTGTGCTTGTGTGGAATCAGTAACAATGTGTGTGCATGTTATGAGTGTGTGAGCAAATGAAGTGTGTGTGTGTGTGTGTGCGTGTGTGTGTGTGAGCAAATGAAGTGTGTGTGTGTGTGTGTGTGTGTGTGTGTGTGTGTGTGTGTGTGTGTGTGTGTGTGTGTGTGTGTGTGTGTGTGTGTGTGTGTGTGTGTGTGTGTGTGTGTGTGTGTGTGTGTGTGTGTGTGTGTGTGTGTGTGATGTCAGTGTGCTGAATGTGTAGAGTCATTTGAGTGTGCCTAAAATAAAATACAAGGGTCAACTTAGATAGTCCATGTAACCCTTTAGTTAGCTATTTAGCAGTCTTATGGCTTGGCGATAGAAGCTGTTCAGGAGCCTGTTGGTGCACTGATACCGCTTGCTGTGCGGAAGTAGAGCGAACAGTCTATGACTTGGGTGGCTGGAGTGTTTAACGTTTTTCCCGGGCCTTCCTTTCACATCGCCTGATATAGAGGTCCTGGATGGCAAGGAGCTCGGCCCCAGTGATGTACTGGGCTGGCTGTACCACCCTCTGTAGATCCATGTGATCAAGGGCAGTGCTGTTGCTATACCAAGCAGTGATGCAGCCAGTCAAGATGCTCTCAATGGTGCAGCTGTAGAACTTTTTGAGGATTTGGGGCCCATGCCAAACCTTTTCAACCTCCTGAGGGGGAAGAGGTGCTGTCAGACCTTCTTCATGACTGTGTGTGGACCATTTTATGTCCTTAGTGATTTGGACACAGAGGAACTTGAAGCTCTCAACCTACCCCGCTGCAGCACAGTTGCTGTAGTCCACGATCAGCTCCTTGGACTTACTAACATTGAGGGAGAGGTTGTTGTCCCGGCACCACACTGTCAGGTCACTGACCTCTTCCATGTAGGCTGTCTCATTGTCACCGGTGATCAGGCCTACCACTGTTGTCTCATCAGCAAACTTGATGATTGTGTTGGGGTTGTACGTGGCCACGCAGTCATGGGTGAACAGGGAGTATAGAAGGGGACTAAGCACACACCGTGTTGATGGTCAGCGTAGCGGAGGTGATGTTGCCTACCCTCACCACCTGGGGTCAGCTCATCAGGAAGACCAGGATCCAGTTGCAGAGGGAGTGTTCAGTCCCAGGGTCCTAAGTTTGGTCACTAACTTGGAGGGGACAATGGTATTGAATGCTAAGCTGTAGTTAATGAACAGCATTCTCACATAGGTATTCCTTTTATCTAGGCGGGTCAGGGCAGTGTGGAGTGGAAATTAGTTTGCGTCGTCTATTGATCTGTTTGGGCGGTATGCAAATTGGAGTGGGTCCAGGGAGTCTGGGATGATGGATTTGATGTGTGCCCTAACCAGCCATTCAAAGTGCTTCATGATTACAGATGTGAGTGCCACAGGACGGTAGTCATGGTGGCATGAATTGTTAGAGAACTTAGGAACAGGAATGATGGTGGTTAGCATTAGACGTGGGGATTACAGACTGAGACGGTGAGGTTGAAAATGACCGTGAATATACCTGCCAGATGTTCTACACATGCTATGAGAATGCACCCTGGAATCAGAAGGTGATGAACAAAAGCCTAATGATACAGTTTTATGCATTTGTTTCAGTGCTTATGTTTCAAATCAAGTCTCTTCAGAATGCCGAAACCAATGAGTGTTCAGTGCTCTTGATATTTCACTTTATCTCCACAGTTTCTCTATCAATTGATGCCCTTGTCCAGGTTGCTTGCTGCTAGCTGGCCAGTGCTGCATCAGGGTCTGAGCGTAAACAATCCACAGTCTGGATTATGGGTGCTGAGCAGAGGAGGCTGGTGGGAGGATCTAAAGGAGTATGGGCTGATTGTAATGGCTGGAATGGAATACATGGAAATGAGTCAAACGTGGTTTCCATATGTTTGATACCGTTTAATTCATTCCATTCTAACCATTACAATTAGCCTGTTCTCCTATTGTTCCTCCCACCAGCCTCCTCTGGTGCTGAGTCAAACTGAGGTATTTACTGTTGTGAGAAGCAGCTGACGCTGTGAAATCACCATCTATCATTCTCCCCTACCCATGATGCACAAATGACCCGCTCCATTGACTACAAAGTGCAGACACCTCATTGGGCATCTATAGGCTACAAATCCACCCACAGCCTGGCTATGCATGCAGGAGCTACATGAAGTAGCCCAATAATGCATAGAAGTTTTGAGAACTTTTGCAAGCTTTTGCAAGGCTCTTGACATTTTGGTGAAAGCACATAAACATGAGAGTTACATTAACCTGTCGATGTGGTAATAATATAATATTGCTGCTGTTCGCACACTCCTGCCAGTACTTGAATCGGGTCATTTATATTTTTGCATTGTCACTATGGTAACCAGTTATTTTGTGCAACCATCCACCTGCTATAGGATTCAGCTTGAATAATTCAAATGGCTGAACAACTTAGTTCAAGACAATGATGTATATAAACTCTGAATATCTGAAGCGATGTATTGGCCAATGAGAGGCTTTGAAGCCACCGGTCGGCTATATTGGCACTCCTCAGAAAAGCAGTTTTGCATAGGAATGAATAAAATTCTATAGTATTTCATTGAAACATTTCAAGGACAAAATTACATGTATTTATTTATGTAGTCGGGACAGTATTTATTTTTATTTTTTTATTTAACCTTTATTTAACTAGGCAAGTCAGTTAAGAACAAATTCTTATTTACAATGACGGCTTACCAACAGGGAAAAGGCCTCCTGCGGGGATGGGGACTGGGATTAAAAATACAAATAAATTAAATACAAATATAGGACAAAACACACATCATGACAAGAGAGAAAACAGAACACTACATAAAGAAACCTAAGACAACAGCATAGCATGGCAGCAACACATGACAACACAGCATGGTAGCAACACAACATGACAACAACATGGTAGAAACATAACATGGTAGCAGCGCAAAACAGGGAACAAACATTATTTGGCACAGACGACAGCACAAAAGGCAAGAAGGTAGAGACAGCAATACATCACGCAAAGCAGCCACAACTGTCAGTAAGAGTTTCCATGATTGAGTCTTTGAATGAAGAGATTGAGATAAAACTGTTCAGTTTGAGTGTTTGTTGCAGCTCGTTCCTGTCACTAGCTGCAGCGAACTGAAAAGAGGAGCGACACAGGGATGTGTGTGCTTTGGGGACCTTTAACAGAATGTGACTGGCAGAACAAGTGTAGTATGTGGAGGATGAGGGCTGCAGTACATATCTCAGATAGGGGGAAGTGAGGCCTAAGAGGGTTTTATAAATAAGCATCAACCAGTGGGTCTTGTGACGGGTGTACAGAGATGACCAGTTTACAGAGGAGTATAGAGTGCAGTAATGTGTCCTATAAGGAGCATTGGTGGCAAATCTGATGGCCGAATGGTAAAGAACATCTAGTCGCTCGAGAGCACCCTTACCTGCCGATCTATAAATTACATCTCCATAATCTAGCATGGGTAGGATGGTCATCTGAATCAGGGTTAGTTTGGCAGCTGGGGTGAAAGAGGAAAGATTACGATAGAGGAAACCAAGTCTAGATTTAACTTTAGCCTGCAGCTTTGATATGTGCTAAGAGAAGGACAGTGTACCATCTAGCCATACTCCCAAGTACTTGAATGATATGACTACCTTAAGCTCTAAACCCTCAAAGGTAGTAATCACACCTGTTGGGAGAGGCATTCTTCTTACCAAACCACATGACCTTTGCCTCGTAAGTGTTCTGAACAAGGTTAAGGGCAGAGAAAGCTTGTTGAACACTAAAAAAGCTTTGTTGTAGAGCGTTTAACACAAAATCCAGGGAGGGGCCAGCTGATTATTACACTGTATCATCTGCATATAAATGGATGAGAGAGCTTCCTACTGCCTGAGCTATGCTGTTGTAAATTGAGAAGAGTAAATTGAGAAGAGCGTTGGGCCTAGGCTCGAGCCTTGGGGTACACCCTTGGTGACAGGCAGTGGCAGAGATATCAGATGTTCTGACTTTATACAATGCACTCTTTGAGAGAGGTACTGTAGTTAGCAGACCAGGCCAAAGACTCTCAGAGACACCAATACTCCTTAGCCGGCCCACAAGAATGGAACGGTCTACTGTATCAAAAGCTTTGGCCATGTCAATAAAAATAGCAGCACAACATTGCTTAGAATCAAGGGCAATGGTGACATCATTGAGGACCTTTAAGGTTGCAGTGACACATCCATAACCTGAGCGGAAACAAGATTGCATACCAGAGAGAATACTATAGACATCAAGAAAGCCAGTCAGTTGACTATTGACAAGTTTTTCCAACACTTTTGATAAACAGGGCAAAATAGAAATAGGCCTATAACAGTTAGGATGAGCTTTATCTCCCCCTTTAAATAAAGGACGAACCGTGGCTGCCTTCCAAGCAATGGGAACCTCCCCAGAGAGGAGAGACAGGTTAAAAAGGTCAGAGATAGGCTTGGCGATTATAGGGGTAGCAACCTTAAAGAAAAAGTGGTCTAAACCATCTGACCCAGATGTTTTTTGGGGGTCAAGTTTAAGGAGCTCCTTTAGCACCTCGGACTCAGTGACCGCCTGCAGGGAGAAACTTTGCAGAGGGGAAGGGGAAAAAGAGGGAGGAGCATCGGGGCTAATCGCGCTAGAAGGGGTGGGAGATGAGGAAATGTTGGACGGGCAAGGAGGCATGGCTGAGTCAAATAGGAATCCTGACTGAATTAAGTGGTGATTAAAAACCTCATCCATGTGCTTCTGGTCAGTAACAACCACATCATCAACTTTAAGGGACATGCACAGCTGTGAGGAGGAGGGTTTATTCTCCAGGTCTTTAACCGTTTTCCAGAACTTCTTGGGGTTAGACCCACAGAGAGAGAATTGCTCCTTAAAGTAACTAACTTTTAACAAGGCACACCTGTTAATTGAAATGCATTACAGGTGACTCTTTTCTTTCAAAAACAAGGGTATTTCTAAGTGACCCCAAACTTTTGAACGGTAGTGTAATTAAAAAGTGTACATTAAGGTGTCTGTAATAGAATAAACGTGGCAAAAACAAATGTAGACATTTATCAATGCATTTCTATAGCTCCAAGATGGTGGCGGGGTTGCTTCAAAACAGCACCCCTTGTCAGTCATATAAACCATTGGTCACACCATTACAACTGAGAACAAGCATATGCAGAGTGTCACGGCCGTCGAATGAAGAGGACCAAGGTGCATCGTAGTGAGCGTACCTATTCCTTTATTTATATGACGCCGACAAAAACAATAAACAATACAAAACAACCGTGAAGCTAAAGGGCTATGTGCCACAAACAAAGTTAACTTCCCACAAAGACAGGTGGGAAAAAGGGCTACCTAAGTATGGTTCTCAATCAGAGACAACGATAGACAGCTGTCCCTAATTGAGAACCCTACCCGGCCAAAACATAGAAATACAAATAATAGAACTAAAGAACATAGAATACCCACCCCAAATCACACCCTGACCAAACCAAATAGAGACATAAAAAGGATCTCTAAGCTCAGGGCGTGACACAGAGTGAGAGGTGTGAATACCACTCACTTTGTAAATATCAGTCACTTTGCTCAATAAATTCATGTTTTGCAATTTGTTTTTTTTACATGCACATACATTCATATTGCTTATTGTTTCTTTATGCAGTAGGTTTAACAAAAGTAACAGCCTACACAGGACTCTTAACTGTGAGTAAAAATACTTTTTGGTATTATTGTTTGTGAATAAGACTTGTCCTCCTCCACTATTTAAATAAGATGTCATGCACATCTCTTTATCTGCATGCCTGCTGTATGAGTGTCCTTAGTAACAGATTGCTGAACAGCTCTCACTGTAGAGAGCACTCATGTTCTGTGGTGCAGCTCTGCATTCAAGCCCAGGCATGACCAGCCCCTTTTTAAATGTAGGTGAAAGGGCTTATTTCTCAGAACAGGGCTGGGTTCCTGTAACGGCTCACCCCTGGGGAGGGATGGGGCATGGGGGATGGAATGCAGGCATGCAGGCACTGTTGCAATGAGGGAGAGACTGGAACCATCAGTTTTCACAAGAATGCAGCTTGGTGTGGTTGTGTGTTCTCTAAATGTGCTGTGATACATGGGCCCTTCCTCAATACAAAGGCATGCACTTGGGGAATCCCAATGAGAATTAGACAGCTACAGTGCCTTCAGAAAGTACTCAGACCCCTTGACTTTTTCCACAATTTGTTGTGTTACAGCCTGAATTTTAAATTGATTACATTGAGATTTCTTGTCACTGGCCTATACACAATACCCCATAATGTCAAAGTGGAATTATGTTTGTAGAAATGTTTACAAATTCATTAAAAGTGAAAAGCTGAAATGTCAATAAGTATTCAACCACTTGTTTTATTTTTTTATTTTTGTATTTAACCTTAATTTAACTAGGCATGTCAGTTAATTAAGAACAAATTCTTATGTACAATGATGGCCTTCCCTGGCCAAGCCCTTTGTTATGGTAGGTCTAAATAAGTTCAGGAGTTAAAATGGGCTTAACCATTGTCATAATAAGTTGCATGGACTCACTTCGTGTGCAATAATAGTGTTCAACATGATTTTTGAATGACTACCTCATCTCTGTACCCCACACATGCAATTATCTGTAAGGTCCTGTTATGACTGTGAATGAGGACCCAAAAGCGACGTAATAGAAACAGAGTCTTTATTCCAGTAGAAAACAAATAATGATTCTCCTGGATATAAGCAATGGTAAATCCAAAACAGGAAACTGAAATCCTCTCGTCAATAGTGAGGAACGACTGGAGCCGCGACCACAGACTGCAGGTCGCTTTAGGAAGACACAGGCCGTAGCTGACATAGACACCTGCTCACACGCAGCATCTGAAGAGGGCAAAAAACACGACAGGGCGGAACAAGGACACAAGACAGCAAACATCAAACAAAATCCGACAAGGACAGAAGCGGAAAACAGAGGGAGAAATAGGAACTCTAATCAGAGGGCAAAATAGGGGACAGGTGTGAAAGAGTAAATTAGGTAGTTTAGGAGAATGAGAAACAGCTGGGAGCAGGAACGGAACGATAGAAAGAGAGAGCGAGAGAGGGAGAGAGGAAGGGGGAGAGATAGG
This sequence comes from Salvelinus namaycush, assembly GCF_016432855.1. Taxonomy (NCBI): domain Eukaryota; kingdom Metazoa; phylum Chordata; class Actinopteri; order Salmoniformes; family Salmonidae; genus Salvelinus; species Salvelinus namaycush. The sequence goes on along the minus strand of NC_052316.1, from coordinate 24,780,898 downwards.
GATAGAAAGAGGGAAAGAACCTAATAAAACCAGCAGAGGGAAGCACAGGGACAAGACATGAAGATCAAAGACAAAACATGACAGTACCCCCCCACTCACCGAGCGCCTCCTGGCGCACTCGAGGAGGAACCCTGGCGGCAACGAAGGAAATCATCAATCAACGAACGGTCCAGCACGTCCCGAGATGGAACCCAACTCCTCTCCTCAGGACCGTAACCCTCCCAATCTACTAAGTACTGGTGACCACGTCCCCGAGAACGCATGTCCATGATCTTCCGTACCTTGTAAATAGGTGCGCCCTCGACAAGGACGGGGGGGGGGGAGGGAAGACGAACGGGGGCGCGAAGAAAAGGCTTGACACAGGAGACATGGAAGACAGGGTGGACGCGACGAAGATGTCGCGGAAGAAGCAGTCGCACAGCGACAGGATTGACGACCTGAGAGACACGGAACGGACCAATGAACCGCGGAGTCAACTTGCGAGAAGCTGTCGTAAGGGGAAGGTTACGAGTGGAAAGCCACACTCTCTGACCGCGACAATACCTAGGACTCTTAATCCTACGTTTATTGGCGGCTCTCACAGTCTGCGCCCTGTAACGGCAAAGTGCAGACCTGACCCTCCTCCAGGTGCGCTCACAACGTTGGACAAAAGCCTGAGCGGAGGGAACGCTGGAGTCGGCGAGCTGGGACGAGAACAGAGGAGGCTGGTACCCAAGACTACTCTGAAACGGAGATAGCCCGGTAGCAGCCGAAGGAAGCGAGTTGTGAGCGTACTCTGCCCAGGGGAGCTGTTCTGCCCAAGACGCAGGGTTTCGAAACGAAAGGCTGCGTAATATGCGACCAATCGACTGATTGGCCCTTTCTGCTTGACCGTTAGACTGGGGATGAAACCCGGAAGAGAGACTGACAGAAGCACCAATCAAACGACAGAACTCCCTCCAAAACTGTGACGTGAATTGCGGGCCTCTGTCTGAAACGGCGTCTAACGGGAGACCATGAATTCTGAACACATTCTCAATGATGATCTGTGCCGTCTCCTTAGCGGAAGGAAGCTTAGCGAGGGGAATGAAATGTGCCGCCTTAGAGAACCTATCGATAACCGTAAGAATCACAGTCTTCCCCGCAGACGAAGGCAGACCGGTAATAAAGTCTAAGGCGATGTGAGACCATGGTCGAGAAGGAATGGGAAGCGGTCTGAGACGACCGGCAGGAGGAGAGTTACCTGACTTAGTCTGCGCGCAGTCCGAACAAGCAGCCACGAAACGGCGCGTGTCCCGCTCCTGAGTAGGCCACCAAAACCGCTGGCGAATAGAAGCAAGCGTACCCCGAACGCCGGGGTGGCCAGCTAACTTGGCAGAGTGAGCCCACTGAAGAACAGCCAGACGAGTAGAGACAGGAACGAACAGAAGGTTACTAGGACAAGCGCGCGGCGACGCAGTGTGAGTGAGTGCTTGCTTTACCTGTCTCTCAATTCCCCAGACAGTCAACCCGACAACACGCCCTTCAGGGAGAATCCCCTCGGGGTCGGTAGAAACCACAGAAGAACTAAAGAGACGGGATAAGGCATCAGGCTTCGTGTTCTTATTTCCCGGGCGATAGGAAATCACGAACTCGAAACGAGCGAAAAACAACGCCCAACGAGCTTGACGTGCATTAAGTCGTTTGGCAGAACGGATGTACTCAAGGTTCTTATGGTCAGTCCAAACGACAAAAGGGACGGTCGCCCCCTCCAACCACTGTCGCCATTCGCCTATGGCTAAGCGGATGGCGAGCAGTTCGCGGTTACCCACATCATAGTTGCGTTCCGATGGCGACAGGCGATGAGAAAAGTAAGCGCAAGGATGGACCTTATCGTCAGACTGGAAGCGCTGGGACAGAATGGCTCCCACGCCCACCTCTGAAGCGTCAACCTCGACAATGAATTGTTTAGTGACGTCAGGAGTAACAAGGATAGGGGCGGATGTAAAACGCTTCTTGAGGAGATCAAAAGCTCCCTGGGCGGAACCGGACCACTTAAAGCAAGTCTTGACAGAAGTCAGAGCTGTGAGAGGGGCAGCCACTTGACCGAAATTACGAATGAAACGCCGATAGAAATTAGCGAAACCGAGAAAGCGCTGCAACTCGACACGTGACTTAGGAACGGGCCAATCGCTGACAGCCTGGACCTTAGCGGGATCCATCTGAATGCCTTCAGCGGAAATAACAGAACCGAGAAATGTGACAGAGGAGACATGAAAGGCGCACTTCTCAGCCTTCACGTAGAGACAATTCTCTAAAAGGCGCTGGAGTACACGTCGAACGTGCTGAACATGAATCTCGAGTGACGGTGAAAAAATCAGGATATCGTCAAGGTAAACGAAAACAAAAATGTTCAGCATGTCTCTCAGTACATCATTAACTAATGCCTGAAAGACAGCTGGAGCATTAGCGAGACCGAACGGCAGAACCCGGTATTCAAAATGCCCTAACGGAGTGTTAAACGCCGTTTTCCACTCGTCCCCCTCTCTGATGCGTACGAGATGGTAAGCGTTACGAAGGTCCAACTTAGTAAAGCACCTGGCTCCCTGCAGAATCTCGAAGGCTGACGACATAAGGGGAAGCGGATAACGATTCTTAACCGTTATGTCATTCAGCCCTCGATAATCCACGCAGGGGCGCAGAGTACCGTCCTTCTTCTTGACAAAGAAAAACCCCGCTCCGGCGGGAGAGGAAGAAGGCACCACGGTACCGGCGTCGAGAGAAACAGACAGATAATCCTCGAGAGCCTTACGTTCGGGAGCCGACAGAGAGTATAGTCTACCCCGAGGGGGAGTCGTCCCCGGAAGGAGATCAATACAACAATCATACGACCGGTGAGGAGGAAGAGAGTTGGCTCTGGACCGACTGAAGACCGTGCGTAGATCATGATATTCCTCCGGCACTCCTGTCAAATCACCAGGTTCCTCCTGAGTAGAGGGGACAGAAGAAACAGGAGGGATAGCAGACATTAAACACTTCACATGACAAGAAACGTTCCAGGATAGGATAGAATTACTAGACCAATTAATAGAAGGATTATGACATACTAGCCAGGGATGACCCAAAACAACAGGTGTAAAAGGTGAACGAAAAATCAAAAAGGAAATGGTCTCACTGTGGTTACCAGATACTGTGAGGGTTAAAGGTAGTGTCTCACATCTGATACTGGGGAGAAGACTACCATCTAAGGCGAACATGGGCGTGGGCTTCCCTAACTGTCTGAGAGGAATGTCATGTTTCCGAGCCCATGCTTCGTCCATAAAACAACCCTCAGCCCCAGAGTCTATCAAAGCACTGCAGGAAGCAGCCGAACCGGTCCAGCGTAGATGGACCGACAAGGTAGTACAGGATCTTGATGGAGAGACTTGAGTAGTAGCGCTCACCAGTAGCCCTCCGCTTACTGATGAGCTCTGGTTTTTTACTGGACATGACATGACAAAATGTCCAGCAGAACCGCAATAGAGGCAAAGGCGGTTGGTGATTCTCCGTTCCCTCTCCTTAGTCGAGATGCGAATACCTCCCAGCTGCATGGGCTCAGTCTCTGAGCCGGTGGGAGGAGATGGTTGAGATGCGGAGAGGGGAAGCACCGTTAACGCGAGCTCTCTTCCACGAGCTCGGTGACGAAGATCTATCCGTCGTTCTATGCGGATGGCGAGTGCAATCAAAGAGTCCACGCTGGAAGGAACCTCCCGGGAGAGAATCTCATCCTTAACCTCAGCGTGAAGTCCCTCCAGAAAACGAGCGAGCAACGCCGGCTCGTTCCAGTCACTGGAGGCAGCAAGAGTGCGAAACTCAATAGAGTAATCCGTTATGGATCGATCACCTTGACATAGGGAAGCCAGGGCCCTGGAAGCCTCCTTCCCAAAAACTGAACGATCAAAAACCCGTATCATCTCCTCTTTAAAGTTCTGATAATCGTTAGAACACTCAGCCCTTGCCTCCCAGATAGCTGTGCCCCACTCCCGAGCCCGACCAGTAAGGAGTGATATGACGTAAGCGATCCGAGCTCTCTCTCTTGAGTACGTGTTGGGCTGGAGAGAGAACACAATATCACACTGGGTGAGAAAGGAGCGACACTCAGTGGGCTGCCCAGAGTAACATGGTGGGTTATTAACCCTAGGTTCCGGAGACTCGGAAGACCAGGAAGTAGCTGGTGGCACGAGACGAAGACTCTGAAACTGTCCTGAGAGATCGGAGACCTGAGCGGACAGGGTCTCAACGGCATGACGAGCAGCAGACAATTCCTGCTCGTGTCTGCCGAGCATTGCTCCCTGGATCTCGACGGCAGTGTTGCGAGAATCCGTAGTCGCTGGGTCCATTCTTGGTCGGATTCTTCTGTTATGACTGTGAATGAGGACCCAAAAGCGACGTAATAGAAACAGAGTCTTTATTCCAGTAGAAAACAAATAATGATTCTCCTGGATATAAGCAATGGTAAATCCAAAACAGGAAACTGAAATCCTCTCGTCAATAGTGAGGAACGACTGGAGCCGCGACCACAGACTGCAGGTCGCTTTAGGAAGACACAGGCCGTAGCTGACATAGACACCTGCTCACACGCAGCATCTGAAGAGGGCAAAAAACACGACAGGGCGGAACAAGGACACAAGACAGCAAACATCAAACAAGAATCCGACAAGGACAGAAGCGGAAAACAGAGGGAGAAATAGGAACTCTAATCAGAGGGCAAAATAGGGGACAGGTGTGAAAGAGTAAATTAGGTAGTTTAGGAGAATGAGAAACAGCTGGGAGCAGGAACGGAACGATAGAAAGAGAGAGCGAGAGAGGGAGAGAGGAAGGGGGAGAGATAGGGATAGAAAGAGGGAAAGAACCTAATAAAACCAGCAGAGGGAAGCACAGGGACAAGACATGAAGATCAAAGACAAAACATGACAGGTCCCTCAGTCGAGCAGTGGATTTCAACCACAAATTCAACCACAAAGACAAGGGAGGTTTTCCAATGCCTCGCAAAGAAGGTGAGTAAAAATAAAACCAGCAGAGATTGAATATCCTTTTAAGCATGGTGAAGTTATTAATTAGACTTTGGATGGTGTATCAGTACACACAGTCACTACAAAGATACAGGCGTCCTTCCTAACTCAGTTGCCGCAGAGGAAGGACACCACTCAGTGATTTCACCATGAGGTCAATGGTGACTTTAAAACAGTTACAGAGTTTAATGGCTGTGATAGGAGAAAACTGAGGATGGATCAACAACATTGTAGTTACTCCACAATACTAACCTAATTGACAGAGTGAAAAGAAGGAAGCCTGTACACAGTAAAAAATATTCCAAAACATGCATTCTGTTTGCAACAAGGCACTAAAGTAATACTGCAAAGTCACTGACGTGATCTTCCTGTCTGGGTTGACGCCCCCCCCCCCTTGGGTTGTGCCGTGGCGGAGATCTTTGTGGGCTATACTCGGCCTTGTCTCAGGTTGGTAAGTTGGTGGTTGAAGATATCCCTCTAGTGATGTGGGGGCTGTGCTTTGGCAAAGTGGGTGGGGATATATCCTGCCTGTTTGGCCCTGTCCGGGGGTATCATCGGATGGAGCCACAGTGTCTCCTGACCCCTCCTGTCTCAGCCTCCAGTATTTATGCTGCAGTAGTTTATCTGTCGGGGTGCTAGGGTCAGTCTGTTATATCTGGAGTACTTCTCCTGTCTTATCCGGTGTCCTGTGTGAATTTAAGTAGGCTCTCTCTAATTCTCTCTTTCTTTCTTTCTTTCTTTCTCTCTCTCGGAGGACCTGAGCCTAGGACCATGCCTCAGGACTACCTGGCATGATGACTCCTTGCTGTCCCCAGTCCACCTGGCCGTGCTGCTGCTCCAGTTTCAACTGTTCTGCCTGCGGCTATGGAACCCTGACCTGTTCACCGGATGTGCTCCCAGACCTGCTGCTTTCAACTCTCTAGAGACTGCAGGAGCGGTAGAGATACTCTTAATGATCGGAAAAGCCAACTGACATTTACTCCTGAGGTGCTGACTTGTTGCACCCTCGACAACTACTGTGATTATTATTTTTTTGACCATGCTGGTCATTTATGAACATTTGAACATCTTGGCCATGTTCTGTTATAATCTCCACCCGGCACAGCCAGAAGAGGACTGGCCACCCCTCATAGCCTGGTTCCTCTCTAGGTTTCTTCCTAGGTTTTGGCCTTTTAGGTAGTTTTTCCTAGCCACCGTGCTTCTACACCTGCATTGCTTGCTGTTTGGGGTTTTAGGCTGGTTTCTGTACAGCACTTTGAGATATCAGCTGATGTAAGAAGGGCTATATAAATAAATTTGATTTGATTTGATTGCAAAAAAATGTGGCAAAGCAATGAACTTTTTGTCCGAATACAAAGTGTTACGTTTGGGGCAAATCCAATAGAACACATTGCTGAGTACCACTCTCCATATTTTCAAGCATAGTGGTGGCTGCATCATGGTATGCGTATGCTTGTAATCGTTAAGGACTGGGGAGTTTTTCAGGATAAAAAAGAAACGGAATGGAGCTAAGCACAGGCAAAATCCTAGAGGTAAATCTGGTTCAGTCTGCTTTCCACCAGACACTGGGAGATGAATTCACCTTTCAGCAGGACAATAACCAAAAACACAAGGCCAAATCTACACTGGAGTTGCTTACCAAGAACACTGTGAATGTTCCTGAGTGGCCGAGTTACAATTTTGACTTAAATCGACTTGAAAATCTATGGCAAGACCTGAAAATTGTTGTCTAGCGATGATAAACAACCAATTTGACAGAGCTTTAAGAATTTTGAAAAGAATAATGGGTAAATGTTGCACAATCCAAGTGTGGAAAGCTCTTCAAGATGTATCCAGAAAGACTCACAGCTGTAATCACTGCCAAAGGTGCTTCCACAAAGAATTGACTTAGTGGTGTGAATACGTATGTAAATTAGATATTTCTGTATTTCATTTTCAATATATTTGAGAAAAATTCAAAACACCTGTTGACATTTTGTAATTATGGGGTATATATTTAATCCATTTTCAATTCAGTCTATAATGCAACAAAATTTGGAATAAGTCAAGGGGTATGAATAGTTTCTGAAGGCACTGTAAGTGGAATAATATTTACACATTCATATAATATATAGAGTGGGGTCTGAAACTGACACCCTTGATAAAGATCAGCAAAAATGAATGTATAAAATAAATAATTAAAATATTGAGCTATATTGTATGCCAAAAATTGGGAAATTATATTTTATACTAATACAATTGCTCAGGGGAAAGAAAGTAACACATTTTCTTCTCAAAAATGTAGAGGTCAAAATTGTCAAACCGACAACTGTTGTGCGTGGCCATAGAGCTCTATTTTCATGTAATCCAACAAATGAAAATGACTGGAGTTTGCTAGACAGCGATGGCACTTGGATTGGAACAGGTGCTTTGGTCAGAAGACATGAAAATAGAGCTCTTAGGCCATGCACACCTGTGGTGGGTTTGGTGTCTAAAAAGAACCCCATACCTACTGTAAAATATGGTGGTGGATCTATTTTTCTTCCACTGATCCTGGGACCCCTGTACAGGTCAATGGCATCTTGAACTTTACCCAGCACCCGGATATTTTTGCCAATGGAGAAATTACTCTATCCTCCTTATTCCGGGTTTACTAGCAAAAACTCAATACGGAAGTGGTCCGATGAAGCAGATGCTAAATTGCAGGACTGTTTCGCTAGCACAGACTGGAATATGTTCCGGGATTCATCCGGTGGCATTGAGGAGTGTACCACATCAGTCACCGACTTCATTAATAAGTACCCATGAAATGCTTTGAAAGGCTGGTCATGGCTCACATCAACACCATCATCCCAGACACCCTGGAACCACTCCAATTTGCATACCGCCCTGACAGATCCACAGATGATGCAATCTCTATTGCACTCCACACTGCCCTTTCCCATCTGGACAAAAGGAACACCTATGTGAGAATGATGTGCATTGACTACAGCTCAGCATTCAACACCATTGTGCCCACTAAGCTCATCACTAAGCTAAGGACCCTGGGATTAAACACCTCCCTCTGAAACTGGATCCTGGACTTCCTGACGGGCCGCCCCCAGGTGGTGAGGGTAGGCAACAGCACATCCGCCACACTGACCCTCAACCCAGGGGCCCCTCAGGGGTGCGTGCTTTATCCCCTCCTGCACTCCCTGTTCACCCACGATTGTGTGGCCGCTCACAACTCCAACACCATCATTAAGTTTGCAGAGAACACAGTGGTAGGCCTGATCATCTACGATGATGAGACCGTCTACAGGGAAGAGGTCAGAGACCTGGCATTGTGGTTCCAGGACAACAACCTTTCCCTCAACGTCAGCAAGACAAAGGAGCTGATCGTAGACTACAGGAAACTGAGGGCCGAGAACACCTCCATCCATATCAACGGGGCTGTTGTGGAACAGGTCTCAAGTTTCTCTGTGTCTAAGTTACTAAGGAGCTATCATGGTTCACACACATCAACACAGTTGGGAAGAGGGCACAACAACTCCTCTTTCCCCTCAGGAGGCTGAGAAGGTTCGGCATGAGTCCTTAGATCCTCAAAAAGCTATACAGCTGTACCATTGAGAGCATCTTGACTGGCTGCATCACCGCTTGGTATGGCAACTTTGGCATCACTGGTGCCGAGCTTCCTGACATCCAGGACCTCTAAACCACCAGGCGGTGTCAGAGGAAGGACCTAAAAATGGTCAAGTCATAGCCACCCAAGCCATTGACTGTTCTCTCTGATACCGTATGGCTAGTGGTACCGATACACCAAGTCTGGAACCAACAGGATTCTGAACAGCTTCTAAGCTAGCTATAAGACTGCTAAATTGTTAGTTAAATAGTTAAACAATAGCTACCCGGAATATCTGCATTGACCCTTTTTGCACTAATCTCTTTTGACTCATCACATACGCTACTGTTTATTATCTAGCCCATTGCGTAGTCACTTTATCCCTACCTATAATGTATGTACATATCTACCCCGATTATCTTGTACCCCTGCACATCAACTTGATACTGGTACCATTTGTATTTAGCCAGTTATCGTTAGTCATTGTGCATTTATTCCTTGTGTTATTTTTTTATTTTTTATTCTTCAATTTCTCAAAAAACATTCTCTCTGCATTGTTGGGAAGGGCCATAAATAAGCATTTCACGGTTAGTCTACACCTGTTTTTTTACGAAGCATGTGACAAATACAATTTGATTTGGTCTAAGATCCCTCCCAATGTGTTCTCCAAATCATAAAACTGTTTAGAAAAAGGCTCAGTGTCATTATCATCGCAAGGTGAGGTATTAAAACACATCCCCAATAATTTTGACATCTACCTTTTTGAGAAAAAAAATATATTACTAACTGTATTAGTATAAAATAATATAATTTCCAATTTATTTTAGCATACTATACAGCTCAGTAGGTTGAAAAGTCCCTCATCAAAAGCGTATGCTCATATTTCCACCATGACATTACCCCATAACCATAACTAACCCCATAACTAATACATATAGGAATGGATCTGATCGAGGAAACATAAGTTTAAATTAGGCAAATTGGCATAACACTACATAATACTGAGCAATGCAGAATATCCCCAAACCTGGTGTTGTTTTTGTGTGTCTCTAAGGATGAATGGGCTCATATGAATGCAGGTGTTCATTAGTAACTGCTGGGCATGCAGGAACACATGGGATCCCGTAGGTTGGCACAGGTGTGCTTTGTCCTCCACCCCATCCCATTCCTCTCCATCCATGGAGTGGATCTGTCATTGTCATGTCACACCTTGATCTGTTTCACCTGTCTTGTGCTTGTTTCCAACCCCCACCAGGTGTCTCCTATTTTTCCCCATTATCCCCTGTGTATTTATACCTGTGTTTTCTGTTTGTCTGCTGCTAGTTCGTCTTGTCTCGTCAAGTCGTCCCAGCGTGTTTTCCGTGTGTTACCGTTTCTCGTTTTGTTTTCTAGTCTTCCCGTTTCCGACCTTTCTGCCTGTCCTGAGCCTGCCTGCCGTTCTGTCCCTTGTTGACTCTGCCTTGGATTACGAACCTCTGCTTGCCCTTGACCTGCCCTTTTGCCTGACCCTTTGTGATAATAAATATTCTGAGAACCGAACCATCTGCCTCTTGTGTCTGCATCTGGGTCATATCCTGAGTCGTGATATGCCATGCCTTTGTAGAATGACCCTGACTTATATCAAACTTGCTCAACCACACCCCACAGTCTTTGGGTTTCAGCTAGGTATTTGATATAAGATTCATGTTTGTGCCGATGCTTTTTAAGGAAGAAAGAAAATACAGGATGTGTTTTAAGTCTTAAATAAGTAAATAAATACCTAGAAAGTAAGGATCTTCAATGATTTTCCCTTTATAATTTTCAGAGCATACACTGCTTCATTTAGAGCTAGTACTTACATACTGTTGCTAAGGAAACGACGATGGCTTTTATTGGCTAAGCTGTATCCAGGCAGTTAGGCAATACCTGCACACCCCTCAACCATTCCACAGAAAGCCCCAGCCAGGCTCAACCTGAGAGCAGTCTGCACACACACACACACACACACACACACACACACACACACACACACACACACACACACACACACACACACACACACACACACACACACACACACACACACACACACACACACACGGATTTCCGGGTATTGTCTAATGAGCATCAGTTATATGCATGCACCTTTTCACCCCAGTTTTCTCCCCATCACAGGATGTATTGGAGGATATATTAAGCTGTGTCTCTCAGCTCGGACACTGCACACAGAAATGTTCACTCTAGTGTTTCAATGTTTAGACATAAAACAACAGATTTTTGTTGAATTACATTATTGGCACATTGCTGGCACACTCCTTTGCATAACTTACTGCATCATGGTGGATAGTAAACCATGAATAAAGTGTTTGTACACTTAAATGTACCAATATATTAAAAGTATTTCCCCTATGGACTCTGTACCGTAGACATATTATACAGTAGATAATAAATCAGAATAAATTGAAAGGAGGGTGTCATGTTGCAGTTGTATCTTGACACGTAATATGCTATGGCTGGAAGATAAGGGATCCTGCAGCAGTGTACAGACTAGGTTGTGTAGCAAAGTCCACATTCCCCGCCATGTTTGACTTTGCATTGAAAATCCACCCACTCTTCTCATGGGCTGTGGGTGCACATATTTGTGCCATTAATGCCTGGGAAGCAGAATGAGTCAGGAAGAAAACAAGCCCAGCAAAGCAGAGAGCTCTCCCTCTCTCTCTCTCTCTCACACACACACACACACACACACACACACACACACACACACACACACACACACACACACACACACACACACACACACACACACACACACACACACACACACACACACACACACACACACAATGGATTGAGATGATATTAATTGGCTATGAATGTAATAGTAATCTGCACTCCATGGATCATGCTTTGATTGCAAAGCCTGACAAATGACTCTAGGTTGATATTATGAACAATATCTGTAAGATTGCCATTAGCAACAGTAACTCTTGAGGCCAGTTGTTCTTTATGAGATTCATAATGAATCAGTAGGTTTCCATCTCACCATTTACCCACTGATTGTCAACACTTTTCTGCAGGTTACATAAGCATTCAATTAACAGCCTCCCCTCAACAGTATAATACCAGTTGAAGCACACCAGTAGAAGCACCACATATTTCAATGTTTTTTTGTAGGCCAGGTTCACACTGTACAAGAGGCAGTAGGATTAGCACTCACTCCACACATCTTCAATGTTATGACTCCAACGCACTGCCTCCCAGGCACTCATCTACAGCTTATTAGCAGCCCTCTCACAGTGGCTAGATATTAGAGCCTTGTTTTTCAGTGTGCTTTAGTGGCCAAAGAGTCATGTTTATTTTAGGCAGTTTCCCTTGAGGCTTCCAGCTTTTGCACCAAGTACAAAGTCAAAGATGCTGATTAGTGAGTTTTGTTTTTAGACAAGCCCCCCCCATTCAGGGTTTCCAAAGAGATCCATATCAAGTGTTGCCAAGTGGCTGGGGGGAGGAGAGGTCATCTCGGTGAGATATTCTAAGAATGTTGGAAACAGGAGGCATATCATTTCTAACATTACCATACAATGATAGGGTTGATTTATTTTCTAGGTTAGCTAGCTATCTGTTTGAAAACTCATTTAGTTTTATAGTCCTCTGTAGAGAGAGACGGCAACCATGGGTGTTCCCCATTTTCTAGTGTGTATAGGGAAACCAAACAGGCTAGTCTGGGGTAGAACAAAATAAATTTCCTTCTTCCCCTCCCCTAGTCTCTCCCTCTTTTTTCCCTCTCTCACTTCTCAGCCATTCTCCCACAGGCACAGCCTGCTTCTTCTATTTCAATCAGTGCTTTTATGGAGAGAATACAAGAAGCTTTCCTGGCTACCTGCCACCATCCGCTGTAAGGTCACCTCGCGGAGTTTCCAGTTTCCTGCTGCAAGAGCGATGGGGAAGTCCCTCAAGAGCATGAGGATGGAAATTAATTAATCATTCTTACTGTATGTAGTGTAACACCTTTATCCACTGTGAGATTATATAAGTGTACTATTACAAAATATAGTATCTTGTAAAAAGAGCAATACATGCTCTATTTAATGTCTGTTAGAGCTACCTACATCCCTTCCAATGGGGGTCATAAGTGCCATACGTTGCCCATGCCTAGAGATGTGGAGTGTAATATATACAGTGCCTTCAGAAAGTATTCACACCCCTTGACTTTTTCCACATTTAGTTGTGTTACAGCCTGAATTTCAAATTAATTACATTTAGATGTTGTGTCACTGGCCTACACACAATACCCCATAATGTCATGGGGGAATTATGTTTTTAGAAATTCTTACAAATTAATTGAAAATGAAAAGCTGAAATGTCTTGAGTCAGTAAGTATTCAACCCCTTTCTTATGGCAAGCCTAAATAAGTTCAGGAGTACAAATTTGCTTAACAATCACATACTAGTTGCATGGACTTACTCTGTGTGCAATAATAGTGTTTAAAAATGTTGAATGACTACCTCATCTCTGTACCCCACACATACAATTACAGTATCTTTAAGTTCCCTCAGTCAAGCAGTGAATTTCAAACACAGATTCAACCACAAAGACCAAGGAGGTTTTCCAATGCCTCGCAAAGAAGGGCACCTATTGGTAGATGGATAAAAAATATCCCTTTGAGCATGATAAAGTTATTATTTACACTTTGGATAGTGTATCAATACACCCAGTCACTACAAAGATACTGACATCCTTCCTAATTCAGTTACCGGAGAGGAAGGAAAGTGCTCAGGGATTTCACAGTGAGGCCAATGGTGACTTTAAAACAGTTACAGAGTTGAATGGCTGTGATAGGAGAAAACAGAGGATGGATCAACAGCATTGTAGTTACTCCACAATACTAACCTAAATGACAGTGAAAAGAAGAAAGCCAAAACATGCATCCTGTTTGCAATAAGGCATTAAAGTAAAACTGCAAAGAATGTGGCAAAGAAATTTACTTCATGTTCTGCATACAAAGTGTTATATTTGGGGCAAATCCAACACAACACGTCACGTCACGGAGTATCACTCTTTATATTTTGAAGCATGGTGGTGGCTGCATCCTTTTCTTGGTATGTTTGTCCTCGGGGACTAGGGCGTTTATTTGGATAAACATAAATGGAATAGAGCTAAGCACAGGCAAAATCATAGAGGAAAATCTGGTTCAGTCTGTTTTCCAACAGATATTGGAAGTTAAATTCATCTTCAGCAGGACAATAAACTAAAACACAAGGCCAAATATACTGGAGTTTCTTACCAAGATGACATTGAATGTTCCTGAGTGGCCTAGTTACAGTTTTGACTTGGTTCGGATTGAAAATCTATGGCAAGACTTGAAAATGGCTGTCTAGCAATGATCAACTACCAACTTGACAGAGCTTGAACAATTGTTTTACGATCCAGGTGTGCAAAGCTCTTAGAGACTTACCCAGAAAGACTCACAGCTGGAATTGCTACCAAAGGTGATTCTAACATTTATTGACTCAGAGGTGTGTGTCACGCCCTGACCTTAGAGAGCCTTTTTATGTCTCTATTTGGTTTGGTCAAGGTGTGATTTGGGGTGGGCATTCTATGTTTTGTTTTCTCTGATTTTGTGTTTCTATGTTTTGGCCGGGTATGGTTCTCAATCAGGGACAGCTGTCTATCGTTGTCTCTGATTGGGAACCATACTTAGGTAGCCCTTTTTCACTCCTTTGGTTGTGGGTAGTTGTCTTTGTTTGTGGCACTATAGCCCTTTAGTTTCACGGTCGATTTTTGTATTGTTTATTGTTTTTGTCGGCGTCATTCAAATAAAAAGGAATATGTACGCTTATCACGCTGCACCTTGGTCCACTTCCTTCAACGACGGCCGTGACAGTGTGAATACTTATGTAAATTAGATATTTCATTTTCAATAAACTTACAAACATTTCTAAAAACATGTTTTCACTTTGTCATTATAAGGTATTGTGTGTAAAGAAAATAAATGTAATCTATTTTGAATTGAAGCTGTAACACAACAAAATGTGGAAAAAGTCAAGGGCAATAAATACTTTCTGAAGACACTGTAAATACAGTCAATTCCAGATTTGAAGTCAAAGACTATGAAAGTAGTCTGCACAGATTGCTTTTGGCATCCATATGGAGGGGAGCAACATAATCATCCTTCCCATGAGAAGCACACTAAACAGGTGGATACTTTTCTTGGATCTCAACAGATACTTGGAAAAGTGGCACCACCCATTGAGATATGTGTCACTAACAAGTTAGACATCATCTGACAACACTGTACTGTATGTGTGAAAATCTTCTGAAAGATCTGAATCCTAGTTGGACCAGTAAAACTTGTGCCTCCCTTGTGAGCCGTAGTTTAGTGAGCCCTTCTCATTACAGTAATGAGGCCATGCAGTTGAGTAGACAGTCCCCAGGGAGGAAGATCCCTGCCTTGTCTGGTCTTCTCAGGCCTGGGCTGCCCTGCCTGCCTCTCAATGACTCCACCAGAAGGAAGGAGGATGTTGGGATGTGGGGTAAGCTAGGACATTCCATGTAGATCAACCCTGACCTCCAGCACCAGAGCATGTACTGTAACCTCCCTCTGCTCTCACAGTGAATGCTTGTGTTCTTTGTCCCTCAACATGTCCCTCACTATTTTCACCAGGGCCATATTTGGGAGTTAATTACCTGGAGTTCCTCCATCTCAGGAACCTGCCTGGGAAACTACTCTCTGTTAGGAAAAGGGCACAATAATATTTGAATTCAGCTTCAGTTAGACACAGCTGTGTGTGTGAGCCAACGTTTAAAAGGCCAAAAGGTAGATTTGGCAGAGGATATGGAACCATTGAAAGCCAAGCCTCCATGCCATGGTCCTCTAAAAAAAAATGAGATGAAATATGGGGACAGTAGGAGAGAGCTGGCTGGGATGGGGTTTGATTGGAATAAACACAAAGATGGTGCAAAGAATTTAGAATATTAAAGCTGTAATGCTAAAAGCATTTGTGTCAGAGAGGTTAACTGGGTAAGCCGACAGCCCATCCTGCAGTGTTTGTATTGCAGAAGGAAAAGCACTCAGAGTGCCAACTGGGAGATGAAATAACCCAAGCATATACTGTAACTTATCATTTATTCATCCTTCCATAGATTTTAGAACAAAAGCCAAACTTCTGGTGTGAGCAAAGGGGAAAATATGGTAAAGGCAAAGGCTATTCCTATGTGGACCATCACCATGCAGAGGCAAAACGCTCCAATGTGTTCTCGAAAAGGTTTTGATCCACAGCAGACAGAATATGCCTATATCCAGCCAAGTCTCTTTTCTCTTAACTATGAAATAATTTGGGTCACAGAGGAGACCGCTATATCTTTAAGATTCGAATTCCGCCTCCTCCTCCCCTCTCTCCACTCAACAAGCAGGTTTAAAATATAGATGATGTATTACTGCTGTTCGCTCCCTCCAGCTGCCAGCCAGTGAGATAGAGAGAGGGGGGAAGTGCCAGTGAGTGAGGAGGAGTAGGGAGTGGGCAGGATGAGTTAGAGGTAGAGTGGGGGAGGGGGAGTGAACAATCCTCTCTCCTCTCACTCTCTAGACCTCACTGAACTCACTCACTCAGAAGCCCCACTATAGTTGTATGGATCTTCAAAGAGAGAGTACAGCATGGAGAAAGTGTGACAGTGTCACAGAGAAGAACAGAGAGGGAAGACAAGTCTCCCTATACTGCTGCTGTTGGCTGGGGCTCATGCCAACTGCAGACTCTAAACCGTAGACTCCCTACATTTACATTTCACATTTTTGTCATTTAGCAGACACTCTTATCCAGAGCGACTTACAGTGAGTGCAGACATCTGTCTTACTTTTTTCATCCCTAGGCATTGTTGGGCAAAATAATATTGTATGATTAATGCAGTTTGATTGAATTCTTTATCTAAACACTTAACAAGAATTTGTCACTGTCAGGTGTAGATTAGAGTTAGACAGGTTTATCTTGAGGCTAAAACAATTTGTTGCAGTTAATGTCAGGTAACAATAATGTTATCCTCGGGTATCTGACTGGAGGCTTGATATGAATCCTAGGTAAAACGTACCTCTTCTTAGAGGTAAAACGTACCTCTTCTACATCACTCATCACAATGAGTGATGTAGATCCAATCAAGCCATCTGTTGTGACATATTTCTGCAGCCCTGTGTGCTCTCTTCATCTATGGTTCTGTTTCATATACACAACACAAGCCAGTGTTTTCAGAACCAATATGAACTGGTCTGGCTTTCTTTGGTACTGTAGGTCTGAAAGCACAAGATGTATTTATTTTTCCCATTTGGTTTGCTTTTGATTTAGAGGTGGCTAATGCCTTCATGCATCTCACTTGACTTGCCTGAAAGGTATGACTAATTCACCATCATAACCCCCTTGTCTGCATGTGCATCATGGTTGGTTGGGTGTCGGTGTGTGCAGATGTTTGTGTGTTGTTGGCACAGATTTTTTTTTTGGGGGGGGGGTTGTTTTCCTCCCCTTGTGTTGCCCCGAGCATTTACTCTTAAGAAGGCTGCATAAAATTCAATATTTTGTGACAGCAGCTTTGAAAAAATTGCAATACGTCGGAGAGCAGGCTCATAGTGGGATTTAAAAAAAATGTTGATCACATGTTTCATGAGCTGAAATAAAAGATCCCAGAAATGTTCCATATGCACAAAAAGCTTGTTTCTCTCAAATTTTGTCCACATCCTTGTTAGTGAGCATTTCTCCTTTGCCAAGATAATCCATCCACCTGACAGGTGTGGCATATCAAAAAGCTGATTAAACAGCATGATCATTACACAAGTGCACCTTGTGCTTGACACAATAAAAGGCTACTCTAAAATGTGCAGTTTTTTCACACAACACAATGCCACAGATGTCTCAAGTTTTGAAGGAGTTTTGAATTGGTTTTGAATTGGCATGCTGACTGTAGGAATGTCCACCAGAGCTGTTGCCAGATAATTGAATGTTCATTTCTCTACCATAAGCTACCTCCAATGTTGTTTTAGAGAATTTGTCAGTACGTCCAACCGGCCTCACAAACGCAGACCACGTGTAACCATGCCAGCCGAGGACCTCCACATCCGACTTCTTCACCTGCGGGGTTTCAAACAGCTGGTGAAACTGTTTGACCAACCAAAGAATTTCTACACAAACTGTCAGAAACCGTCTCAGGGAAGTTCATCTGCGTGCTCATCGTCCTCACCAGGGTCTTGACCTGACTGCAGTTTGGTGTCGTAACCGACTTCAGTGGGTAAATGCTCACTGGCATGCTGGACAAGTGTACTCTTCATGAATGAATCCCGGTTTCAACTGAACCGGACAGATGGCAGACTATGGCGTTGTGTGTGCGAGTATTTTGCTTATGTCAGTGTTGTGAACAGAGTGCCCCATGGTGGGGGTGGGGTTATTGTATGGGCAGGCATAAGCTACAGACAACGAACACAATTGCATTTTATCGATGAGATCCTGAGGACCATTGTCGTGCCATTAATCCGCCACCATCACCTCATGTTTCAGCATGATAATGCACAGCCCCATGTCGCAATTCCTGGAAGCTGAAAATATCCCTGTGACGTGGTGAGGTTGGACCCAGGTGTAGAGAAAAGACCAGACGAGGAATCAGTGGTTAAGGATAAACATAATACTTTACTGAGAAACAGTAGGCGTAGGATCCCAGCACACTTGAAAAACAACACTGCGTCTCGAAATCTCACTTCGGAAATGACCGCACACGGTAAACAATTCAGTCTTCTGCAAAGGACAACAGAAAACACACCTCTTTTAACAGGGAAATCATAACGAGTAAATAGGACACACCTGAGCGTCGTTAATGTCTCTAGCACGGTCTCTGCTGCCCTCTGGTGACAGGTGGAACCATGACGGTCCCAGTTCTTCCATGGCCTGCATACTCACCAGACATGTCACACATTGAGCATGTTTGGGGTGCTCTGGATCGACGTGTACGACAGCATGTTCCAGTTCCCGCCAATATCCAACAGCTTCACACAGCCATTGAAGAGGAGTGGGACAACATTCCACAGGCCACAATCAACAGTATGATCAACTTTATATGAAGGAGATGTGTCGCGCTGCATGAGGCAAATGGTGATCACACCAGACACAGATGGATTTTCTGATTTTAAGGTACAGTATCTGTGACCAACAGACACATATCTGTATTCATGTGAAATCCATAGACTGATTCCCTTTTATGAATTGTAACTCAGTTAAATTGTAAAAATTGTTTCAGGTTGAATTTATATTTTTGTTCAGTATATACAGTGCATTCAGAAACTATTCAGACTTTTTCCACATTTTGTTAGGTTACAGCCTTATTCTATAATGGATAAAATTGGATTAAATACATTTTTGCAAATGTATAAAAAAACTGAAATACCACATTTACATAAGCATTCAGACCCTTTACCCAATAGTTTGTTGAAGCACCAATGGCAGCGATTACAGTCTAGAGGCTTCTTGGGTATGACGCTACAAGCTTGGCACATCTGTATTTGGGGAGTTTCTCCCATTCTTCGCTGCAGGCTTCTCTCAAGCTCTGTGAGGTTGGATGGGGAGCGTCGCTGCACAGCTCAGGTCCCTCCAGAGATGTTCGATTTCCTGCGTTGTCTTGGCTGTGTGCTTATGGTTTCGGGATGAATGGTGTCTGGTTTCCTCCAACTGTGAGACATAATATAGACAAGTGTGTGCCTTTCCAAATGTATTTATTTTTATTTAACATTTATTTAACTAGGCAAGTCAGTTAAGAACAAATTCTTATTTACAATGACGGCCTACCCCGGCCCAACCAGGACGACACTGGGCCAATTGTGTGCCGCCCTATGGGACTCCCAATCACGGCCGGATGTGATGCAGCCTGAAATCATGTCCAATCAATTTAATTTTCCACATGTGGACTCCAATCAAGTTGAAGAAACATCTCAAGGATGATCAATGGAAACAGGATGCACCTGAACTCAATTCTCAAGTCTCATAGCAAAGTGTCTGAATACTTATGTAAATAAGGTATTTCTGATATTTATTTTTAATACATTTGCGAATATTTCTAAAAACCTGTTTTCGCTTTGTCATTATGGGGTAACGTGTGTAGATTGATGATGAAAACATTTAATCCATTTTAGAATAACGTAACAAAATTCAGGCGTCTGAATACTTTCCGAATGCACTGCCGAAGGTGCTTCAACAAAGTACTGAGAAAAGGGTCTGAATACTTATGTAAATGTGATATTTAAAAAAAAGTTTATTTAATTTGTAAGAATTTATAAAACCTGTTTTTGCTTTGTCATTATGTGGTATTGTGTGTAGATTAATGAGCAAACTTTGCAGAGCTGGAATGTTGTATCCCCATATACATAACATTCTATTGGTAGCCAGAATTTTGTATAGTAATTTAAATGGAAAACTCTACGTTTTGAATCCGGCAGAGTTTTGTGTATCAGTTCATAAACCATGTGCCATGGAATGGGTATATCGAAAATCTCCTCCCAACTATTTTGCAACCTGTATGGTGCCCATGTCAATTTTTTGTTCCTTAAATGAAACTGGCATACTTTTTCATTTATCATAATTTTCTTTTAACCAATTTTGGTCTTTAATGCAGGGCCGACAGACTAGTTCCTTATCTTCTCCCCCTTACACTTGCCTCCTTAATTTTTACAGTAATGCTGCAATCAGTTGGTTGTAATTTTGGATAGAGCAGACATTTCCATATATTTTGTTAACTGCATGTGTGACATAACTCCACCAGTCCTATTTATGATATAATTTACAAAGATTATACCGTGGGGGGTCAATTAGTATATTTGAGTTTAACCATAATGTTTGTTGTAATTTTTGTACTGTCTTTTCTGGTGGATTAAACTGAAATTGCAACCAAAATAGCGAAATTTTGGAGACGATTTCATTTTCAAATAACCGAAAGTGAGAGGTTGTAATCTGAATGAAGGGAAAAAGGCCATTCTTGAACACTGGGTGAGCCATTCTAACTAATCTGCTAGAGAACTAGTTCGGATTTAAGTATAGTTTTTGTATGACTGAAGCCTTAAGTGAGAGGTCCAATTTCTGCCCTCCGAATTTATATTCATTATATGAATAGGCCCGTTCAATTTTGTCTGGCTTGCCGTTCCAAATAAAGTGGAATTTTTTTTGCTCATATAATTTAAAAAACAAGTCGTTAGGTGTAGGCAGGGCCATAAGTGTCACGATCGTCGTATGGTGGAAGAGAGGAGGACCAAAGCGCAGCGTGGTTAGAATACATTCTTCTCGTTTTAATGACACGAAACGAAGAACACTTTACAATCTAAACAAAAACAACAAACTGACGAACGTGAAGCTATATAAACAATGTGCAAACATGCAACATAGACATAGACAATAACCCACGAAATACCCAATGAATATGGCTGCCTAAATATGGTTCCCAATCAGAGACAATGATCAACAGCTGCCTCTAATTGAGAACCAATCTAGGCAGCCATAGACATACAAACACCTAGAATACTGCTCCATAAACATACAACACCCCTGACAATACAAAACACATACATCCCCCATGTCACACCCTGACCTAACTAAAATAATAAAGAAAACAAAGATAACTAAGGCCAGGGCGTGACAATAAGTAAATCAGTAAACTGGGATGTGACTAAAGAATTAAATCAGGGTGATTTTTCCACAAAAATATATTTTCTAATTTGGCTAACTTTATTAAAATATATTGTAGTAAGATTATTTATTTATTTTGGGATATGAATACCGAGTATGTTCACTTCACCGTTTGGCAATTGTTTTTGTAAACTACACAGTAATGTAAAAGTTGTATTTTTTTGCAATCCAATATGTAATATAGTGCACTTATCATCATTTGGTTGTAATCCAGAGAGGTTAGAACAATTTTCTAGATCCTCTGAGGCTATGCAGGTCCAAATTGCAGATTTAAAAGAAAACATGAACCATCAGCATACAATGACACCTTTGTTTTTAAGCCCTGGATTTCTACCCCCTTGATATTATTGTTGGGTAATAGCTAACATTTCAATGGCCATAATAAATAGATATGCCAATAGTGGACAACCTTGTTTTACTCCTCTTAAATGTACTCTTACTCCTCTTTAATACTTTCTGAGAAGTAGCCATTATTTGCTGTGTGCCTTGAATTCTAAATAAATCACCAGCAAAGCACCCCCACACCATCACACCTCCTCCTCCATGCTTCACAGTGAAGACCACACATGGTGTGAGATCATCCGTTCACCTACTCTGCGTCTCACAAAGACACAGCGATTGGAGCCAAAAATCTCAAATTTGGACTCATCAGACCAAAGGACAGATTGCCACCGGTCTAATGTCCATTGCTCGTGTTTCTTGGCCCAAGCAAGTCTCTTCTTCTTATTAGTGTCCTTAAGTAGTGGTTTCTTTGAAGCAATTCGACCATGAAGGCCTGATTCATGCAGTCTCATCTGAACAGTTGATGCTGAGATGTGTCTGTCACTTAAACTCGGTGAAGCATTTATTTGGGCTGCAAATAATGATGTCTTCACTATTATTCTACAATGTAGAAAATAGTAAAAAATTAAGGAAAACCCTGGAATGAGTAGGTGTGTCCAAACTTTTGATTGGTATTGTATATAACGTTTTGGAACTGTTTTAGTTGGGAAGCATGCGGGCGCCTTAAGCATGCACTGTTTTCTTCTCCATAACTTGATGGATCCACAAAGAATTACTGTGGGAATTGTCAGCGTATGCGCTACTGGTGTTGAAGTCAGGTGCAGGAGAGCAGAGAGTTGTGATCAGGCGCACTCTTTATTGGGCACAACAAACGGACGCAACAGTGTCAAACCTCCAGCCAAAATGCAAAAGAGAAATGCGCAAAATACAGTCACAAAAACAAACGTTAATAATCCAACCTCCTATGGGTTACACAAGAATACCCAGGGGGGAAATAACCAGCCTGGCGCATCATACTGAACATGTAACAAAACAATTCCACACAAGGACATGGGGGGAACAGAGGACTATATATATATATACAATGTGATTGGGGAATGTAAACCAGGTATGCGTGGAACAAGACAAAACAAATGGAACAATGAAAAATGGATTAGCAATGGCTAGAAGGCCGGTGACGTCGACCGCCGAACGTCGCCCGAACAAGCAGAGGAGCCAACTTTGGTGGAAGTCGTGACAGGAATAAATATCACTGAATGACGAAAATATTGGAATAAAGTAGGCTAATGCAATTGAAGGCAACAAATTGTTACTTACAGAAACTCCTAAAGTCATCCAATCGTTGTAATAAATTTGAATCAATATAGCCTACCTGCGTGTGGTCAACTAGATCAGTGGTTCCCAGATTGTGGGGCGTGCGGTCAGAATTATTATGATTAAAAAAATTGGGCGGGGGAGACTCAATCCTGCTTTCAACTTACTCTTCAAAGTTGTAATAGTAGAATGCACAAGGTGTAATTTCGAAATTAGCTACTGCATCATCAGTTTTCCTTATAACTTGTCAGAAATGTCCAGATCATCTGAATAAGCCCATGTCAGTTAAGATTTTTTTGCTATGTTTCTTTAGCCCATCATATGAATAAACATTAAACATGCCAATAAGAGGGATATGAACAGTTTGTGTCATGAACAGTGCATGTGCCCATAGAAATAGACAAATCAAATTTTATTGGTCACAGATGTTATTGGTTAGCAGATGTTATTGCAAGTGTAGCGAAATGCTTGTGCTTCTAGTTCCGACAGTGCAGCAATATCTAATATCTATTAAACAAGTAATCTAACAACTCCACAGCAACTACCTAATATATACAAATCTAAGTAATGGGATGAAATAAGAATATGTACATATAAATATATGGATGGGCCATGACCGACCGGCATAGACGAGATGCAATAGATGGTATAAAATACAGTATATACATCTGGGATGAGTAGTGCAAGATATGTAAGATATGCATTAATAAAGTGACTCGCACCAGGGGAATGTTCCCCAATGCTGGAAGGGAAGCCTGAGTGAAATAGTTTGGGAACCCCTGAACTAAATGATCATTTCAGCACCGTTTTGCTCCATTACGCTGCTTTCAGATAAGCGTGAGGACTTGTCTTGATAAATCAATCAATGTCATATTTTGTTTTCACTGAATCTCCGTTTGGATATTGGTTAGTCTACAATTAGGCTGGGGAAATGTTAGCTAAGTTGAGGTGAGTGTTGCCCATGATCATTTTGTCTAGTTGGCTCATTTATGAGAACAGTTTACCAGCATGTTAAGTAGTTTAACAAGTGGATTATTTTGTCTTCACTAGCAGTCGCTTAGTAGCCTAGGCCTACTCCTGACCAAAAAAATTTGACTTTCCCGACTTTTCTCAACCAATGTGATTATATTTCACTGAATCTCCATCTGTATACATTATTTGGTTAATTGGTTTCTGGCTGGGCAAGTAAGTGGAAGTGGTATAGCTCATCTATTCGTTTGCTCATCTATCACTGATCAGAAACATTTAGCATGCAATAATGTAGCCCAAAACATGTGTAGGCTTATTATTTTGCTTGACCGCATATAGGCAACTCCAAAAGCCCACGGAGGTTGTGAAATATGAACACTAGACACCAGTGGAGGCTCCTCAGAGGAGGAAGGGGAGGATCATCCTCCTCAGTGAAATTTCATAAAAATAAAAATAGTGAAACATTAAAAAAGTTTTCCTTTTTAGATAAAACTATACAAAATATATTAATATGTCACCAAATAATGGTTAAAATACAGTTGTGGCCAAAAGTTTTGAGAATTACACAAATATTAACTTCCACAAAGTTTGCTGCTTCAGTGTCTTTAGATATTTTTATCAGATGTTACTATGGAATACTGACGTATAATTACAAGCATTTCATAAGTGTCAAAGGCTTTTATTGACAATTACATGAAGTTGATGCAAAGAGTCAATATTTGCAATGTTGACCCTTCTTTTTCAAGACCTCTGCAATCCGCCCTGGCATGCTGTCAATTAACTTCTGGGCCACATCCTGACTGATGGCAGCCCATTCTTGCATAATCAATGCTTGGATTTTGTCAGAATTTGTGGGTTTTTGTTTGTCCACCCGCCTCTTGAGGATTGACCACAAGTTCTCAATGGGATTAAGGTCTGGGGAGTTTCCGGGCCATGGACCCAAAATATCGATGTTTTGTTCCCCGAGCCACTTAGTTATCACTTTTGCCTTATGGCAAGGTGCTCCATCATGCTGGAAAAGGCATTGTTCATCACCAAACTGTTCCTGGATGGTTGGGAGAAGTTGCTCTCGGAGGATGTGTTGGTACCATTCTTTATTCATGGCTGTGTTCTTAGGCAAAATTGTGAGTGAGCTCACTCCCTTAGCTGAGAAGCAACCCCACACATGAATGGTCTCAGGATGCTTTACTGTTAGCATGACACAGGACTGATGGTAGCACTCTACCTGTCTTCTCTGGACAAGCTTTTTTCTGGATGCCCCAAACAATCGGAAAGGGGATTCATCAGAGAAAATGACTTTACCCCAGTCCTCAGCAGTCCAATCCCTGTACCTTTTGCAGAATATCAGTATGTCCCTGATGTTTTTCCTGGAGAGAAGTGGCTTCTTTGCTGCCCTTCTTGACACCATCCCATCCTCCAAAAGTCTTTGCCTCACTGTGCGTGCAGATTAACTCACACCTGCCTGCTGCCATTCCTGAGCAAGCTCTGTACTGGTGGTGCCCCGATCCGGCAGCTGAATCAACTTTAGGAGATGGTCCTAGCGCTTGCTGGACTTTCTTGGGCGCCCTGAAGCCTTCTTCACAAAAATGTAACTGCTCTCCTTGAAGTTCTCGATGATCCGATAATGGTTGATTTAGGTGCAATCTTACTGGCAGCAATATCCTTGCCTGTGAAGCCCTTTTTGTGCAAAGCAATGATGACGGCACATGTTTCCTTGCAGGTAACCATGGTTGACAGAGGAAGAACAATGATTCCAAGCACCACCCTCCTTTTGAAGCTTCCAGTCTGTTATTTGAACTCAATCAGCATGACAGAGTGATCTCCAGCCTTGTCCTCGTCAACACTCACACCTGTGTTAACGAGAGAATCACTGACATGATGTCAGCTGGTCCTTTTGTGGCAAGGCTGAAATGCAGTGGAAATTATTTTGGGGGATTCAGTTCATTTGCATGGCAAAGAAGGACTTTGCAAATAATTGCAATTCATCTGATCACTCTTCATAACATTCTGGAGTATATGCAAATTGCCATCATACAAACTGAGGCAGCAAACTTTGTGAAAATGTATATTTGTGTCATTCTCAAAAGTTTTGGCCATGACTGTACACTGTTTTGCAATGAAGGTCTACAGTAACTTCAACAGCACTGTCTGTGCAAGCACCATGGTGTAGCCGGAAGACAGCTAGCCTCCATCCTCCTCTGGCTACATTGACTTCAATACAAAACCTAGGAGGCTGGTAGGCCTCACCCCCTTCCATAGACATTCATAGTAATTATGACCTCTTCCGGAGGACGTCCTCCAACCAATCAAAGCTTTTGCAGTATGAACTGACATGTTGTCCATCCAATCATAGATGTAGGATCAGATAATTAGCCTAGTGTGTTGGAATTGAATTGTGCCCCAGAGCATTAAGGGGGTTCTATGTGTTGAGAAGCTAGGTGACATTATTTGATAGAGATTAAGAATGAAGAGTGATAGTTGAGCATTTTTGGGACATTATTCAATTCAAATTAGTTTTTTCAAATTACAGGAGATGGAGGATGTATATTATACATTGTTTTCTTGGGTTTAGAACTTTATTTTGTGTCCAGTTAGTGAAATGTATTTAAATTTGCCTTGCTAACTTCAGTAGCTAGCTAGCTACCAGCGCGAGTGTGCATTTTTCTCTGCCAGAATGATAGAATGGCCAACGCTGCCAAAAATGTTGTGTACTTTTTGTTGAAGAATTCCTTTCATTCTCTGGGGTACACAGAAAAGGTGCGAATTAAAAGCGAGGGTCGACCTTTGCATGAGATCAGTTTCATGAAGACGGATGAAAAGGTGAGGGCGTTCAATACCAACTCGTATCAAATGTATAGCTGGTTAACTGGGAGCCTATCATCAAGCCGCCTATAATTGCACTTTAAGATTCTTTACATCTTTTCTGGGATGTCAAAAACAATTCTGAATGATTTGATAGCTTCCATCACATCATCCATTAAAAGTTAGATTAAAGAGAGAGGTTGACCCAGCACATTTTTTTTGCATGCACTCAAGTAGGCTTTGCAGTTTCCTCCTGTATTTATTTACCAACAATGCTAACACAATCACTCTGGACAGACACAAGCAACATAAATGTTGTGGCAGCCTAGGCTACACCTAATCATGAGAAATCTGACATGCTGTATGGGATGAAAACGAGACTATTTTTCAGTCTGACCAACTGTAGGCTACTACTGTAATAAGAGCAGCTGTATACAGCCTATGCGCCCTGTCCATCTGGTTAGGTTAACTAATTGGTAACGTTATGTATTTATCGTCCATTTGTGTGTCAGGAGAAAATGTGAATGTGATGAAATTTAGATAATATTCCAAATTGGGCTGGCTAGGCTGCCTATACGTTTTTAATCCAAAATTATTACCTGGAATGAATATATCAACATAATAGTGATGGCAGATGTGAGTCCTTTTTTTTTATAAGGCCTACAGTTACATAGACCTGCATGATGCAAACATGCATAAAATAAACTCAGCCCTGTGAGTTCCATTGTCTATCAGTTGTTGTCTATAGGTATAGATAGAGGAAATCCCCCTCCTAATCTAGTCTAAATATAAGTTATATGACCAAATATAAGGTAGCTGCAGTTTGAAAGGATTCATCCCCCCAGTGACAGGAGTTTTTTACAGGAGTTTTTTGAAACCATGTGACTTGATTAGGAAAAACTGGTCCCATCATAGCCCTTATAAAACCTTTTTACAACTGATTAATCACTATCATACCTTATAAGGTCCAGAGTTCTCCTAGTTAGGTTAACATATAAGGAAAAACTCCAGGCCCCAGGAGGTAAAAATTGCCCCACCGCTCTGGGACCTATGGTGCCACCAGTCTGACCACTCTGGGACCTATGGTGCCACCAGTCTGACCACTCTGGGACCTATGGTGCCACCAGTCTGACCACTCTGGGACCTATGGTGCCACCAGTCTGCTTGCAGTTGCAAGTTATCGTCAGGTATGAGGATGATCAGGGCTTTATTCAGGAACATTTCTTGAGCTACTTTGATGTGTCAAGTGGGCCAGATGCGCAGTCTGTGTTTGACTTTATAGAGAAACTCGTTGTTCAAACCTACGATGGCGCAGCTGTAATGGAATGTATCTGCTATTTGTATTTACAGCTAAGTCCCCTCATGTTCCATGATTAAGAGGTGATGACTACTCCACTCCAGTACCATCGTCAACTTGGTCTCCCATCCTCCTCAATTTTTCAAGTCACCAGCCTCCACTGCTAGACACAGGCTTTTGAAAATAGGATTGCTATTATTTTCTATCAGTATCATGATGAAAATACTCTCAATGTAAGACTATGCCTGCACCCAAATAAAGTGGAGTGAGTGTAGGAAAGATATTAAATGTGGATCAAAAAGCATGGGCATGGGGTCTGTTTCAAAGTTTCACTTTTTTATATGACAGTGGTTCCACACGTTCCCATGACACAAGTTGTGTGGGAAAAATATAATTTGTATTTTATTCTGTTATATTCTTACTACAAAATATATGTGTGTTGACTATGATCAGGGTAGTTGTGTTTCTTTTTAATTAGCAAAATAATGAACTATTGATTTAATTAATTTTGATTTAACATAGTTCAAGTCAAAATATGTCATTCTACTGTTAAAAAAAACCATTTTATTAGTCTTATGTTTCTTAAGACCTGCCTAAACAAACTAATAATGGATTTATTTTTGATGGTGTATATTTAATAGATTTATTCAAATAGATGCCCACCCACATCTGCACATCACTACTACCACTGGTCCCCAGCATGCCGGCATGCACACAGGAAGTATAAAAGGTGTATGTAGGCAAGAATGTGGTAAAAATGGGCCTGTTTGTAAGGGGGTCATATAAAACATTGCCCCTTATTTTTTTACAGGCAAAATACCCTAAATCTTATGTGGATTATCACAGTAATATAGTGAGCAACATGTTTGGAACATCAAATCTCAATGAAATCGCAGTATCGAATCACAATGCATATCATATCGGCACCTAAGTATCGTGATAATATTATATCATGAAGTCCCTGGCAATTCCCAGCCCGATTAAGCAGTGTATTTACTTTGGCAGTGCAGTCATTTCACCAGAGGCTCTGTGGGGACTGGGGTCTGCTGAAGGAAAACTCCAATCAAACACACAGCCTTTGATGATATGGAGATAGCTAGAGCTGCATTTTAATTAGCTCTGCCGTATGAAATTAAACACCACAAATTGTTTTTATTAAGGCAGATCTGTAGTCATTATCACCAAAACATAAAACACACAAATTATCACCAAAACATAAAATGCAAAAATGCTAATGTATTGGCATGATTGGTACGATTATACAAAATTGTTTCAGTTGAGTAAGTTGTTTGTATGGACATGGGTGTTTGGGGCACCATGATGTATAATGCTGCGTTCGATAAACTAGCTAAAGTTGCTAATAATAAAGTTAGCTAGCTTGCTTAACATTGACAATATGGTCAAACTAGCTACATTATCGATATTGCTAAAGAATTATTGGAAACGGAAATGTTGTCATCTTTTGGTTGAAAAGGTTTCCCACTTGTAATTCCGACTTGGAGGGTTGTTCAAGTGAAACTTCCCTGTCAGAACTAGGAATTTCCAATAACTCCAATAGCATGGGAACACGGCGTGAGCCATTACCAAAGGAAAAATACATTTAGAAAATGTCAGTGTCCTGGGGAGCGAAAACAGTGCTTTTTCTGGGAATTAGATTCTTCATGTGTAACCTCCCATTAGGTAAAGCATCTCATGGAACAACAACACACCATCGTGTTCAAAGGAATTGAGCCACTCCGTGAGTTGCATATACGATATAGCATCAGAGCTGTCTAATACCTTCTACCCCTATAATACTATGTTCACCCGCAGTGAGTTGAAGTGAAAAAGGACTTCCTGCTCATCTGAGATCTAAATGGCTAGTCAAATGGATTTGTTCATTAGGCTTCAGAGAGGCCCCTGATGAAGGCACAGAAAATTAAGAGGGAAGATCAAAAGGTTCATGGCAGCTTGAGAAGCTCAAAGCCCCTCACTGGATTTATCTCCGAGATCAGATGGCATGGCGTGAAAGCACATTGCAACGTGTGAATTTGGGCTATAAATGGCAGTACCAAGGATAGTTACCAGGGGGTGAATCTCTTGTTTGAAGCTTTGGAGAGTAAATAAAAGTAATGGGCATACTTTATATAATTTGAACACGTTCCTGGGTTTATGTCAATGTTGATTTTATTTTAGACCTGGCCAGAACTATTTTGTACATTAGAATGTCCAAGTGTTTATATGAAGTGTACAGTGTGTCTGCATTGTACAGGAGTGCTGTAGAAGTGGGCAAAGATAAATTACACTTTCTTCGGTACAAAGCCCTGTCTACAGTTCAAACAAAACCACTACACTAACTATAGTGCCTAGTAAAATTATACACACCCTTTGCACAGTCTTCAAAAATTGCTGCCTTAAAATTAAATCAGATTAAATAAATTAGATTTTTTTTTTTTACACACCCTACTCCACATTTCCAAATGAATGAGGGAAAAAATGAAGACGTCTTGATTGCGTATGTCTTCACACTCTAGAGTTAATACTTAGTGGAAGCACCTTTAGCAGCCATTACAGATGCGAAACATTTTGAATGAGATTCTACCAACGTTGCACAACTCTTAGGGCAACATATATTCATATACAGTCCCTTCGGAAAGTATTCAGACTCCTTGACATTTTTCACATTTTGTTACTTTACAGCCTTATTCTTAAAACGATTAAATAAATACAAATCCTCAGCAATCTACACACAACACCTCATAATGACAAAGCAAAAACAGGTTTTTAGAAATTTTTGCAAAGGTATTAAAATAATAAACTGGAATACATCATTTATATAAGTATTCAGACCCTTTGCTATGAGACTCGAAATCCTGTTTCCATTGATCATTCTTGAGATGTTTCTACAACTTGATTGGAGTCCACCTGTGGTAAATTCAATTGATTGGAGATTATTTGGAAAGGCACACACCTGTCTATATAAGGTCCCACAGTTGACAGTGCATGTCAGAGCAAAAACCAAGCCATGAGGTCGAAGGAATTGTCCATAGAGCTCAGAGACATGATTGTGTCGAGGCACAGATCTGAGGAAGGGTAACAAAACATTTCTGCAGCATTGAAGGTCCCCAAGAACACAGTGGCCTCCATCATTCTTAAATGAAAGAAGTTTGGAACCACCAAGACTCTTCCTAGAGCTGGCCGCCCGGCCAAACAGAGCAATCGGGGGAGGGTCTTGGTCAGGGAGGTGACCAAGAACCCGATGGTCACTCTGTGGAGATGGGAAAACCTTCCAGAAGGACAACCATCTCTGCAGCACTCAAACCATCTCTGCAGCACTCTTTATGGTAGAGTGGCCAGAAGGAAGACACTCCTCAGCAAAAGACACATGACAGCCCGCTTGGAGTTTGCCAAAAGGCACCTAAAGACTCTCAGACCATGAGAACCAAGATTCTCTGGACTGATGAAAGCAAGATTGAGCTCTTTGGCCTGAATTCCAAGAGTCACGTCTGGAGAAAACCAGACACCATCCCTACTTTGAAGCATGGTGTCACGGTCGTTTGTAGAGATGGACCAAGGCGCAGCGAATGTAGAGTTCCACATAATTTATTAAAGAAGTGAAACTATAGCAAAGACAAAACAATAAACGAACAAACCATGACTACAGAGGTGCAAAGTGAACTAACTCCAAATAATATCCCATTACACACAGGTGGGAAAAATGCTACTTAAGTATGATCCCCAATTAGAGACAACGATAGCCAGCTGCCTCTAATTGGGAATCATAATAAAACACCAACATAGAAAAAACAAACTAGAACCCCACATAGAAAATATAAACTAGACTAAACCCCTAGTCACACCCTGACCTACTCTACCATAGAAAATAAAGGCTATCTATGGTCAGGACGTGACAGTACCCCCCCCCCCCAAAGGTGCTGACTCCGACCGCAAAACCTGAAACAAAAAGGGAGGGTTAGGGGGGGTGTCTAGTGTCGGTGGCGGCTCTGGTGCGGGGTGAAGTATACCCGCTCATCCCGCGGAGCCCGCCAGCATCGGGGGCGGCTCTGGTGCGGGACAAAGAACCCGCTCATCCCGCAGATCCAGCCATGGTCCCAGGTTGAACACTGTGCCTGGACTAGACCTAGGTGCAGAAGAAGACTCCTGCCATGGAGCGGGACTGGATGCCGTGTTCGGACTGGACATCGGCGCAGAGGAAGACTCCTGCCATGGAGCGGGACTGGACGCAGTGTCTGGACTGGGCATCGGCGCAGAGGAGGGCTCCTGCCATGGAGCTGGATTGGACACCGTGCTCAGACTGGGCATCGGCGCAAGGGAAGGCTCCGGCCATGGAGCTGGAGGTTCCGGACCGTGGACCGTCTCAGGAGGTTCCGGACCGTGGACCGTCTCAGGAGGTTCCGGACCGTGGACCGTCTCAGGAGGTTCCGGACCGTGGACCGTCTCAGGAAGCTCTGGACTGGGAACCATCGCCCAAAGCTCTGGACTGGAGATTGTCGCTGGAAACCTGGTGCGTGGGGCCGGCACTGGTGGTACCGGGCTGGTGAAACGCACCTCAGGGAGAGCGCGAGGAGCAGGCACAGGACGTACTGGACTTTGGAGGCGCACTGGAGGCCTGATGCGTGGTGCCGGTACAGGTGGCACCGGACTGGTGACACGCACTTCAGGGCCAGTGCGGGGAGAAGGAACCGGACGTACTGGACTGGGGACACGCACTTCAGGGAGAGTGCGAGGAGCAGGCACAGGACGTACCTGCCTGGGAAGACGCACTTGAGGGAGAGTGCGAGGAGCAGGCACAGGACGTACCGGACTGGGAAGACGCACTTGAGGGAGAGTGCGAGGAGCAGGCACAGGACGTACCGTGCTGTGGAGACGTACTGGAGACCTGGTGTGTATAGTCGGCATCAATGGTACCGGTTTGATAACACACTTCGCACGGCAAGTGCCGGGGAGCTGGCACAGGACGTACCGGGCTTTGGAGGCGCACTGGAGACACGGTGCGTAGAACCGGCACACATTGTACCGGAACGGTGACACTCTTCACACGGTGAGTACGAGGAGTTGGCACAGGACGTACTGGGCTGGGAAGGCGTACTGGAGACCTGGTGCGTATAGCCGGCATCACTTGTACCGGAACTTTAATATGGCTGCATCCCGCTACCGGGATCGCTATGACAACAGCCAGTGAACGTGCAGGGCGCCAAATTCAAACAACAGAAATCTCATAATTAAAATTCCTCAAACATACATGTGTTTTATATCATTTTAAAGGTAATCTTGTTGTTAATCCCACCAAAGTGTCCGATTTCAAATATGCTTTTCAGCGAAAGCACTACAAATGATTATGTTAGGTCACCACAAAACCACAATAAGCACAGCTTTTTTCCAGCGAAAGATAGCAGTCAGAAAAAGCAGAAATAGAGATAAAATTAATCCCTAACCTTTGATTATCTTCATCAGATGACACTCATAGGACTTCATGTTACACAATACATGCATGTTTTGTTTGATAAAGTTCATATTTATAACAAAAAAACAGAGTTTACATTGACACGTTACATTCACTAGTTCCAAAAACATCAAGTGATTTTGCATAGCCACATCGTTTCAACAGAAATACTCATCATAAATGTAGATGATAATACAAGTTATACACATGGAATTATAGATATACCTCTCCTCAATGCAACCGCTGTGTCAGATTTCAAAAAAACTTTACCGAAAAAGCAAATCATGCAATAATCTGAGACGGAGCTCAGAACAATAGCCAAATCAGCCGCCATGTTGGGGTCAACAGAAACCAGAAAATACATGATAAATGTTTCCTTACCTTTGATGAACTTCATCAGAATGCTGTCCTAGGAATCCCAGGTCCACAATAAA